>NC_046165.1:42943606-43287606 GCF_011064425.1 Rattus rattus
TAGAAGGATAATTTAGAGAGAGAGAGAGAGAGAGAGAGAGAGAGAGAGAGAGGGAGGAGAGGGAGAGAATTTCATCTCTGAGTCCTAAGTACCCGTGATTAGTGTTCTTCTGGTTTCACTTCGACATCAAAGGATGTTTCCGTGTAACATTGCCTTGGGATTACTGGAGCACAAGCAAACAAAACTTATAGGTCAACTATAGAGAAGAATTTAGGTAATCTTTCCATAGCTTTCTGTCTAAGTAAAGTGTAGTCTTGCTAATTCTATTAAATGTGTTGTTGTAAAACATAAAAAATAAAAAGTAAAGTTGTCTTTTTCCTGTCAGCTCTGGTATCTTGGCAGAAATACATCCTCTCCTCAGTCACTAGTGTTCTCCTGCCGCCACACACTTTCTCCTACACTCAAACCCCATATAAAAGAAATACACAACACAGTAATCTTTTGACCCAATTGATAATCAAGTTCTTGACTCTAAATTACTACAAAGCCCGTACCATCCCATCCCTTAGAGCATAAATAACAACCTGTAAATACACAGAGCAGAATCTAGTTTAATATTAACTGGCGTATTTCTTATATACATTTCGAGTGTTATTCCCTTTCCCGGTTTCCGGGCAAACATTCCCCTCCCCCTTCCCCTTCTTTATGGGTGTTCCCCTCCCCATCCTCCCCCCCTTTCCGCCCTCCCCCCAACAATCTAGTTCACTGGGGGCTCAGTCTTAGTAGGACTCAGGGCTTCCCTTTCCACTGGTGTTTTTACTAGGATATTCATTGCTACCTATGAGGTCAGAGTCCAGGGTCAGTCCATGTATAGTCTTTGGGTAGTGGCTTAGTCCCTGTAAGCTCTGGTTGCTTGGCATTGTTGTACATATGGGGTCTCGAGCCCCTTCAAGCTCTTCCAGTTCTTTCTCTGATTCCTTCAACGGGGGTCCTATTCTCAATTCAGTGGTTTGCTGCTGGCATACGCCTCTGTGTTTGCTGTATTCTCGCTGTGTCTCTCGGGAGAGATCTACATCCGGTTCCTATCGGCCTGCACTTCTTTGCTTCATCCATCTTGTCTAATTGGACAGCTATATATGCATGTGGGTTACATGGGCAGGCTCTGGAATGGGTGTTCCTTCTAAGTCTGTTTTAATTTTGTCATTTCATTCTCAATAAGGGTATTCTTGTTCCTCTTTTGTAGAGTATATCATTATTTTTGATCATCTGTCTTGAAGCCTGCACACTCTGGGAGTCCATCCCTCCAGCCCGTCTCAGCCTTCCCACCTCCTTCACTAAACTTTCTCTGCCCATCTTTCCCTGTCTTCCTTCTGTTCTGTCATTTTTCAACCTTTTCATTTTGTTTATTTCAGTCACACACAACTTTCTCCCCAGCCTTTTCCCCTTTCCTGGCAGGTCCAACCTGCCTTTGTATCGTCACTTTTCAATATTTAACTCCCAAATGATCTAGTATTCCAATCTATTAACAAGTTCTAACGATAAGTCATTAGATTAACTTGTTAATAGATTATAGATTACTAGATCATGATTAATAGATCATTTGTTCAGCAAATACCCATTATATTTTGAACTTAAACACAATAGTTTTATACATCCTTTATGGTGCTCAATGTATTATTTTAAAGAGTTTCTATGCTATCCAAGTGTATGGTGAAAAGACTTTTGGGATCCTATTAACAGCTATCTTTTATCTACCCATAATATCTTCATTTGAGCCTTTTAATCATATGTACTGTTTCAGAAAAGGATATATTTCAGGTTGGTCATTTTTCTAAATTTCTTTCTTCCATTCACAAAATGAAATCAAAGTTTTATTATCACTTTGCTCATGTCAATAATGGATGGTAGACTAAGCAAGATGTGACTGCCATAGATTTAAACCATGTTTTTCTTTCGAATAATTTTCCAGTGACCAAAAATTAAAATAAGTTAAATATTTTTATGAAAAGTTGACAGTGTGTGATACAAAGGCTATCTTGGAAACATTAAAAATGAGAGCCTTAAAATCATCCATACAGCTAACCATACATTAACTCTTATGGGAGAATAGGAGGTTGATTGCAGGCCCAGAAGGTATAAGGAATTCCACTAGAAAACCAACAGAGTCTCTAGTGAGCATCTCTTGTGAGTAGATGCAGTAGATACAAACAGAGACATCTGAAAAAAATATCCACTGTGGCTTGGCTAATCTCAATTACCACCAAACAAAGTCATACGTTTCTAATCTACACTGACTGAGATATTAAAAGAAAAATAAAGAGAAAACCAACACAATCAACTAACCTGGAGTCTTGAGACTCTCAGATTCTGAAGCACCAACCAAAGCACATACTTGGGTTGGACCTAGGCCTCAGTGTACATATGTGCCAAACATACAGCATGGTCTTTTTGTGGATCCCGAACAACTGGAACTTGTGCTATCCCCAAAGCTGTGGCCGATATATGGGATATGTTCTTTACCTGGACGGCCTTGTCTGGCCTCAACGTGAGGAAGAGGAAATATCAAACCTTGAAGAGACTTGAATTGCCAAGGTAGGGTGATACCCAGGCAGGGGTGGCAGGGTGGGGGTGCAGTTGCTTAGAGGAGAAGGGGAAAAAGATAGGGAAAGGATTGTGAGCGCAGATGACTGGGAGGGAGCACTGAGTGGGATGTAAAGTCAATAAGTAAAATAAAACAAAATAAAAATATTTCTTAAATACTTATTCTGTAAATGTATTTTTCCTAATACTAAACTATCAATATTAGCCAATCATACTAATGATATATTAGTGCCTTGGAATTAATCTCATTAGCAACCTGTCTAGGTATTGTGTGGGGCATACAGATCGTATAGTTCTGTCATGTCATTTTGACCTATTAAGTTCTCTCCATTCATGTGCTTAGTTATGGGATCTTTTTGTAATTCTTAAGGAACTTCCTTTATTAATATTTTACTACTCCAAAATTAGACTTCATCCATTTAACAATCCCATAATGTAGGATGTAATTGAACCAGTTGACCCGTTTAGTCATAGATCATGTCTTTCATAATCAGAGGTCATCTCTGTTGTCCATCGAAGAAGTACACAGTTTAGTTACAACTGGGTATGAGATGGTGTTGGAATAATGAAAAAGTCCCCTAAATCCTTAGAAACAATTTCAGGCATTAGACTCCTCGAACTCTAACATGGACTTGTTATTCGGCATAAACATTTAAATTGAGTCAACAGAATCTCATGTTTTCCTGGAATAAACACAAATAGTATATCATGTTCTTTCCTTTTTATAACTCTAAAATGTATCTTTTCATTTAAAATTTTACTTTGAGAAACAGTTCAAAAGAGCAACATATATGTTTCAGAAAATTTAACTGTTTGAGGTAGATAGCATCTAAGAATAATTCACCTTTTGATTCATGATTATATCTAAAGTCTTCATATGAAAAATGTCAATAAAACACATAGAGAGTAATCTTATAAAAGAAAGATCACGGGAAAATCAAGCATTGAATTATGGATAACCCATAGCTGTTGTGGTTTGCCCTGAAGTTATCTGTTTTTTGATGCTAATGCTACTGTCCCAAGGACAGCCATAGTCATATACTCAGAACTCAGGTGACTTCACCAGAACCACCTCCCGATTGAATCTATAAAGTACAGGTGAGGGGCAGGTACAGGACAGAAGGAGACCTATCATTGCAGGAGAAGGAAGAATGGGCAGGGAGAGAAGTTTGAAGGAAGCAGAGGAGACAAGGAGAGAGAGGAGAGACAGGACGGAGAGAGGGTGAGAAGCCATGGCAGGTGACGTTAAGATTCTGCTCTGTAACGAACTATAGAAATGATCCCTGAAAGTATTGGACATTGAACTGCCTGAGGATCCAGCTATACCTCTCTTGGGCACATACCCAAAAGATGCCCCAACATATAACAAAGACACGTGCTCCACTATGTTCATCGCAGCCTTATTTATAATAGCCAGAAGCTGGAAAGAACCCAGATGCCCTTCAACAGAGGAATGGATACAGAAATGTGATACATTTACACAATGGAATATTACTCAGCTATCAAAAACAATGACTTTATGAAATTCGTAGGCAAATGGTCGGAACTGGAAAATATCATCCTGAGTGAGGTAACCCAATCACAGAAAAACACACATGGTATGCACTCATTGATAAGTGGCTATTAGCCCAAATGCTTGAATTACCCTAGATGCCTAGAACAAATGAAACTCAAGACAGATGATCAAAATGTGAATGCTTCACTCCTTCTTTAAAAGGGGAACAAGAATACCCTTGGCAGGGAATAGAGCGGCAAAGATTAAAACAGACACAGAAGGAACACCCATTCAGAGCCTGCCCCACATGTGGCCCATGCATATACAGCCATCCAATTAGACAAGATGGATGAAGCAAAGAAGTGCAGGCCAATAGGAGCCGGATGTAGATCTCTCCTGAGAGACACAGCCAGAATACAGCAAACACAGTGGCGTATGCCAGCAGCAAACCACTGAATTGAGAATAGGACCCCCGTTGAAGGAATCAGAGAAAGAACTGGAAGAGCTTGAAGGGGCTCGAGACCCCATATGTACAACAATGCCAAGCAACCAGAGCTTCCAGGGACTAAGCCACTACCTAAAGACTATACATGGACTGATCCTGGACTCTGACCTCATAGGTAGCAATGAATATCCTAGTAAAAACACCAGTGGAAAGGGAAGCCCTGAGTCCTACTAAGACTGAGCCCCAGTGAACTAGATTGTTGGGGAGGCGGAAAGGGGGGAGGATGGGGAGGGAACACCCATAAAGAAGGGAAGGGGGAGGGAATGTTTGCCCGAAACCGGAAAGGAATAACACTCGAAATGTATATATAAGAAATATACAAGTTAATAAAAAAAAAAATTAAACTAAAAAAAAAAAAAAGATTCTGCTCTGTGTATTTACAGGTTGTTATTTATGCTCCTAAGGGATGGATGGTACCGGGCTTTGTATGTTTAAGTGGGCAATTATATCTTATCAATTGGGTCAAAGATTACTGTGTTGTGTGTTCTTTTATGTGAGGGTTTGAGTGTAGGAAAGTGTGTGGCGGCAGGAGACACTGGGCGGCTGAGGAGAGGGGATGTATTTCTGCCAAGATACCAGAGCTGACGGGGTAAAAGACAACTTTACTTTTTTATTTTTATATTTTTACAACAACACATTGTATGGGAACAACAGGAACTACACTTTGCCAGACAGAAAGCTATGGAAGATTACCCTAAATTCTTCCTCTATGGTTGACCTATAAGTTTCTGTTTGCTGACTGCTCCAGGAAAACTGATCCCAAGGCAATGTTACACGGAAACATCCTTTGATGTCGAAGTGAAACCAGAAGAACACTAATCACGGGTACTTAGGACTCAGGGATAAATTCTCTCTCTCTCTCTCTCTCTCTCTCTCTCTCTCTCTCTCTCTCTCTCTCTCTCTCTCTCTCTAATTAGGAAGTATCAGCACTAAGCCTATCCCAGCCATGACTCTGGGATTACCCATGAATGAGTTCCCTTCTGCTGAACTGTGTCCTGTTATCCCATGAGCTGGCTGGGAAGGAATACAATGGCGTAGCCATAGAATGTAGGATACAGAAAACTTAATACATAGTTGTAAGAATAAGGTTAACCAAAGGGACCTTTGCAGAGAAAAGTTCTTTCTTCCTATGGGTTGCAAACCCCTTCAGCTCCTTCAGTCCTTTCTCTCATTCCTCCACTGGGGACTCTGTGCTCAGTCCAATGGTTGACTGTGAGCATCTGCCTCTGCATTTGCCAGGCTCTGGCAGAGCCTCTAAGAAGACAGCTATAGCAGGCCCCTATCAGCAAAGCACTTTTTGGCATCAGCAATATTGACTGTTTGCTGTGTGCAAATGGGCTGGATTCCCAGGTGAAGCAGTCTCTGGATTACCTTTTGAATTAAAGATATTTATATAAATCTCAGAGGTCAAATATGGAAAATAGGAATACTATTATTATCATTATTATATTATATACCGGGAAATCAAAAGTTAGGTCATTTTCGTATTCTTTACATGGATTGAATTGGATGTTGAAGATTGTTTTCAAGACTCTTAAAAATTAACGACCAGTGTTTTGCTGCGTCTACTTGTTAGACTCTGGCTCCTTCAGGTCTTTCTCCATGCCAGCAGTCTGATAATACTCCTTTTAGTAGTATGTTTTCATGGATATAATTTTTCTTAAAGTATTACAGAACTTATCATAGCAGCTTCAGTGATATTTCTGATATTGCCAGCTTTCTAAACTTTAATTATGCTTAGTCTGAAATATAAGCTGCCATCATTCTATAGATTGAAAATACATTTTTTCAAATTTATGTTTATTTATATTTCTCTTTCAACATGTTTTATGTTTTAAGATTTTATTTTTATTTAACTATTATTTCCCATTTGTGAAGTTTCCTTTGGTCTAAGTATATGTACAGGACTAGATTTGTTACAAAAATTATTTTTGTTTTCTTTATTTTTAATCAGCTTTATTTTCCATTAATATCTGAAAGATATTACCATATCTAAGGAGTTTTAAAATTGGACAGATACTGAATAAGGAAAATCAGTTCTCTTCAGTACAGTGACACTTGTTATATTGATCATATTCTTCTGGGGTAGACTTTTGCCTAGAGGCAGTTGATCAAGACAAATTGAACTTCATGTTCTTTTTATTAAGAGAAAATATAAAATTGGGTAGATAGAGAATTGGGGAAATCTGGACGCAATGATGGCAGAGAAATGAATGGGAAAAATATATTGTATGGAATTATTATACTATGAGTAAAAGTGTTATAAAAAAAAAGTTTCTATGAAATCACAATAGTAATTACCAGTATTTAAGCATGTATAAAATATTACAGTTCTTTTTTTTTCACCTTTATTAACTTGGGTATTTCTTATTTACATTTCAATTGTTATTCCCTTTCCCGGTTTCCCAGCCAACATCCCTAACCCCTCCCCTTCTCTATAGGTGTTCCCCTCCATATCCTCCCCCCATTATTGCCCTCTCCCCAACAATCAAATTCACTGGGGGTTCAGTCTTGGCAGGACCAAGGGCTTCCCCTTCCACTGTTGCTCTTACTAGGCTATTCATTGCTACTTATGCAGTTGAAGCCCAGGGTCAGTCCATGTATAGTCTTTGGGTAGTGGCTTAGTCCCTGGAAGCTCTGGTTGGTTGGCATTGTTGTTCACATGGGGTCTTGAGCCCCTTCAAGCTCTTCCAGTCCTTCCTCTGATTCCTTCAACAGGGGTCCCGTTCTCAGTTCAGTGGTTTGCTGCTGGCATTCGCCTATGTATTTGCTGTATTCTGGCTGTGTCTCTCAGGAGAGATCTACATCTGGCTCCTGTCAGCCTGCACTTCTTTGCTTCATCCATCTTATCTCGTTTGGTGGCTGTATATGTATGGGTCATATGTGGGGCAGGCTCTGAATGGGTGTTCCTTCTGCCTCTGTTCTAAACTTTGCCTCCCTATTCCCTGCCAAGGGTATTCTTGTTCCCCTTTTAAAGAAGGAGTGAAGCATTTGCATTTTGGTCATTCTTCTTAAGTTTCATGTGTTCTGTGCATCTAGGGTAATTCAAGCATTTGGGCTAATAGCCACTTATCAATGAGTGCATACCATGTGTGTTTTTCTGTGATTGGGTTACGTCACTCAGGATGATATTTTCCAGTTCCATCCATTTGCCTATGAATTTCATAAAGTCATTGTTTTTGATAGCTGAGTAATATACCATTGTGTAGATGTACCACATTTTCTGTATCCATTCCTCTGTTGAAGGGCATCTGGGTTCTTTCCAGCTTCTGGCTATTATAAATAAGGCTGCTATGAACTCAGTGGAGTATGTGTCTTTGTTATATGTTGGGGCATCTTTTGGGCATATGCCCAGAAAGGTATAGCTGGGTCCTCAGGTAGTTCAATGTCCAACTTCTGAGGAACCTCCAGACTGATTTCCAGAATGGTTGTACCAGTCTGCAATCCCACCATCAATGGAGGAGTGTTCCTCTTTTTCCACATCCTCACCAACATTTGCTGTCACCTGAGTTTTTGATCTTAGCCATTTTCACTGGTGTGAGGTGGAATCTCAGGGTTGTTTTGATTTGCATTTCCCTTATGACTAAGACGTTGAACATTTCTTTAGGTGCTTCTCAGCCATTTGATATTCCTCAGCTGTGAATTCTTTGTTTAGCTCTGAACCCCATTTTTAATATGGTTATTTGTCTCTCTGCAGTCTATCTTCTTGAGTTCTTTGTATATTTTGGATATGAGCCCTCTATCAGTTGTAGGATTGGTAAAGATCTTTTCCCAATCTGTCGGTTGTCGTTTCGTCCTAACCACAGTGTCCTTTGCCTTACAGAAGCTTTGCAGTTTTATGAGATCCCATTTGTTGATTCTTGATCTTAGAGTGTAAGCCATTGGTGTTTTGTTCAGGAAATTTTCTCCAGTGCCCATGTTTTCGAGATTCTTCCCCACGTTTTTCTATTAGTTTGAGTGTATCTGGTTTGATGTGGAGGTCCTTGATCCACTTGGACTTAAACCTTGTATATTACAATTCTTGTTTTCCTTTTCCTTCAGATAGAAAAACTGCTATTAAGAGGTTAGCATTCATGTAATATGCTATTATCTCTGATTTACTTTATGTTTCTTTTCATTAAATTTAGTTTTCAGAAAATTACTTAGGATTTGCCTTGGATATATCCCTCTGGATTTACTCTGTTAGAATTTCCTAACCTATAAAATAAGTGCATATCTATGCGCACACTTCAGTTATACCAAAGAGTGTGCTGCCTAGTTATTGTTCTACAAGTTCAGGAGAACATTTTCTCATTGTATTTTTAATCTATCTTCACCTCTTTTACTCAGGATGGAAAATCGTATCAATCATCTAGCTCCTACTTTCTATGACTTTTCATTTCTAATACTATAAACTGGTGCCTGGTACAGCAGGAAAGTCACTGTGTCTTAGCAAAATACAAAGTCTTTCTCTGGTCTCCATCAGTATTTCTCTCTGTCTTCATGGTGCAGGGATCAATGATTTTCTTTGCTTTTGTAGGGTTACATCATTGTTAAAAGAACTCTTATATCTGGGCAAGGAAAGAGCTTACTTGGTCCATCAAGAAGCATAAAGCTGAGAAATCTTCTAATTGGGCCAAATTTTGTATGAACCCTTTTGTTTTATTCTTTCTTCCATCCTTTTCTTCTAGAGCTTGTTGTTTTACTACATTTCATATTTCTATTTGAGTTAATAAAATACTTAAGAGATTTGTAGCTGGAGTAGAGAGTGTGGGAAGAGGCAATGCGGTCATATCTTGGTTAGTCTGACAGGGCTTTTTCTCGGAAATGATACTTTCCTATTCTTGGTAATATTGAATGGAAGTGTAACTGGAGCTGGAAATCCTGATATCATAACTTGGATAACTAATTCTGGAATCTAAAAATCAGAGGCCAGAGTATTGATAAACATCTTATAATGCTCAGAAGGGGCATTGACATCAATGCAACCCTATGCAATCTTGTCTTAAATATTCTGTGCTATTAAGAGAGAAAAATACATTAATTTTCAAATCTACTCAGAGTTTAATGTCAATATCATTCTTTTTTTCTGTTTTCCAAGCAGCTATCAGTTCATGTATACAAATCCTGAAGACTAACATGCAAAGATCCTTCCAAATTTATACCTAAGGGATTGTAATTTACAAATTTGAAACCATCATTTTCTTAATTTAGTGAATTTATGAATCAAAGTGATGGCTATTATATTACTGGCCTCAAGATGATCTATATTATATTTGATCAAGTAAAAAATTAGAATCTAATAATCCTGCCCCTTCTATTACATTTCCTGCATTTATATGCAAAAAGGTAGTCTGGGGTTTTAGGCTTCATTAACATAGCTTTCATTTTGAATATTAAATATAATTTGGCACACATCTTAATAATAATTACTCTGGTACCATTTGATGTTATAATTCATGCATTGTGCCACAATCTAATTTACTACTACTTTTTAAGAGTTGAATAAGTTTCTAGAAACACTGTTTCTATAAACACTGCTACAGAATTGGGAACTCCAAGATTTAAAGAAGGAATTGATGCTGCAGTTCATTGCTGATCTGTGAGATCCAGATCTATTGAGCTGCTGCCAGGAGATATTTGTACTCCTCACTCATAGACTTTATCCTCCTGTCAATGAGGTCTAAAGCACACTACCCAAGTGTGGCTAATGCTTTCTGCTTCCTGATGATCTCCCTGGTGTAGAGGATTTCTTGTCAGTTTTACAATGTTTCTGCCCTGTAGTAGTAGCATGTAGGGGCCAATAAAGCAGGCAGGTATTGCTTCACAATGCACAGCTCATCAAAAGTCAGAGGACAGAAGGTTCTGAATAAATCAGAGTACTCTGGACAGTTGTTCAATTGCTAATGAGAAACACAGGCAATTTTTTCAAGCTTTGCAAGCCACAAGGCCATCTGTACCTCTCTCAGGATATGTACCAAGAGAGATGGGCCTGACCTCTCAAGGGAATGCTTCTCACTGGCCTTCTTGCTCTAAAACGATATAAAGCATGCATAAGAAATTGAACACAATTTGTTTAAAAAGTCCGGTTTGTCATATAATACTTGTAGTTTTACATTCAGCTTTGATTTTTAAAAAATAATGTCAGGGAGAAAGTCCACAGGAAAAGGTAAAGCCCATGGAGGGGGGGGGGAGGCAAGGCCTTCCCACATGCCTGAAGAGGGAACATGTCCTTTCCCACTTCCTCTTCTCCCCACCCCTAAAGGGGTTTGGGAAGAGACACAGGCAGGGAAGGGGGCTGGTTCCCAGTCTGTAAAGTGGTGCTTGGGCATAAAGGACTATGGAGAAGAGGGGACTAGATTGGGGATGAGTGGGACAAAGGGCACAAGACCATTCGCCAGAATCCCCATGTTTCTGATTTCAAATTGAATTAAAAAGAAAAAAAGAGAGGGGATCCCAAACCACAAGCAGTACCCAATTTGCCCCCAACCTCTGATTAGGGCTGCGAGAGAAGAGGCAGGTAGCTTCAAGGCCATGGATCTCTCATTCCTGGACAAGGGAGCTAGCATTATATTTTCTGAAAATGTTCCTCTGTATTAAGCCCTATTTGTTAGCTTTAGTAACTGTTTGTTTCACTCCCTCTTATACATCTTACTAATCATTCCTAGTTGCTAAGGTCAAGTACTTCTAATGTGATAATACACAATGAATCTCTTTGTTTACAACTTTGGTTTCTTGTATTTATTTGAGTTTCATTTAAGTGTACAATGTTGTGTTATGTCCCTGAAACATAGTTCACTTTTGGAAGGTGATGATGTAATATGATGAATTTTAAAGTGTTTATTTTAAAATGGAGTATTTTAGAATTCTATAGATATATATTAAGAGTTATAATAAAATATATTCTTACATGAAGCTTCTTTGGATAATATATTTGTAACTTATTCCAGTGTATTTGAGCTGATCAAAAGAAGATGTACTTGAACACTATTGAAATTATTTCTGGACCATAACAATATAAATTTTAACATTACCTTTCTGTATTAATTCTATCTTCTCTTCATATTATCTAAAATGTCATCATGATAGAATATGCTTATATCCAAGACAGGAAATGGAGCCAATGGATTTGTGCAGTTTTCCTGTTGGTCTGTTATATGACTAAGTTATCTTTGAGGCCAACCTGGACAATATCAAGTCACACACAGAATCAATGCAGATATATCATCACCAAACAACTGCAAGAGATACTCTACTTTCATTATGAACTTAAGGAGAGCTAGAATTACGAAGGAGACACATCTTTCAGTTTAGCTGTGAGGGCATTGTCAGAGGTAGTTTTCACTAAGATATATAGATTTAACTGGAATATAGGATACTATGCAGAATAAAAGGGGAAAAATATCCAGTGTTAAGCATCATTTATCTATAACTTCCTTATCTATCCAGATGTGAGAGTATAGCTTCACCCTACTGCCACCAAGCCTTCAGCACCATGGTAAATTGTACCTCTCATGCTATCAGCCAAAATAAATATTTTTTACCTTAAGTTGATTTCTGTCAGATATTGGATCACAGCAACAAGATAAGAAATTGATGTGCCTTCATTCTTGTTTCCTTATCGAAGTACAAGCTCCTTTTTAGTATATCCGTGGTTTCTTAAACATTAATTGTAGCTATATATTTTTGCTTAACTATTTACTTAAAGACCACATCCTAATTTTCATCACAATCAGTTCAAATGCATGTAAATCACTTATAAAAATAATAACATGGAAGAAACTTAATGTTTGGTTATGATAATTAGGAAAGCTTACATTTTAACACATAATATTTAATGGAAATAACAAAGGCATATAAATATGCACCTATGTGCAAGAGAGAGAGAGAGAGAGAGAGAGAGAGAGAGAGAGAGAGAGAGACATTCATTCTTACTTTCAAAAATAAATAGATTTCCAGTCTGATGATGTCTAAAACAAAACATTCTCCCAAAATTAATTGGCTGGTATATAAGAAATTTTAAGTCAATTTTGTATTTATATTTATTTCTTGATCTTATTTGTTTGTTTTGTATATGCTTCTTTATTGGTTTTCTAAACAAAGAAAAAGAAAGGTGAATGAAATATGGAATGTTTAAATTGAAAGTGAAGAAACAGTGATAAGAACGTACTGTGTGAAAATATTTTATAATATATATGCATTTAAAAAAGAAAGGAAGTTCTCAAGAAAATATTTCAAACTTCTAATTCCTTTGTATTGTTTTGCATTTCCATGTTATACTAATCCATTAAAGAGATACACTTTAAATTTCAAAACAGAAATAAAATATGATTTATATGTATACAATAACTTATTTTAAATCAAAAGAATAACTTAGAGGTTGCAGTGGTATGGGAAGGTTGTGGTGTTGTGGTTTGGAAATAAAGTGTCTCCTCTGAGCACCTGTACTGCGTTGTCCAGTGCTGACGCTATTACTGTAAATGATGAGGCTTTTGGCACTGGAGCTTAGATACAGATGTTAGTTCACTGGCTCTCTTTTCCTTCATTTCTGCTGCCTATTGGCCACTATGACATGAACTCCACTTCTCTGCTTTACCTTCTCTGCTCCAATGGACTGAAAAATCTGAAACCTTGAGCAAAAGGAAATATTTCCTCCTTTAGGTTATAAATAGACTGTTTTCTCATAACAGAAAAATGTCTAACTCAAATACAAAACATGATTCTGAGTTACTCTTATACACTGACAAAATGGAGTCTGAAATGGAGAATCAGGCCTAAGTGATTATGTTATATTTATGTTTCACATAATAAATATAATAAAGTTTCATTTAAAAACTATAAAAATAACACAAAATAAACATTTTAATGTAGTTCATCTTATATGTGTGAATTTTAGTACATCAAATATTGTAAAGATGATTATGAGCTACCAAGAAGATTTTCAGGTTTATATTTTTATTGTCCATGGCTGACCATCTGAGATCATTCTGTGTGACCTACATGATATAAGAGATAGGTGGCTCAGCAAGATATCCTTACACATCCAAACATACACCAAGAACTGTATGTGTGTATATATAATATATATGTTTATATGGGTGTGTGTGTGTGTGAAATAATTAAAAAGAACATGACCTTAAGAGACAAATGGCTCTTGCTCTTCTCTTGCTCTTGCCCTCTTCCCCTCTTCCCTTTGTCTCTTGTCTCTTCATTCCCCTCTCCGCTTCCCTCCACGTACCCATGGCCAGCCTTTACTCTCTCCTCTTCTATTCTTCTTCTTTCATTAAACCTTTCCATGTGGAAAAAAGAGAGACAAATGAAAAGCTATGATTTGCTTACAAAGTCCTGAAGGAAATATACATTTATAAGTGCTAGAACTTCACAAGCACCGAGAAGTGCCAGAAGCTGGGAACAACCATAAATATTTGTGAGCAAAGGAAAAGGTCTTGCACCTACAGTCCAGGTACTTAGAAGGTAGCATGAAAAGGAATAAAATTTTGAGGTTATCCTCTTCTGCATAAACACTCTCAGCCCATCAGATATGGAAAACCCTGTTTTAGCAACAAATTACACACACACACACACACACACACACACACACACACGCACACACACACACTCACGCATGCACGTGCACATGTACACAAAGGAATGCATGCATGCATTCATGTCATTCTTCCAAGGTGTCCGTGTTTCGGATGATGTAGCAGTATATTCAAAAGTCATGAGGGATTCTCCAAAGAACACTGACAACTTTCAGCATTCACAAAAAAAGCTATCCTTCAGATTCCTGTCATAGAGTGTGGCTGTTTAAAAGAATTGAGAGCCATTTGAAAGGAATGCTGACTAGAATCCTTGGTGTCACCTGGAGCCTAATCCCCATTAGGGTTTTCAGTTTTGGAAATGTTCTGTACACCATCAGAAAATGGCAGTGGTTTGTATTCTGAAGAAAGCAGCACCCCATTTTCTGAACGTCCCTTAACAACTCAGCAAATAAAAATAATAGGACACTAACGTAGCCATCCTTCCTTTTAATGCAAAGCAAAATTGGTCCCTATAGCATATTCCCAAAAGCTCTGGAGCTGCCAGCTTTTTAAATGATTTGGTTTCTAACCTTCCACTCTACAGTTTTAGTGTCACAGCTTCCAGTGATTTAGAATGGAGCTCTGCTGTGTGTGGTCTTTGCTGGAGGACAGGTTCTTCCAAGTCTGCATAGAAAGAAGGCTCAATTTTGATAGGAACAGGCTTTTGTAAGTTCATTAAATCTCTCTCTCTCTCTCTCTCTCTCTCTCTCTCTCTCTCTCTGTATGTGTGTGTTAGTGTGTGTGTGTGTGTGTTTGTGTTTGTGTGTGTGTACTTGTGGAAGTTAGCAGACAACTTTTAGAAACAACTTCTGTCCTTCATGTGAAGATTTGGCAAATTCAGGTTAGCATGGCACAAGTGAAAGCAAAAAGAACTAAAGGAGGAAAATAGGCCAGAAGAGAAGAAGAAAGAGGAAAGGAATAAAGAAAGCAGAGAAGCTCAAAACAATAATATGAGAAGAATTAGGTTTTGTTCACACGATTAAAGAGTATTTCAATTGTTTCTGAAGTCTTCCTAAAATTAAGACTTTGCCTGAATATCTGGAATTGCTATTTAAATTAGGAGGAAGAGGTGATAGTAAGATTCAAAAATAGCACTTTTTTCTAAGATAAAATCTAACGATATCAGTAGGAGCCCTGCAGTCCAGACTGCACTCGGATCTAAGCGGACATGGTCAGACAGCTCCTTGAACCCAAATCCCGTGAGAAGGAGAGCTGGACCTTCAGAGGGGCAGACACGCCTGGGAAACCATCTGGGCCTCCTGTACACAGGGACCCTGAAGAAGGAGGGGTAGACCCTTCTGGTTGCTGCCCTCATGGAGAGCTGAAAGCCAGTCTCGAGGAGCGACTTCAGGCCCTAGACCAGAGGTAAGATCAACTTTTCTGCCCCAAGTGACCTGCCGGGTGGGCAAAATTCCTCTGGGACCCGACACTGCCAGTTTCTAGCTGACTGCTGAACCTCGCTGATCCCAGCCCACAGGTCCCTGCTCCCAAACCCCATGGGAGAGAGAGCTGGTTGTCCAGAAGTGTGGGCAATCCTGAGACTGCAGGGCAGGAGAGATCACCATTTCTGCCCACGTTTGCCCACATCCCAGGCCCTAGAGGAAACTGTATAGGGCCTATGGGCACGGAAAAATTGGAGCAGTCAAGCTGCAGCAGCTGGGCAGTCCAGACTGCGCCTGGATCTGAGCAGACCCAGTCAGACAGCTCCCTGTACCCAAATCCCATGGGAGGGAGAGCTGGACCTTCAGAGGAGCAGACACGCCTGGGAAACAAGAGGAGACTACTCTTTGCCCAAATTTCTGAGTCTAGAGGAAAACACCTAGTGCCATCTGGAGCCTCTGCACACATGGACATAGGAGGAGTTGGGTCAGGCCCTTCTGGATCCCACCCAAAGGGACAGCTGAAAGCCAGTGGACTACACACCTGAGAGCAGAACACTCTGTTCCCATAACTGGCTGAAAGAAAACAGGAAAACAGGTCTACAGGACTCCTGATACACAGGCCTATAGGAAGGTAAAGTCACTGTCAGAAATAGCAAAACAAGGTGACATCAGAGACAACCTGATGGCAAGAGGCAAGTGCAGGAACCCAAGCAACAGAAACCAAGACTACATGGCATCATGAGAGCCCAATTCTCCCACCAAAGAAAACACTGAATATCCAAACACACTAGAAAAGCAAGATCTAGATTTAAAATCACATTTGATCTTGTTGATGGAGGACTTTAAGAAAGGCATAAAGAACTCCCTTAGAGAAATGCAGGAAAACAAAATAAGCAAGTAGAAACCCTTAGAGAGGAAACACAAAAATCCCTGAAAGAATTACATGAAAACACAATCAAACAGGTGAAGGAATTGAAAATGGAAATAGAAACAATAAAGAAAGCACAAAGGGAGGCAATTCTGGATATAGAAAATCAAAGGAAGAGACAAGGAGCCATAGATACAAGCATCACCAACAGAATACAAAAGATAGAAGAGAGAATTTCAGGAGCAGAAGATTCCATAGAAATCATAAACAAAACTGTAAAAGAAAATGTAAAACAGAAAAAGCTACTGGCACAAAACATACAGGATTTCAGGACACAATAAGAAGATCAAACCTAAGGTTAATAGGTATAGAAGAGAGTGAAGACTCCCAACTCAAAGGATGAGTAAAAATGTTCAAAAATCATAGAAGAAAACTGCCCTAACCTAAAGAAACAGATGGCCATAAAAATACAAGAAGCCTACAGAACTCCAAATAGATTGGACCAGAAAAGAAACTCCTCCTGTCACATAATAGTCAAAACACCAAATGCACAAAACAAAGAAAGAATGTTAAAAGCTGTAAGGGAAAAATGTCAAGTAACATATAAAGGCAGACCTATAAGAATTACACCAGACTTTTCAACAGAGACTATGAAAGCCAGAAGATGTCATACAGTCCCTAAGAGAACACAAATGCCAGCCCAGGTTACTGTATGCAGCAAAACTCTCAATTAACATAGATGGAGAAACCAAGATAATCCATGACAAAACCAAATTTACAGAATATCTTTCTACAAATCCAGCCCTACAAAGGATAATAAATGGTAAAGCCCAACACAAGAACGCAAGCTACACCATAGAAAAAGCAAGAAACTAATATTTTTGCAACAAAGCAAAGAGAAGACAAGCACACAAACATAATCTCACCTCCAAATATGAAGATAACAGGATGCAACAATCACTACTCCTTAATATCTGTCAACATCAATGGACTCAATTTTGATGTTGGACTCAATTCCTCAATAAAAAGACAGATTAACAAACTGAATATGTAATGAGGACCCCGCATTTTGCTGCCTGTAGGAAACACACCTTAGAGACAAAGACAGACACTACCTCAGAGAAAAAGGCTGGAAAAAACTTTCCAAGGAAATGGTCTGAAGAAGCAAGGTGGAGTTGCCATTCTAATATCGAATAAAATCGATTTTCAACTAACAGTAATCAAAAAAGATAAAGAAGGACACTTCATATTCATCAACAGAAAAATCCACCAAGATCAACTCTCAATCCTAAATATCTATGCTTCAAATAAAGGGGCACCTACATACATAAAAGAAACCTTACTAAAGCTCAAAGCACATATTGCACCTCACACAATAATAGTAGGAGATTTTATCACCCCACTCTCATCAACGGACAGATCATGGAAACAGAAATTAAACAGAGACATAGACAGACTAAGAGAAGTCATGAACCAAATGGACTTAACAGATATTTATAGAACATTCTGTCCTAAAACAAAAGGATATACCTTCTTCTCACCATCTCATGGTACTTTCTCGAAAATTGGACACATAATTGTTCATAAAACAGGCCTCAATAGATACAGAAAGATAGAAATAATCCCATGCATCATATCAGACCACTACAGGTTAAAACTGCTCTTCAATAAAAATAAGGGAAGAATGCCCACATATACATGGAAGTTGAGCAATGCTCTACTCAATGATAACCTGGTCAAAGAAGAAATAAAGAAAGAAATTAAAGACTTCTTAGAATTTAATGAAAATAAAGGAACAACATACACAAACTTAAGGGACACAATGAAAACAGGGCTAAGAGGAAAACTCATAGCTCTGAGTGCCTGCAGAAAGAAACAGGAGAGAACATATATCAACAGCTTGACAGCACACCTAAAAGCTCTAGAACAAAAAGAAGTAAATGCACCCAGGAGGAGTAGAAGGCAGGAAATAATCAAACTCAGGGCTGAAATCAACCGAGTAGAAACAAAAAGGAGTATACAAAGAATCAACAGAACCAAAAGCTGATTCTTTTAGAAAATCAACAAGATAGATAAACCCTTAGCCAGACTAACCAGAGGACACAGAGACGGTGTCCAAATTAACAAAAATTTAACAAATACAGATTCAATGCAATCCCCATCAAAATACCAATCCAATTCTTCATAGAGTTAGACAGAACAATATACAAATTCATCTAGAAACCAAAAAACATAGGATAGCTAAAACTATCCTCAATAATAAAAGGAGTTCTGGGGTAATAACTATCCCTGAACTCAAGCAGTATTACAAAGCAATAGTGTTAAAAAAACTGTATGATATTGGTACAGAGACAGACAATTAGACTAGTAGAATAGAACTGAAGACCCAGAAATGAACCCGCACACCTATGGTCACTTGATTTTTGGCAAAGAAGCCAAAACCATCCAATGGAAAAAAGATAGCATTTCCAGCAAATGGTGCTGATTCAACTGGAGGTCAACAGGTAGAAGATTGCAGATAGATCCATTATTATCACCATGTACAAAACTTAAGTCCATGTGGATTAAGGACCTCTAAATCAAACCAAATGCACTCAAACTAATAGAAGAAAAAGTGGGAAAGAATCTTGAACACATGAGCACTGGAGAAAACTTCCTGAACATAATACCAATGACTTATGCTCCAAGATTTAGAATCAACAAATGGGATCTTATAAAGCTACAAACTTCTGTAAGGCAAAGGCACTGTTGTTAGGACAAAATGCAACCAACAGATTGGGAAAAGATCTTTACCAACCCTACAACTGATAGAGGGCTTATATCCAAAATATACGAAGAACTCAAGAAGTTAGACTGCAGGGAAACAAATAACCCTATTAAAAATGGGGTTCAGAGCTAACCAAAGAATTCACAACTGAGGAATATCAAGTGGATTAGAAGCACCTGAAGAAATGTTCAACATCTTATTTATAAGAGAAATGCAAATCAAAACAACCCTGAGATTCCACCTCAGACCAGTCAGAATGGTTAAGATCATAAACTCCGGCAACAGCAGATGCTGATGAGGATGTGGAGAAAGAAGAACACTCCTCCATTGTTGGTGGGATTGCAGACTGTTACAACCATTCTGGAAGTCATTCTGAAGATTCCTCAGAAATTTGACATTGCACGGCTTGAGTACCCAGTTATACCTTTCTTGTGCATATATATACCCAAAAGATGCTCCAACATACAACAAAGACACATGCTCCACTATGTTCATAGCAGCCTTATTTATAATAACCAGAAGCTAGAAAGAACCCAGATGCTGTCAACAGAGGAATGGATACAGAAAATGTGGTAAATCTACACAATCAAATACTACTCAACTATCAAAACAATGTCTTTATGAAATTCATAGGCAAATGGATGGAACTGGAAAATATCATCCTGAGTGAGTTAACCCAATCACAGAAAAACACACATGGTATGCACTCATTGATAATGGATGTTAGCCCAAATACTCGATTTACCCAAGATGCACAGAACACTTGAAAATGTGTATTCTTCATTCCTTCTTTAAAAGGGGAACAAGAATACCCTTAGGAGGGTATAGGGAGGCAAAGTTTAGAACAGAGACTGAAGGAAAATCCATTCAGAGCCTGCCCTGCATGTGGCCAATACATATACAGCCACCAAACTAGATAGATGGATGAAGCAAAGAAGTGCAGGGTGACAGGAACTGGATGTAGATCTCTCCTGGGAGACACAGCCAGAATATGGCAAATACATAGGCGAATGCCAGCAGCAAACCCCTGAACTGAGATCGGAACCGCCGTTGAAGGAATCAGAGAAAGGTCTTAAAGAGCTTGAAGGGGCTCAAGACCCCATATGAACATCAATGCCAACAAACCAGAGCTTCCAGGGACTAAGCCACTACCCAAAGACTATACATGGACTCCAACTGCATAGGTAGCAATCAATAGCCTAGTAGGGGCACCAGTGGAAGGGGAAGCCCGTGGTCTTGCCAAGACTGGACCCCAGTGATCGGGATTCTTGTGGGGAGGGAGGTAATGGGGGGAGGATAGGGAGAGGAACACCCATATAGAATGGGAGGGGAGGGGTCAGGGGGATGTTGGCATGGAAACCCAGAAAGGGAATAACATTTGAAATGTAAATAAGAAATACCCAGTTTAATAAAGATGAAAAAAAAGGAAGAATATGTGATACAAATATTTTCCAAGTAATTCCATTGTGTACTACCACTGTTTTCTAAGTTTAACACTATTCTCTACATATATAAAGTGGAGAAGAGAAAATGTAACAATTATCTTAATACTTTTACTGGAGCAAGTGGAACAAAATGAAAACATGACTCCTAGAACACCTACCTTATTAACTCTATAAAGAGAAAAATGGCTAAGGAATCCAGTATTGTTTCTATTCAAAGACTGAGGTATTCTGAACCAAAGTAACTGAGGGAAGTACTGTCCTTGCAAAGGACAGGGGGTGGGAAGATTTTTTTAGTGGTGGTTGCTAGTCCAAAACATTTCAGAGTTGATAGCCAGGCAAGTCAGCATTTATAGCACACTTGATTGGTTGATGTTTCTATATGGACTATGATTATTTATGTGAATGTTATTCCCTTTCAAGCAGAGCACACACCTTTTCCTTTAGGAGTACATGTATCATTAAGATTGTGGTTGGGTCTGTTCAATAAAGATCTTTTAGATACAAAAATCACATACATCACAAATTTACTACAAGCATGGTCACTGAAATGGGAATTTTGAGTTTTTCAAACATTTTGGGGAATCAATTGAGGATATCCCCATCCTTGTTGTTTTAGTTTCTTTTTCTTTGTTTTTGTTGTTGTTGTTTTGCTGATGTGTTGTGTTCTGTTTCGCTTGGTTTGATTTTCTCATTTCTTTATAGTATGGACAATATGTTGTATCTTTTGCATGTAGCAATAGATAAAGCTTGAATTAGCATCACAAATCAGTCAATAAACTCAATTCTCTTGCAGAGACGTAAGGCTAAACTGGATCAAATTGGTCCTCAGAATATTCAGAACCTTGTGTGGAAATTGCATTCTCTGTACCTGGAAGAAAGAAATACTCTATAGCCTAGGGAAGAACTTGAAACAACCGGTTCTTTTTTCATTAGGTTACATTAGGTCATATTTCCCTAAGATTCTTCTCATGAAACTCATTAAAATAATCACCAGACTACTTTTTTACTGAGTTCTTATTTTGTTTGGAGGTTTCAATGCCCCAGTAAAACTTACAAAAAACAATTCTATATTTTTTCTTCAATTCCTGTCAGCAGAACATGAATCTGAGGTGCACTAGTAAAGGATTTTTTCCTGTGTGTAAATAAGATAATAAAGCAATGCCCTTAGAACATGTAGACACATTTGAAAAAAGGCATATTCATCTGTACTTTTCTATGGTAGAACCGTGCAATAACCAACCAAACAAACAAAAAACGCAGGACACAATTATGAGCCACTAAAACAAAAGAGAAACAGGCAAAAAATATACTTTATTTCATCTAACCAAACGCACTCAATAAATTATCTTAGCTTATAGTTAATTAAAATTTATTTTTCTTCATGTTTATTGGTTATTTTATTTACCTACATTTCAAATGTTATTCCCTTCTTAATTTCCCCTCTGCAATCACTTTAGCACTGCCTCTATGAGGGTGCTCCCCCAACTGGCCATCAACTCCTGCCTCAGCACCATAGCATTCCCCTACCCTTGTTCATCGAGCCTCCACAGTACCCAAGGACTCCCCTCCCAGTGTTGCCCAGTAAGGCCATCCTCCCTCTACCCCATGTGTACTCTTTGGTTGGTGGTTTAGTCACTGGGAACTTTGGGGGTCTGGTTGGTTGATACTGGTGTTCTTTCTATGGGCCCCTTTTCTTGCAAGCCCCTTCTGTTCCTTCGCTCCATTCTCAAACTCTTCCACTGGAGACCGAGTGCTCAAGCCAATGATTGGCTGCAAGTATCTGTATTGGTCAGGCTCTAGCAGAGCCTCTCAGGAGACAGCTACACCAGGATCCTGTCAGCAAGCACTTCTTGTCATCCACAATAGTGTCCTGGTCTGGTGTCTGTAGTTGAAATGGATCCCAAGGTGGGGCAGTCTCTGGATGACCTTTCTGTCAGTCTCTGCTTCTTCACTCTTTGTCCCTGCATTTTCCTTTGACAGTAGTAATTCTGGAATATTATTTTTGAGATGGGTGAATGGCCCCATTCCTTAACTAGGAGCAGTGTCTATCCAGTAAGCATGATCTCTACAGGTTGGGTATTTTGGCTAATGCCCTCCCTTTTGGGTCCTGAGAACATTTTGGGTCCCCAGTATCTGGACTTTCTAGAGGTTGCCCCCAGTTTTCCCTGACCCACTGTTAAACACCTCCTTTCAAAATCCTGACCGTCTGTACTTCTCCCCTATCTCCTCCTGTATCTGAACCAGACCCCCTTTTACCTCCCCCTCTTCTCTCCCTCCAAGATCTCTCTCTCTCTTTTAACTTCCTGAGATTATTGTCTTCCCCCTTCTGTAGCCTCTACATTTTGGTGTGGTCTTTTTCTTCTTGGGTTTCATATGGTCTGTGAATTGCATCATGGGTATTCTGAACTTTTTAGCTAATATCCACTTATCAGTGAGTACATACCATGCACGTTCTTTTGTGACTTGGTTACCTCATTCAGGATGATATTTTCAAGTTTCATCCATTTCTCTGTAAGTTTCATGAAGACATTGTTTTTAATAGGTGAGTAGTAGTTTATTTTGTAAATGTAACACTCTGTTGAGGGACATCTGGGTTGTTTCAAGCTTCTGGCTATTATAAATAGGGTCCTGTCTGCTATCCATCCACTAACCTACATATTTCAAATTTATACATTACAACCTGCACTTTGTAGTTAAGAATTTTGTGTATTAAATATTAATATGGAGGTATGTATTCACACAGTTCAGGTCTGGGTAATAAAAATAAAATGAAGTTTGAGGGCATTGTGTAACAAAAGGATTCTAAATGCTGAAATAGCATTTATAATGTGGAATGGGCTTTATGATGACTATGTTTTCAGAGAGAATGCTTCACCTCTGTAAATGAAGAATACACTTACAAAGAACACCAAGCCTCACATATTGTAGGTGGTATTCAAAGGGTGTATAGCTATTGATTTTATGATATAGTTCAGCATTCTCCACCAATCTAACACTACTGTAAACCACATTAAAACTACATACTGTATAAAAGGGACCTGGCTCGGTTTTTCCAATATCTTCTTCAAATCCTCAAGAGATATTTTTATCTGATGTTCTACAATTTGAAGAGTTATAGATTTTAATATGGTTAAAGTAGTTAGCACATTTTAAATTTTTATTGACATATAAATAACTATGTCCCTATATGATAATTCAAACAGAATTTGCATCAGTTCTTTCTCTCACCTCGATTTTGTTTAATGTTACCATTTTCATTTAGCCATTATCTCTAATGATACATATTCGTCAGAACATTATATTACATTTGTAATACAAACATAAATATCACATGATCCACTTTGTTTTATTGACTTAAAATATTGATATTACTTTAAGGTATTTGCTGAAGAAATAGTGTGTACAATCAACTGTATCAAAATAATGTTTATCAAATTTAAGGTCGAATTGGTGTACTTATGAGTGAATATCTAATACATTGAAGAAGGTAGTGGAAAGCCACCAAAACAGAAGTCTACCATTCTGCTGGGGACCTGTGTTTTTGAAAAACAAAACCCAAAATAACTGAGGGAAATTGAGACACAGAAGACATATTTAATAGTGTTGTGTGTTTTTGCAAAATCCCATTAAACTTTCTTCGGTTTTTGACAAATTATTAAAGATCTGGAGAATTGCAATGAGAGATACAAATATATATATATATATATATATATATATATATATATATATATGTATACACATACACACACACACACACAAACATATACATCGCCTGTTCAGAGGCTCTTAGAAACTGGTAGGAAAAACTCACCATCAACCATCCAAATGATATTACAGTGCACATTATAAAGCATTGCCTTTAAATATAATGGACAATTTAGCTTTTGATAGCAGATTATAAATTATTACATAATAGATATTTGCAAGGGTATAATTGTGAATATGTGGAAACTAATAGAAATAGTAGGACAAGAAAGAACAAGTAATAAATTATTATTGATTGCTTTCTCTAGGAATAATTACCAAAGGGAATCAACAGAATACAGAGTAGAGAGAAAATTATAGCTCAAACTCAAAGAACATATTCAATTTTTACCTTCTAAGTTATCACTGTCTATCTATTCGTGTTTTCACTTTATATATAGCTCAAGAAATCATGGATTGAAATGATCTCCGCCTTCCTGATTACTTTCTTAGCCCTATAAATGTCACAGTTAAAATTGTGTCAAGAGCAGGTTATTAGAAAACCAGAGTATTTCAGTTACTTGGGGAAAACAGATGTACACAGGAACAGACACGAGATATTTCACACCTATGTTTTAACTCTCATAGAATGATTTCACCCTCAATATAAGACAATCATTAGTAGTATTCATTTCAATAGTTGACAACTACAAAAATGTCTCGCAATTTATTTATATTTCAAATGTTATCCTCTTTTCTGGTTTTCCCTCTGCAAGTCCCTATCTTATTCCTCCTCTCCTTGCTCCTAAGAGGATGTTCACTCACCCACCCACCCACCCACTCGTGCCTCACCACTCTAGCATTTTCCTACAATGGGCCATCAAGCCCTGATGCCAGTCCACTTTCTAGGCCTACATGTAGTGACGCCCATTGAATGCTTTTCAATAGTCAGCTTTACAACGTTATTATTTATCATGACACTTGTTTTCCCAGTTGTAGAATAATTTTGTCAAATTAGAAAATCTATGAGAGGGCTTCCTAAATACTTTCCTGTTTTGATAATTTTTTACCCAAGGCATTTCTCTAGAACCCAGGAACATAGGCATACAAATATAATACTTATTGGTGATGAATTATAAATAACTTTATTTTAAAAATTATTCAGTATACATATGATTTAACATTTATTAAAGTTAATGGAAAATTTGCATACTAATAAATAAAGAATTAAGTCTTGGCTAGTTATTTGACACTGGAGGACATAAGAAATCTTCAGCGTTTTTCAAACAGATGCTTTGATCTTATAATTTTACATGCTGAGAATGTTGTTTTACGCTAATATGAATAAAAGATGATAGAAATATGTTTAGAGCCATTTCAGAAATTTGGGGAAAATCTGTCATAACCATAAGCCAAAATTCAGTTAAATTTTTGCAAAATTCAAGTCGGCAAACCAAATTCACATAATTAAATTAATAAAGCATTCTAGCCAAATACAATCTAAGAATACATGAATCTGACGCTTGCCTAATAAGGAAAATATTAAAAGTCTTAGTTTACATTCATACTCTGATTTTATTTAAGACCTCAGAATGTTGTGTGTAGACAGTTTATAACATACAGTAACCTTGATTCGGAGACTAGGTGATAAAGACAGTGCACGTAAGCATTGTGTCGGGGTAAAAGCCCGTTGTGTGCATGTCCATGGCTTCATGGAAATCACATGAAACAGCATGGGTGATGCTAAGATCCAAAAACTTCAGATTCAGTGAATCTGATTGTGAATTGGTTTTTGGATTTTGAAATTCAGACAGCCCACAGTTGTTTATTTATGGCTACTCATGAATTGTGATACACAACTTTCTATGATTTCGAATGTCTATCTGGGTAGAAACAAAAATTGGAGAGTTTCATTTGCAGCAAGAGTAATTTGCATGTCTTTGTATCTCAGCTTATACTCTCAACTTTTCAGAACTCCCATCTGAAAGAATGGCTGCCCTACATTTTTTTTAAAGGCAATAGATTCTTTTCAAGGTAAGATTCCCTTATCTCTTGAAACTATATTATTTTGGTTAACTTCTGTTTGATTTCAACTGGTATTCTCTTTTTATAATATATCCCAGATTTCATTACAGAAGTTATCTTTTCTTCTTAACATATATTCTGCCACATTAGCTCCCACACTCCTATGGTCATAATCTACAGACTTCGAAATATTTGGAATGAGAAGCCTCCTCCCAAGACTACTACTTCTGACTGAAGGAGCCGCTTTCTTTGAAGTTGCTTGCCTCCTGTCACTTCAAATAATAATCAACTATTAAAGGGCTCCCTCCAGGAATGTCACTGAGATGAATGGCTAGATGTAAAGAAAGTTCATTGTGCCCTCAGAATAACTGATAGACCTGAATTTCCCCCCTAGAATGATGACTTGATACCTTTAGAGATCTGAATAAATGATGAATTCCCCATCTCTAGATGAAAGCTGCAGTTACATCTGCAGACTCCATAATCACAGTAGTTTTCTGGATCTTGCAAGAAAGGTTTATATAAAAAAATATACATGTTTGCTTAAATTAGCAAGATATTTGACATATAATTATGAAAGATTTTTTTTAATATCAAAATAGTGGCTTCCTTCTCCCCTTTCAGATATAATGTAGTAAATTTAGAGGCAGGCAGAGTACTATGTTGCCCTAAAACAGTTTTGAAAGTCACACTAGAATGGATTTTGGCTATGTCATAGAAATGCACAAGAACTATAAAATATATTTGAAACTCATAGCATACATTGCAGAGTTTCACTCAATGTTCACTTTGGACAGTTTTTTCTTTGTTCTACGTGACCACAAAAAATTAAACAGGGTTTCCTCAATTTCTTAAGACCATCACAATTACCAAATACCATTTCCAACACAATCTGAGAAAAAACATTTTCATTATTTGTTTTGCCTAATGTATCTCCAGCTAGCTTCATACGGTGTCATTTTCTACACACTGCCTCTGACGCTATACCTGGGGAGAATATGGTTTAAGATGACTCAAGCATGGAGCCTTTCTAACGGAAAAACTTGGTTGTTCTTAATGCACATTAGGGATTAAGAATAGACCGAGAGATGTACAGCATTTTGTTGTTTAGGAAGTTTAAATTAAAATACTGGTTTTTATCATATTTGAATCCAATTATAATCACAAATGATAATGTATGAAGCCTGACTTTATACAGAGAGCTACAAGATCCCAACATTGGCTTGGCAGAGACTACAATATTCTTCTTTCTCTGTGTTCAGACACATGGGTTTTCCTTTTCAGTATCCCTAGCACAAATCATTTCCTTTCTCTATTTATAATCTTAATATTAATTGAAGAGCTATCCTGAGTAAGAATGTATGAGTAATCGCAAGTCTTAGGAAGAGGTTTAGGCTCAGTCTCTTTCATGGCGACCTCCAACCTTGAGGCTCTTTTACCTCCTCCACTGCATAATGGGCTTACTATGCAAGACTCAAAAATATCCGTTCTAGCGCTGACATCTACGGGTCACCACATTTCACTCCTACGAACCCCACTAAAACGATCCTCTTTTTCTGCATTACTTTATACAGTCCATCCCTTACACCTGCACTGACTTCGAGCTCTCATGCTGTTGGATGCTATCATCAGCACATGACTCTTCGTCGCAGTGTTTACCTTGCTCCAACTTGTGTGAACTAACAGTCTTTCTGGATGATACACAGGTTCTCCCTAGACTTTCCTTACAAGACCATTTTTTTTCCTCCGTAACTCACAACCTATTGTGATGGCTCAATATACCACTGTGTTTCAGAGAGATGCTCTCTCACCTATAATATTGTCTGCCTCTAAACCTCTAGAATGGAGTTTTAGGATTTTCCAGTTATGTATTTAATTAAAATTACGTTCATTTATTTCCATAAATCTATGCATTTGCTTATTTTCCTACTATCCACTTGCCACAGATTTTATGAAATACCCTATGTGGTAACAACCCTCAACTTGAGGGTCCTAACGCCAGTGAAAGTGTTCAAACAAGACCAGAGTTGTATAAAATGACACCATGGAGAAAACAGAGGCTTTAATTAGTCTAAGCCTGGAGCATTCCAAATGCCTTTCAGGAAAGAGTCTTTTTCTTTCTTTAAATTGATTGAACTTGCAAACTATTTTACTTCAAAATTATAAACTTTCTTCAATTATTAATATTTGTATTATTGGTCTTTAAATAAATATTCAAAGAAAACAAAAATGTGAATCCTAGTATGTAACTTAATTTTAAGCAATAGTTGGTTTAAATATTATAGAAGGAAGTAAAATTCACTCAGCTTGTTAGAAAGGTAAAATAGAAAGGAAACATAATTGTATAAATTGTCATATTTATATTTTGTGCTTCTCCAAATAATTATACTATGATTCCTTCTTTAGTAAACAGCACCAGAATAACAGCAGTAACTCATTAGACATTTCTATATATGCTTACTTTTTGTGGTGTGTGTGTGTGTGTGTGTGTGTGTATACATTTGTTTTTGTGCCTGTGCCTGTGTGTTTGCATGTTTGTACATGCTTACATGTATGCCCACGTGTGTGTGTTAATGGATCAGTGTAGGAAAAATAATTTAAATTTATAAATAGGGAAATTGGAGGCTACATATTTTAATCAAAATATATATGCTAACTCTAGTGACTTGTCAATGATTCTTGACATCTGATATCTTTTAAAAATACATTAAATGAGGATGTTTTATAATATTTGTATTTTATTAGCCAATTCACAAAATTTTAGAAATAAAACATGTTTTGTGTCAAAAAAATAACAAAGAAAATCATGGCTAATCATAACATGTCTCCACTGAAGAGTCACTGTACTGTAGTATACTTCAATATCAAGTAATTATCACTGAAATAAGAATTTAGCAATAAAAACTGAACATGGTTTATGGAATAATCAAATAGATAATATTAAACTCATCTGTTTCATCTTCCATTGTAATTCACCTACTTTTCTTATAAATTAATATTGACTTTCAGATTTAGTGATTTCATTACAATACTCATTAATGGAACATTGAAATTCACTGTGAAATGTAAACTTGATTTAAGATATTCAAACTGTACAATTAACCAATTATTGTTCTTGAAAGGACAAGCATACAGATGGGATATTTTGTCACTTCCTCTTTAATTCATGAAGACACACATCTTTATCATAATTTACCATATCTCATGATTTTGTGTAACTGAAGCAGACTTAACTGGGCACTTATTCTTTAGTGTTTCACTGCTAATACACACAGGGATTTCTTTCAACACGAATACCTTTCCAACTTTTGTACAAGTAATACAAGTGCCTAGAAAACATCTCTCAACATAGTCTGTAAGAAATAATGAGTACATGGATATTTAATGGTTGCTAATTTTCTGCAAGTCACTGGATTTCTGGCTGACCCTTGTAGGAATCTTGCTACTCAAGGCAAATATTTTTTAAGTCAAATGCATTTGCAGTCACTTCTAGGTAGTAAGTCAGTTGCATTTATACAAGTCCTTTCTAGGGCATGATTATATAATCTAAATTTTCCTTCCTGGTCTATGGGATACATTTTGAGTTTGATATTTGTATATGTATTTTACAAACTCCAGATATATAGATACAACACTTATTTTCCTGATACCCGTGAAAGCCAGAAGAAGGAATCAGATACTGTGTAGTTTTAGTTATACACTCTACCAAATGGCCATGTGGGCACTGAGAAATGAACTCAGGTCCTCAGAAAAAGCAGTCAATGGTTTTCCTCTAGGAAGTAATGAGCTCTTCCTGATTTTGGCAAAATTTCAAAGCAACTAGTTAAGTGAAGAATTACAGAAGGAATCTTAGAAAATTAAGTTAGTTTAATTCATTACGTGTTATTTTATCATGAGAAACGACTCCAAGGGCAGGGATACCACTATGTCGGACACACGAGACTCTGCTGCTCATGGTTTGTAGCAATATTTCTGACTTAGAGCCTACAGATACGGTCAGAATCCCCTCAGTCCCTCAGCTCACTCAGGTTTGCACTTGGAGATAGATGACACACTCTTGAAGAATGGGTTCATTTTCTATACTTTCTATCCAGAAAAGATGGTTGGTGGCAATGCATATAAATACTCCATGTGCTGCCATGACATCTTGATTTACCGTCAAAAGAATAAGAGAGCAATTGTCAACTAGAAAGTTACAGAGATTCTACAATTAGTCTGCAAATATGTCTATAGAATTATTCTTTAGTTTCTTTTGGGATAATCTAATTCTCTGGAAAAGCAACAGCTGTCATGGGTGAAACTGAGTGTATTGATGTGTTTACAATGGATAATTTTGTATGTCACTGTGTAACTGCTGTGGGCAATTAGAGATGTTGCCTACTGGCTCACATTGTGGTAGTTGTAATATCCTCTACGTCAGAGCATAATGTAATCTATAGCCATTTATCTATCCACATCATTGTACTTTTATTAAGCTACACTAGCAATGAGTTGAAACTACTATACCATTTAATGGCTACAATAAAATTTCCAATTTTTTTCTTGAGGATCTTGCTATGTGTCCCTGGTTGTCCCTGTTTGAACTCACTATGGAGTGCAAAGTGGCCTCAAACTCATATTGATGAGCAATTCACTGCCAGTTACTGGGATTGAATGTGTACATGACCATACCTGGTTTAATATGTTGAAATATGCATATTGCAGACACACATGAATCTCTACTGCTGAAAATTCATACATCACATAAGTACATGTCCTATATGTACAAATGTGTTTATATGTATGTATTATACATTAATATAAATATAATAAATATGTATTATTATATTAAATTCTATATAAAGTTATATAACATAAAGTTATTTAAAGCTATAAAGCAAAATAATAATATGTAGATGTACACAGAAGTGATCAACATGTTTCTATTAGAGCCTTTGCTTCTGATAAACCATCCTTTCAATCACAGAGAGAAAATTCCATACAAAGGAAACTTTTATTTAAAATAAAAGATAGTTTTTATATTTAGAATGATACTGGCTAGATATTCTATGAGGATAAACTATAGGAACTGATTAGAACAAATTAAAAAAACACCCTAACTTTCCAGCCACTTTCATTGTTGTCTAACTTTGTCAAAATTCCCCAAAATGGAATGTCATCTAATGTAAAAAGTTGTACACCATTGCAAAGTATTTAAAAGAACAGAGCCCTCTAAATCTTTATTTACATATTAAAACAAACACATTTCATTATTTGCATAGTATAAAATAATATTAAAACAGGATGAGATGATGGGCTTATATGAATATAAATTTATAGTAGTTTTCTGAGTAACCATTATGTACTTTTATTTTGTTAATGAAGAGAACAAAAGCAGTATCACATTCATGCTTGTCAGATTAATTTTGTTTTGCTTTATGAGTATGTGTGAGCTTCTGAATGAACGTATGTGTACCACATGCATGTATGATACCTGTAAAGTTGAAAGTTGTGACAAATACAAATTGTTGGGACCTGGAGTTCTAAGAGGCAATGAACTTACATGTAGAAGTTGGAAACCAAAACTGGGACCTCGGCAAAAGTTGCTATTGTTAGTATCTGAGTATCACTTCAGCACACTTTGTTTTTATCATTATATCTGCAGTAATAGATACATAGAAAAACAAGATCTATGTTTATCTATGTATATACCACCAAATAATATGCTATGCAAAATAAGATGAGCTTAGTTTAACTGACAGGAAAAGCTGAATTTACATTGGAAACTTTATAGAAAATAGTGTTAAAAGTGTAATTTAAAAAGTTGATTCTATGAAAAGACAATCATTCATTTAACACGCCAGTCAAAGATCTAAAGAAACTGAGAGACCTTCTGGTTAAAGCACATAGCCAAGATGTGAAAATTGTAGCCAGTCATGCATAAGGAAAATCTGGTACAATTGTTCTTGAATGTTAAATGTCAACAATGATGGATATTTATACAGGAAAGGAGGAAAAGGTGCAACAGTGGCATTATGGATCAAAGTTTCTGAAAGTGACATTGATGTGTTATGACAGATGACCGAAATAGTGAAATAATTTAAAATATGTTATTTTTTTTTTAAAAAAAGAGAGAGAGAGAAAAGCACAGAAAGAATTAGTACAATGTTTTTAAGCAAAATCCCAAAGGTCAACAGAGTCATCTCATCATGAATAAGAATTATTTGTCAGTTATATAGAGCACTGTTTTCCCAACAAGATCTAAGAAATGACTTCATGCCCTGGAGGAAAAGTGCTGTTCCCACAACCCTAGCAATCAGTTATGTTAACTAATCATGGACAACAAAATGACTAATTTTTGACAATCCCATGGACATAATTATCAATCAATGTTTTCCCTTGGGTTGGTTGGAGTCTAGATTGAAAATAGATGTAATTTTGCTCTTCTAAATAATTCAACAATTTTAATAAGCTTATAATAGAGGAGATTTCACAGGAGTCAACAGATGTAAATATATGAATTAACTGTAACTATGATGCTCCTGACCTCATATTTGTGCATTATTCTTGATAACAAGGAGAATTATTATTCTTAAGAGTTTGAAGGGATATCACCATCCTTCACCACCCAGAACATAAATTAAAATTTTAAGACACATTTGTTTTCTTTCTGCTCTAATTGTGAGAAGTGACTAAGTGACTAAGCTGTTTGTACTTTTGTAAATTAAATTCAAATTTTATGAGTTTTTGTTATGGGCCAACAATTCATCAAGAAGAAAGTAGCAGAAATTGTAGCAAAACTCATGATACTACATATTATAATATATAAAACCAGTGCCAATATCATAATCTTTAAAAGACTAATGGAAGAGAAAATCAAATTAAACTTACACATATTTACCCAAAAAAGAAATGTTTCTGTTGGAAAATGATGACATTTAATTAACTAATCAAAATAATTAGAAAGGTATTGTACCAGAAATATTGCATAAACTAAAGTCTTTTTAAATCTAAGATGAACTTCGTATTTTGGAAAAGTCAAAATGTGAACTAGTATAAAAACTTAAAGTGTAATTTCACTAGATCAGGGGACTTCCATTGATCCTTGACCTTTGCTGGCTGATGGAGCCTATATGAGTAATTCAGTCCTTTATAAAGAGTGCAAATCAGGTATCCGTGAGTGTAATACTTACTTTCTATTGCTATGATAAAATGACTCAGGCAGCTTAAAGGAGGAAGGGTGTGTATGGCCTTATGTTTCCATAAATTACAGTTCATTGCCATCATTTCCCTTATGTTCCCACAGAATTACAGTTCATCACCATCATTTCCCTTATGTTCCCACAGAATTACAGTTCATCACCATCATTTCTGGGACATATGGCAGCACAAAGCCATGGTAGATGGAACATCAAGCAGAGAATTCTCACCTTGTACTGCAGATAGGAGATACAGGGACAGAAAGGAGAAGGATGGGAAGAAGGAGTGGGGGAGGGAAGAAGGGAAATGGCTGGAGAGGCGGAGGGAGAGAGGAAGGTAGGGAAGCAGAGAGAGAGAACACTAGACTAGGCATAGCGAAGTTTGACACCTCAAAGGCCTGCCCCAGGAAGTTACTTCTTCCTTAAAGCCACACTTCCTACACCTCTCTGAAAAGCACTACCAACCTGGATGCTTAAACTCAGAATATTCTTCCCCAGGGAATATTTAATAATAGTAAGCTTATGTAGCAAGTTCCCCATGTGGATGACCTTCCACATTTCCAGGCAAATAAAAATAATTAGCTTGTTTTTACATCAGGAAACCATTAATTTTTAAGACAGGGAATAATTAATATTACCCAATAATTTGTATCTCTATATATTGGGCACTGTTAAGATGTCCTCATAGACCTAAAAATATTCTGAATGATTCATATAAGTTTATTACCTCATCCAGTTTGCAAATTGTATTAGAAGGATAACCATTTTCACTTGCATATGAGAAAAATGCAAGTACATTTCCCATAGTTTTGTAGTTCCCAAAGTATTGCCTTTGAAAGTAAACTGACTGTGAAGACAAATTGCTGAAGATCATTGTCATCAGAAGCCAGCTGCTGTCTTTTGCTAAATGAAAGGGGGTAGATCTTCTACTTGGTTGCAAGAAGGGAGCAACTGAATGAAACAAGTCAATTCTCCAAATGTTGCTCTTGTTTTTTTTTTTTTTTTTTTTTTTTTTTTTTTTTGATATGCTTTTTTTTTTTTTTTTTAATTAACTTGAATATTTCTTATATACATTTGAGTGTTATTCCTTTCGGTTTCGGGCAAACATCCCCTCCCCCTCCCCTTCCTTATGGGTGTTCCCCTCCCCACCCTCCCCCCATTGCCGCCCTCCCCCCAACAGTCTAGTTCACTGGGGGTTCAGTCTTAGCAGGACCCAGGGCTTCCCCTTCCACTGGTGCTCTTACTAGGATATTCATTGCTACCTATGAGGTCAGAGTCCAGGGTCAGTCCATGTATAGTCTTTAGGTAGTGGCTTAGTCCCTGGAAGCTCTGGTTGCTTGGCATTGTTGTACATATGGGGTCTCAAGCCCCTTCAAGCTCTTCCAGTTCTTTCTCTGATTCCTTCAACGGGGGTCCCGTTCTCAGTTCAGTGGTTTGCTGCTGGCATTCGCCTCTGTATTTGCTGTATTCTGGCTGTGTCTCTCAGGAGCGATCTACACTTCTGCACTTCTTTGCTTCATCCATCTTGTCTAATTGGGTGGCTGTATATGTATGGGCCACATGTGGGGCAGGCTCTGAATGGGTGTTCCTTCAGTCTCTGTTTTAATCTTTGCCTCTCTCTTCCCTGCCAAGGGTATTCTTGTTCCCCTTTTAAAGAAGGAGTGAAGCATTCACATTTTGATCATCCGTCTTGAGTTTCATTTGTTCTAGGCATCTAGGGTAATTCAGGCATTTGGGCTAACAGCCACTTATCAATGAGTGCATACCATGTATGTCTTTCTGTGATTGGGTTAGCTCACTCAGGATGATATTTTCCAGTTCCAACCATTTGCCTACAAATTTCATAAACTCGTTGTTTTTGATAGCTGAGTAATATTCCATTGTGTAGATGTACCACATTTTCTGTATCCATTCCTCTGTTGAAGGGCATCTGGGGTCTTTCCAGCTTCTGGCTATTATAAATAAGGCTGCGATGAACATAGTGGAGCACGTGTCTTTTTTATATGTTGGAGCATCTTTTGGGTATATGCCCAAGAGAGGTATAGCTGGATCCTCAGGCAGTTTAATGTCCAATTTTCTGAGGAATCTCCAGACTGATTTCCAGAATGGTTGTACCAGTCTGCAATCCCACCAACAATGGAGGAGTGTTCCTCTTTCTCCACATCCTCGCCAGCATTTGCTGTCACCTGAGTTTTTGATCTTAGTCATTCTCACTGGTGTGAGGTGAAATCTCAGGGTTGTTTTGATTTGCATTTCCCTGATGACTAAAGATGTTGAACATTTCTTTAGGTGTTTCTCAGCCATTCGGCATTCCTCAGCTGTGAATTCTTTGTTTAGCTCTGAACCCCATTTTTTAATAGGGTTATTTGTCTCTCTGCGTTCTAACTTTTTGAGTTCTTTGTATATTTTGGATATAAGGCCTCTATCTGTTGTAGGATTGGTAAAGATCTTTTTCCCAATCTGTTGGTTGCCGTTTGTCCTAACCACAGTGTCCTTTGCCTTACAGAAGCTTTGCAGTTTATGAGATCCCATTTGTCGATTCTTGATCTTAGAGCATAAGCCATTGGTGTTTTGTTCAGGAAATTTTTCCAGTGCCCATGTGTTCCAGATGCTTCCCTAGTTTTTCTTCTATTAGTTTGAGTGTGTCTGGTTTGATGTGGAGGTCCTTGATCCACTTGGACTTAAGCTTTGTACAGGGTGATAAGCATGGATCGATCTGCATTCTTCTACATGTTGACCTCCAGTTGAACCAGCACCATTTGCTGAAAATGCTATCTTTTTTCCATTGGATGGATTTGGCTCCTTTGTCAAAAATCAAGTGACCATAGGTGTGTGGGTTCATTTCTGGGTCTTCAATTCTGTTCCATTGGTCTATCTGTCTGTCTCTGTACCAATACCATGCAGTTTTTATCACTATTGCTCTGTAATACTGCTTGAGTTCAGGGATAGTGATTCCCCCTGAAGTCCTTTTATTGTTGAGGATAGTTTTAGCTATCCTGGGTTTTTTGTTATTCCAGATGAATTTGCAAATTGTTCTGTCTAACTCTTTGAAGAATTGGATTGGTATTTTGATGGGGATTGCATTGAATCTGTAGATCGCTTTTGGTAAAATGGCTATTTTTACTATATTAATCCTGCCAATCCATGAGCATGGGAGATCTTTCCACCTTCTGAGGTCTTCTTCAATTTCTTTCTTCAGTGTCTTGAAGTTCTTATTGTACAGATCTTTTACTTGCTTGGTTAAAGTCACACCGAGGTACTTTATATTATTTGGGTCTATTATGAAGGGTGTCGTTTCCCTAATTTCTTTCTCGGCTTGTTCCTCTTTGGTGTAGAGGAAGGCTACTCATTTATTTGAGTTAATTTTATACCCAGCCACTTTGCTGAAGTTGTTTATCAGCTTTAGTAGTTCTCTGGTGGAACTTTTGGGATCACTTAAATATACTATCATATCATCTGCAAATAGTGATATTTTGACTTCTTCTTTTCCGATCTGTATCCCCTTGACCTCCTTTTGTTTTCTGATTGCTCTGGCTAGAACTTCAAGAACTATATTGAATAAGTAGGGAGAGAGTGGGCAGCCTTGTCTAGTCCCTGATTTTAGTGGGATTGCTTCAAGTTTCTCTCCATTAAGTTTAATGTTAGCAACTGGTTTTCTGTATATGGCTTTTACTATGTTTAGGTATGGGCCTTGAATTCCTATTCTTTCCAGGACTTTTATCATGAAGGGTGTTGAATTTTGTCAAATGCTTTCTCAGCATCTAATGAAATGATCATGTGGTTTTGTTCTTTCAGTTTGTTTATATAATGGATCACGTTGATGGTTTTCCGATATTAAACCATCCCTGCATGCCTGGGATGAAGCCTACTTGATCATGGTGGATGATTGTTTTGATGTGCTCTTGGATTCGGTTTGCCAGAATTTTATTGAGTATTTTTGCATCAATATTCATAAGGGAGATTGGTCTGAAGTTCTCTTTCTTTGTTGGGTCTTTGTGTGGTTTAGGTATAAGAGTAATTGTGGCTTCATAGAAGGAATTCGGTAGTGCTCCATCTGTTTCAATTTTGTGGAATAGTTTGGATAATATTGGTACGAGGTCTTCTATGAAGGTCTGATAGAATTCTGCACTAAACCCGTCTGGACCTGGGCTCTTTTTGGTTGGGAGACCTTTAATGACTTCTTCTATTTCCTTAGGAGTTATGGGGTTGTTTAACTGGTTTATCTGTTCCTGATTTAACTTCGGTACCTGGTATCTGTCTAGGAAATTGTCCATTTCCTGCAGATTTTCAAGTTTTGTTGAATATAGGCTTTTATAGTAAGATCTGATGATTTTTTGAATTTCCTCTGCATCTGTAGTTATGTCTCCCTTTTCATTTCTGATTTTGTTAATTTGGACACACTCTCTGTGTCCTCTCGTTAGTATGGCTAAGGGTTTATCTATCTTGTTGATTTTTCTCAAAGAACCAACTTTTGGTTCTGTTGATTCTTTCTATGGTCCTTTTTGTTTCTACTTGGTTGATTTCAGCTCTGAGTTTGATTATTTCCTGCCTTCTACTCCTCCTGGGTGTATTTGCTTCTTTGTGTTCTAGAGCTTTTAGGTGTGCTGTCAAGCTGCTGACATATGCTCTTTCCTGTTTCTTTCTGCAGGCACTCATAGCTGTGAGTTTTCCTCTTAGCACTGCTTTCATTGTGTCCCATAAGTTTGGGTATGTTGTACCTTCATTTTCATTAAATTCTAAAAAGTTTTTAATTTCTTTCTTTATTTCTTCCTTGACCAGGTTATCATTGAGTAGAGCATTGTTCAATTTCCACGTATATGTGGGCATTCTTCCCTTATTGTTATTGAAGACCAGCTTTAGGCCGTGGTGATCCGATAGCACGCATGGGATTATTTCTATCTTTCTGTACCTGTTGAGGCCGTTTTTGACCAATTATATGGTCAATTTTGGAGAAAGTACCATGAGGAGCTGAGAAGAAGGTATATCCTTTTGCTTTTAGGGTAGAACGTTCTATAAATATCCGTTAAGTCCATTTGGCTCATGACTTCTCTTAGTCTGTCTCGTCTCTGTTTAATTTCTCTTTCCATGATCTGTCCATTGATGAGGTGGGGTGTTGAAATCTCCTACTATTATTGTGTGAGGTGCAATGTGTGTTTTGAGCTTTAGTAAGGTTTCTTTTTACGTATGTAGGTGCCCTTGTATTTGGGGCATAGATATTTAGGATTGAGAGTTCATCTTGGTGGATTTTTCCTTTGATGAATATAAAGTGTCCTTCCTTATCTTTTTGATGGCTTTTAGTTGAAAATTGATTTTATCTGATATTAGAATGGCTACTCCAGCTTGCTTCTTCTGACCATTTGCTTGGAAAGTTGTTTTCCAGCCTTTCACTCTGAGGTAGTGTCTGTCTTTGTCTCTGAGGTGTGTTTCCTGTAGGCAGCAGAATGCAGGGTTCTCGTTGCGTATCCAGTTTGTTAATCTATGTCTTTTTATTGGGGAGTTGAGGCCATTGATGTTGAGAGATATTAAGGAATAGTGATTATTGCTTCCTGTTGTATTCATATTTGGATGTGAGGTTATGTTTGTGTGCTTTTCTTCTCTTTGTTTTGTTGCCAAGACGATTAGTTTCTTGCTTCTTCTAGGGTATAGCTTGCCTCCTTATGTTGGGCTTTACCATTGATTATCCTTTGTAGTGCTGGATTTGTAGAAAGATATTGTGTAAATTTGTTTTGTCATGGAATATCTTGGTTTCTCCATCTATGTTAATTGAGAGTTTTGCAGGATACAGTAACCTGGGCTGGCATTTGTGTTCTCTTAGGGTCTGTATGACATCAGTCCAGGATCTTCTGGCCTTCATAGTTTCTGGTGAAAAGTCTGGTGTGATTCTGATAGGTCTGCCTTTATATGTTACTTGACCTTTTTCCTTACTGCTTTTAATATTCTTTCTTTATTTTGCGTTTGGTGTTTTGACTATTATGTGACGGGAGGTGTTTCTTTTCTGGTCCAATCTATTTGGAGTTCTGTAGGCTTCTTGTATGCCTATGGGTATCTCTTTTTTAGGTTAGGAAGTTTTCTTCTATGATTTTGTTGAAGATATTTACTGGTCCTTTGAGCTGGGAGTCTTCACTCTCTTCTATACCTATTATCCTTAGGTTTGATCTTCTCATTGAGTCCTGGATTTCCTGTATGTTTTGGACCAGTAGCTTTTTCCGCTTTACATTATCTTTGACAGTTGAGTCAATGATTTCTATGGAATCTTCTGCTCCTGAGATTCTCTCTTCCATCTCTTGTATTCTGTTGGTGAAGCTTGTATCACAGCTCCTTGTCTCTTCTTTTGGTTTTCTATATCCAGGGTTATATCCATGTGTTCTTTCTTGATTGCTTCTATTTCCATTTTAATTCCTTCAACTGTTTGATTGTGTTTTCCTGGAATTCTTTCAGGGATTTTTGATTCCTCTCTGTAGGCTTCTACTTTGTTCTCTAAGGAGTTCTTCACGTCTTTCTTGAAGTCCTCCAGCATCATGATCAAATCTGATTTTGAAACTAGATCTTGCTTTTCTGGTGTGTTTGGATATTCCATGTTTGTTTTGGTGGGAGAATTGGGCTCCGATGATGCCATGTAGTCTTGGTTTCTGTTGCTTGTGTTCCTGCGCTTGCCTCTCGCCATCAGATTATCTCTAGTGTTACTTTTTTCTGCTAATTCTGACAGTGGCTAGACTGTCCTATAAGCCTGTGTGTCAGGAGTGCTGTAGACCTGTTTTACTGTTTTCTTTCAGCCAGTTATGGGGACAGAGTGTTCTGCTTTCGTGTGTGTAGTTTTGCCCCTCTACAGGTCTTCAGCTGTTCCTGTGGGCCTGTGTCTTGAGTTCACCAGGCAGGTCACTTGCAGCAGAAAAGTTGGTCTTACCTGTGGTCCCGAGGCTCAAGTTAAGCTCATGAGGTTCTGCCCACGGGCTCTCTCAGTGGCAGCAACCAGGAAGATCTCGCCGCCCCTTCCAGGAGCCTCCGTGCACCAGGGTTCCAGATGGCCTCTGGTGTTTTCCTCTGGAATCACTAATGTGTGCAGAGAGCAGTCTCTTCTGGTTTCCCAGGCGTGTCTGCCTCTCTGAAGGTTTAGCTCTCCCTCCCACGGGATTTGGGTGCAGAGAACTGTTTATCTGGTCTGTTTCCTTCAGGTTCCGGCGGTGTCTCAGGCAGGGCTCCTGCTGCTCCTGGGCCCTCTCCCACGGGAGCCCAGAGGCCTTATACAGTTTTCTCCTGGGCCAGGGATGTGGGCAGGGGTGGGCAGTGTTGGTGGTCTCTTCCGCTCTGCAGCCTCAGGAGTGCCCACCTGACCAGGCGGTGAGGTCTGTCTCCCATGGGGTCTGGGAGCAGAGAGCTGCTGCGGGCCGGGATCCGCGGGTGTGGGACTTCCGGTAAACACAGGACGTGCCCGATCCTAGAGGAATTCTGCCTCCGTGTGTCCCGAGATCACCAGGCCGCTTTCTTGCAGCAGAAAAGTTGGTCTTACCTGTGGTCCCGAGGCTCAAGTTCGCTCGCGGGGTGCTGCCCCCGGGCTCTCTGTGGTGGCAGCAACCAGGAAGATCTGCACCGCCTCTTCCAGGAGCCTCCGTGCACCAGGGTTCCAGATGGCCTCCGGTGTTTTCCTCTGGAATCAGTAATGTGTGCAGAGAGCAGTCTCTTCTGGTTTCGCAGGCGTGTCTGCCTCTCTGAAGGTTTAGCTCTCCCTCCCATGGGATTTGGGTGCAGAGAACTGTTTATCTGGTCTGTTTCCTTCAGGTTCCGGCGGTGTCTCAGGCAGGGCTCCTGCCTCACCTGGGCCCTCTCCCACGGGAGCCCAGAGGCCTTATACAGTTTCCTCCTGGGCCAGGGATGTGGGCAGGGGTGGGCAGTGTTGGTGGTCTCTTCTGCTCTGCAGCCTCAGGAGTGCCCACCTGACCAGGCGGTAAGGTCTGTCTCCCATGGGGTCTGGGAGCAGAGAGCTGCTGCGGGCCGGGATCCGCGGGTGTGGGACTTCCGGTCGTTGCTCTTGTTTTTAAACATACATTGATTCATATCCTGATGGGACTTTTGAGCTACAAAGCCATCAAGGGTACAATCATTTTTCATAGATCACCTAGAAGCTTTGTACTACATTATTATATAAGCACTTGAAAATGTTTCATTGCAGTCATTCTTCGGACCAATCAAGGTAAGTGAATGCGGCTATGACAAGACCCTGCCCGTGTCCCTGTACAAATCTCACTGAGCTTGCTGCATGATTTTCACAAAATTCAGGATTTTTAGGTGAGTCTTCAAAAGGAAGTCTCATTTTTTTCTTCTGATTCTCTAACATGTTTTTTCACTGAGATGTTTCCAGAAGTTTCAACTCATAAAAAAAAACTAGAATTCAAAGCATAGAATTGTGTGCCCAACAATAAAACCTTCCTGTACAAAAAGTAAGAGGAAAATAGTAATGGTGTATGAGTAAAAGTTTCTTACCCACATCTGTGTCCTGGAAAAGCAACTGCTTCTTAAAGGTAGGAGATTGATCTTAAAATGTATCATGGATTTCTCTCTCAGCACACAGTCATACTTGAAACCATTTGATTCAAGCTTGTAACACCATGACAAAGTGGCATCAATATATACACATCGGTTTTTGTCCAAAATTAATTCTCAGAATGAAAATTTACACAAATATGTAGATTGCTGTAAGATAATAGACATTATTCTATATTGACATCCTATTGCATTACACAAATTGAGAAGAAGCACAACAGAGGAGCATTTTATTGACTTCCTTCCTATTACTGATTTTATCGTCTCTTTGAACTAATAGATTCATGAGGTGTGGCATTATTCATTGTAAACATTAAACATTTCCTTTCTAAACCAGCTACTCTATCCCTGTTCATTTGTGTCCCTTCATATTACAAAGATAATAAAAGAGGGTAGGGAAACAGAACAATGGGGTAGTAGTAGGGTTGGAAAATATAAGAAGAAAATTTAATGTTCCTGCAACAAAGAGTAAACAAAATCTGAATTACAAGTCGTGTCATAGAACTCTTAGCTGGACCAGACAATTTGAAGAAACTAGTGAAAACTGATTGGTGTTGTGAACAGTTTTCAACTGTGAGATGGCTCTTCCTGAGTGGGGCAAATTCTCCCAGTCCTTTGGGGAAGGTTTTTTTTCCTTTCTCTTTTTTTCCTTTTATTTGTTCTTCTCTTATCTAATACAGCCAGACTGCAGTTTCCCCTCTCATCCCTCCTTCATTCCCTCTTCCTCCCCTTCCTCCCATCCCTGCCCTTCATTCCCTTCGACAAGGCTCCTTACCACACATCTTACCTTTTCCCCATCTACCCTACCTTCTCCTCTCCTCGGGAGAGAACCATACCAGGGAAAGCAACCAATAAGGCATACAAAGTTACAATAAGCCCAGATACATTTTCTCACATCAAGGCTGGACTGAGCAACCCATTAAGAGGAAAACAGTCACAAAGGAGTGAGGAACCCCACTCCCATTTTCAAGAATCCAACAAGAGCACCAAGCTACACAACCATAAAAGACAAGCAGAGGACCTAGGTGACTCATTTCTAAGACAGGATCATACGGTATATGCTGGGATTGTACACAATCACCTATACTGGGTTCTTTCTGCAACCACAACTTGCTTGTAGATATGTGACAAATAGCTAAATTTTGTTTTCTCCCACATGGTGAGTCCGTTTCTCTCATCCTCTGAGTCCTAAGTTTTCTACCTGAAATTCCTCCTTCTTATTGCTGGGCATCTCTTGAACGAATGCTAAGTTAAATACTATTACTAAGTCATTTTTACCAGGCTAGAAACTTTAATCTTAGAAAACGTCAATCTAAGAAAGCTTTAATACCTTAGAAAATACATTTAACTTTGTAAACAATATATGCTGGTTTGATTAATTCTTGTCTTCATCTTTCCTTAACCACTTTAAAAGAAAATTTAATTAAAAAGTTGTGTATATGTGTGTATACTAGTAATGAGTTGAGATTCACAATAGCAGTATTACTAGAAATTTAGATTGTAATGCTTTTATGTCTAGGGATTGGTATATAATCATTAACAATATGATAAGAACAAAGGGAAACAGAAAAACATTGTGAGCTTTTACTCCAATTTAAAGGAGTAATACTCTATTCATTTTATTTATTTAGCAATACTAAATATTTTAAATGGGATCTCATGTTCTTTATGTTGTTTTAAAACTTATTTTATTTTTATAGGAACTAAGTGTAGTAGGCATATTATGATTTACCCTAGAAAGAGAATCTGTGGAGGGTTTCTACCCATACATATGGATCAGCTCTGGTACTCACTGATGACATGCTATTGCTAAAGTATGCATTTATTGCTCAAAATACCTTTGCTAAATGGTCATGTTGAAAGCATATTTTGGTTTATTTTTCTATTCTGTATATATGTGTCTATTTTATCACATACTGCATGAAGCTATTGTAGCAATGAGGTAGCCTACTCCCAAGATTTGTAGACAAAGTTAGCAAGCTAAGGACCTAGGAGAGCTGATGGCTTGGTTTGCTGGGCACTCAGATTTAACAAGTTCCATCCACCCTGGGGAGATAATTATCTTTGCTCTGTGTACTGATCTAAAATCTTATCTCATTCAACAATGCCTTTAAATAAATGCATAATATAAGCAAAAAATACAAAAAAATTACTGTCTTTATAAAGTGACCATTCAGCAAAGACATTTCTAGCAACACATTAAAATAAGAAAGGTACAAGTCTCTACTTTACCTATTCCTCCTGGAGTCACTGTCCTTTCTCTACTTAGATCTGATTTTTCAGACCTGTGTCTGTTTTATTCTAACAAACTTCATTGAACACTGTTCAGGTCAAGTTTTACTGGAACAAATTTCTTCAGTTTTGGTTGTCTGAGAAAGTCTTTGTTTCTCTCCTAATTGTAAAGGTTAATTATTTTATAGAAGGAAGAGTCATAAACTGAGAGTTTGTTTTTACCCTGTCAACATTTAAATTCTCAGCATACTACGGTCCATTTTTCATGATTTTTGGGAACTGTCAAATGCTCTTTTCTAAAGGTCAGCCAACAAACACATCTCCCAGATTCTTTAAAATATCCTTACCTTTGATTTTCTGAAATTTGGACCGTTCAGGTTTGCTGCCTTAATCCTGCTCATATTTTCTTAGTTTTTCATAGACTTAAGTATAACCTTAAATTAGAAAGAAATTCTCTCATTCATTCAACTATATATTATTCTCTTTTGCGTCCTCTCATTTTTTATGTTACATACTTAATCGTGTGTTTAGAAATAAGTTTCTGCATACTCTACCCTGTGCGTCCATCTTTTTCTGCTTAGCTTTAAGTTTAGGGAGCTTCCATTAAGATGCCATGGCACGGGGGGCTGGGGGCGAAAGCAAAGATCGTCTCCTGAATTGAGTCAAGTCTCCTAATAACCCCATCAGTGGCATTCCTCATTCTGTTGTGCTGTTTTTATTCTGATATTTATTTTTGGTTCCTAAGACTTCCATCTGTTTGCTTACACTGTCCATCTGCGCTTGCATGCTGTCTACTTTGCCCATCAGAGCCCTTAGCATATTAATCACAGGTGGTTTAGACCCCCATCTGATCATTTCAACAACACTGTTGTTTTTTTGGTTTTTTCTTTTGAGTCAGATTAAGATGCTTCCTCTGTCTCCACCAACTGTGCTTTTAGACTTTTACTAGCATTGTTATTTCCTTCGTTGGGATTGACGGACTTTCTGAAGACTGAACTCAGTTTGAAGTAGTAAGAGGATAGAGAAAGATTCTATAATCCTATTATCAGGTTTCAGTATTCTAGTAAGAATATTTTCTGTCCTGTGTGAGGCTCACACCAGTAGTTCACTGTCTACCATTAAGCAAGATGGAGACTAGCTACAGTGAGATAGGTTTGAATATTTCCCTTTCCCGAGATCAAACATCCTCTGATAAACCTCTAGCAGGTAAGACTCCGCTAAACTAACTTCTTTTGAAGGCATAGCTATTTTATAAGAGAAGGCTCAAGGACTGAGAGACTCCTCAGGAGATGATTCCACCTATTGCTATAAAGAGCCAATGTTTGATACTTAGCACCCATGTGATAGTACACACTATCCACACACTATCCACACACTATCCACATACTATCCACACATTATCCACACACACACTCTAGTCCTAGTGGATCTGATACACTCTTCTACACATGTACCCAACATATGTGTGGTAAACATATACACATGCAGGCAACACACACACACACACACACACACACACACACACACACACACACACATGAATATTCCAGTAAACAATATCGGACATGATCTCTATCTTGTGGAACAGACTTTAAATCCAGCCAGATTTACTTTACTTATTTCAAGAACATGCATGGCACTATGGCACCAGTCTATGCACCTTGCTATGCTGGTCATTGCTGTAGCTCACTGGTTCGACAAAAGCAAATGAAGGTTGGTCATATATATATATATATATATATATATATGTATATGTATATATGTGTGTGTGTGTGTGTGTGTGTGTGTGTGTGGTGTACATACATACATATACATATACATCCACCAAAACTAGATAATATTGATGAAGCTAAGAAGTGCATGCTGATAGGAACCTGATATAGATCTCTCCTGAGAGACACAACCAGAATACCGCAAATACAGAGGCAAATGCTAGCAGCAAACCACTGAACTGAGAACATGACCCCCATTGGAGGAATTAGAGAAAGGATTGAAAGAGATGAAGGGGCTTGCAACTCCATTACATTAAGTTAAATTGTGGTAGGATTTAGAACATCAATGCAAACCAACCAGAGCTTCCAGGGACTAAACTACTACCCAAAGACTATACATGGACTGACCCTGGGCTCCAACTGCATCTGTAGCAGAGGATGGCCTTTCTGGGCACCAGTGGAAGGAGAAGCCCTTGGTCCTGCCAAGGTTGGACCCTCAGTGTAAGGGATTGTGCAGGGGCTAGGGGGTAAGAGGTGGTAGATGGAGAGGGGAACACCCTTAGAGAAGAAGAGTAAGGGGAAGGGATAGGGGGCTTATGGACAGGAAAGGAAATAACATTTGAAATGTAAATAAAGAAATAACCAATAAAAAAGAAAAGGAAAGAAAAGAAAATAGAACTCTCTGGCCTCGAAGGTCATTTCAAAGGTAATGCTTCCAGACTAGTGACAGCTTCATCTCTCTGTGTTCAAATATGTCCTGTCTTTAACAACATGGTTTATCATCATGGTCAGGCTGAGAGCTCAGCAAGGTAGACCAGTGTTTTACCTGGGATAAAGTTGTCTGGGATACAGAGGATCAACAAGTCAAATAGTGGTATGCCATACTTGGCAGTGTACTTCTTAACTGATTGCCTATGTTGTCTGAGAGATGCATTATAATATGTGTCATTTAAGTTATTTTGGTACACATTACTTATAGAATATAAAATACTATTATAAATGTATATCTTTGATTGAACTTCTGTAGAATTAGGTTTCCATATGACCTTTTCAATGGTCTTTAGTATGAGTTATTCCTCTCCACATTACTTTTACTACTTTTTCTACCCTTCCCTCCTCTCATCTAGTTAACCGCTCTTGTCCATTAATACCCATGTATCCTTTAATATCACCTATGCTCCTTTCCCTACAGCTCCAATCCCCTACCACATATTCCTTCTAATTTTTGCACATTTGTAGATACTCTAACACAGATATCTCTACTCTCAGATGGAACATTCTCTTTGTGAGAAAGGACATGTGACCGCTTCATTTCTGGGTCTGGGTAACCTCATTCAACATTAATATCTTCAGGTTGATTTATGAGCCCTAGGGTAAAATATAATGTTAATCATCTGCTGATGAGAATAATATTAAACTGCCATTGACTCCTTTCCTTTATTTTCATAGATTATTGTCTCTCATCTTTCACCAAAAGAAGCTCCTTTCTCAAGTAAATGACAATGAATGCAGAGGCCCGCCATTGGTTAAGTGTAGAGAATAAGAGGTTATAGAGTGCTCAGCTCTAAATGTAATCTCTATATGGAATACCCATCCAGCAGGGAAGAGGGACCACCAAGAATGCAAAAGTCAGAAGAAATAAACATCAACAGATAGTGTTTTCTGACCATGACAGATCTGTTGTACATATGTTGCACATATAAAGGGTGATGACTGCATGCACAAGATCATCAGAAGAGAAAGCCAGACAAAATTCCAGCATGGAAATAGGAAGGAATTATGGTATTTCACCATAACTGGAAACCGATGGCTACTAAGGGAGTTAGAATAAGTTTTGGTCAGAAATGCAGCCCTTGAGCATACATGGAGATATTCAGGAGATATATGGTTCTCCATGCATTTCCTCCCCCTCTCTGTGTCTCTCTGTGTTTCTCCATCTCCCTGTCTCTCTGTCTCTCTGTCTCTGTCTCTGTCTCTGTCTCTGTCTCTCCCTCCCTCCCTCCCTCTCTCTCTCTCTCTCTCTCTCTCTCTCTCTCTCTCTCTCACACACACACACAAACACACATATGCACACATGTACACACGGAAACATGCAAACAGTCACAGAGATATAGAAAGGCAGAGAGAAGCAGAGACAAAGAAAATATTAAGTTAAATTGTGGTTAAAATCAACATAAAAGGAAGTAAGACAGGAATCAATGAAGGATTTGATCAAACACATTACATATGTGATAGAATTCTCAATAGAAAAAAAAGTAATGTTCTGATGCCTATTTTAGAACCATCACTCCTTTCTCCACCATGTAAGTAGAGAATATTTCTCAAACACGTACTGTAAAACATGTCAGAGTTCCAGAAGATCAAGCTCATGTCTAGTGTAGCAGAGGATATTCTCTAGGTTTTCCTCAAGACCTGAATTCTCTTAATTTTCTGAGATTAACATACTTAATATATCACCTATGGGGCTGATTTCTCTACACTAACATTTCATTTCACGGAAATTCCTGCTGAAGACCTATGACACAGAAAGTTTTGATTTTTCAGTTGCTACCTCTTAGTGTCTCCGGTTGAAGAGAAGTTGTGGTTTACCTCATGACCTCACTTTTCTTAAACCTTGAAGAACTGTTGAATTTTCAAACAAACATGATTCTCTTTGACTTGTTAGAATGAAAGGAGATTTCTTTTTTTAGCTTCTTGTATATCAGACCAAAACCAGGAGCTGAAGATGGTTTATGTGTGTCAAAATCCAACATAGGCTTGGAGATTGAATATATGAATTCTTGGAGACAAATATTACCAGAGACTGAATCAAAGCCATAAGTAAGAAAATTACTTATCTCCCTTGAAACTAAACAATGAGAAGAGACTGGATTTAGTTCATAAATGAAGATATTAAAGTTTGGAGAATTTATGTATATATATATATATATATATAGTATCTACTCACCTATCAAATGACAAAATCATAGTTCAAATTTATCTCAGAATAACGCTGTTAATAAATAGTCTCTTGATTACAAGGTAGTGAGAATGAACACAAGGATTAAAGGTGGAGGAGAAGAGAAGGAGAAATGAAAGGAGAAAGATGAACTGTAGATTTCTCTAAGTCAGAATTTCAAACAGCTATTGATTTTATTCTCTGAAAGGAAATACATGATTATTAGGTTTGCAAGGCCAGATAGAGAGATATGTCATGGCACACCTTCTGATACAATACAATTGTTATTATCATTAAATATCTGCAAATTTTTAGAACCGTTTCCGTCTCTTTGAATGTGAGAAAACAAAAGGGCATTTCATATCTTGAGTTAGACGTGGCATTGTCCCAGTGATGTATAATCTTATCACCAGAAATGTGATGAGAGAAGGTGGCTGTCCTCCATGCCTGCCTGGTTTAACGTCAGAGAGCTGCTGTTTTATCACCATTTCAAGAAGGTGCCATCATTTAAGTATATAAGAATTACTCAGGTAAATGTCAGTCCAGTTAAGGCCAGGAGGCCCGTGCACTCTATAAATCATCAGAGAAGGGCTCACTGCCATTCCTTCACCTTATTCAACATGCTCCTTTAGTCCAAGGGGGAAAAAATCAAAGCCATATACCCAGGAAAAGGAAAGAGACAGTTGATTGATGATACACAGGCAGTTCCTGCCAACATACTTTATTGTGAGGCATTTTCTAATGCTCTTTATTCACCATATGTGTTCGTTGAAAGTTGCATATAGCCATTTCTCTGGTAATCATCAAATCAGTGAAGATACTCGGAAAGCATTTCATGCTAGCAGGGTTCTAAATGTTGAAAACAAAGTCTATTTAAACGAAAACATTACCTTTGAAGCCGATCTTCTGGTACCAAAGCTTTAATAAAAGCAGGAATAAACCTCATTTCCATTTAAATCAGAGTCTATATTATCATTCCAATACATGTCTATTAAATTAGATAAGGTTAAATTTTGAAATAGAAGTCACTGTGTAATTCTGTCTGTCCAAAAAAGTAAACAGTTTCAGTAGAGTAACCATCACTTGTTTAAAATGGTTGCACAATCTTATAGCTACATTTATTTAATGACAAATGTATTGGGTTTTTATTCCCTTATATTCATTTTTGTATGTCTATTTACACCAACATAGGAAAAGAATATATGATTAATAGTAGAACATGAAAGTAACATAAATAACCATACATTAATATATGTTTTATATATGTTAGACATAAATGTGGTATATTTCAACACTTATCATTTAATAGCTATGAATAGTTTCAGGGAATCTGACTATGAACATTTATCTAAAATACCTGTTTATAATCTTGATAGTACTTACTAACACATATGATTTATGAGAATTTTCTAAAAATAATATAATATATAAATTCCTAGTAACCTAATTTTATTTATCTAACAGACTTGACATTACAGGCTACACTAATGTGAATGGCTTTAAAAACCAAAAATGTACTTATTTAGTTAGAAATATTCAAAGTTCAAGTTGAAGATAGCAGCCTACTCCTTGGTTTTCCTAATCTCAGCATGAGAAGTGTAGCAGGCCATGGTTCATCTCATAATAGCACTATTCAGTAGTACACAGCTAAGACCCTATAACTTGTTCTTGTCTTTCAAAAGGTTATGTTTATTTACCTTTAATGTCACAATGCTGCTTTTCTTTTCCTTCTTTCTCTTCTCTTACTTAAAAAATTAGGCTCATAGAAAATCCTATATAGTTGTTTCTAAGTAAAGTAGGTATTATTAAAATGAATGGTAAAATTGTAAGATTAATTTGGAGTTATGTAGGGATCACTTCTGCCTTGAAGAGTCCAACAACTACTGACAATAAAGGAACAAAGCTTTCTTGATCTTGCCTTCTTTCTGCCATTTTGTATTCTCACCACTTTCCCTTCTCTCCCCATTTCCCTATACCCCTGTTCTCCACATGCTCATAACTGGCCTCGACTCCTCCTCCTCCTCCTCCCCTTGCTCCTCTTCCTCCTCCTCTTCCTCCTCTCTCTCTCTCTCTCTCTCTCTCTCTCTCTCTCTCTCTACCTGCCTTTCTCTATCTCTACGATCCGTTCAACTCCCCTCCCTGTGCACTAAATAAACTCTATTCTATACTTTAAAAAAAAAATGAAAGCAACAAAGCAAAATGTAAAGAAGGCCAGCATATTAAATTTGTGTTACAAAGAAAATCAAGTATTTATAAAGTGGATAAGATCCATAATATCTCTTATTTCCTGTTGCATGTTGATTACTTTCATTGATCAATCACCATCCACAGCCTCAAAATACTAAATATAAAAATTCAAAAGTAAACTATCATTGGCTATAAATTCTACACCACAATGGGTAACATGATAAATCTCATAATGTCTTGCTCCATCATTACCCAGATGTAAGCCATTCCTTACTCTGTCATTCCTGCACTGTGTATACTGAAGCCCTCATAATCAAGGAGCTGTCCCAAAAGACAACATTTTAACATATGGTTGTAGATGGAAAGAATTAACCTTAATCTTATTTGATTGTGGCTATGAACTTTGAAAGTGATGATGATGGAAATTGAACTGAGAAAAGGATATACTGTTATTCCCTTTCAGGGTTAAAGTGCAGGATATTTTCTTACAAAAGAAAAGATATATTCTGAGAGTTGTGCAGAATTATAATAAATGAATCTTCTCTCTATGAAATGGTAAAATAGAAAAATATCATGTCAGGTTCTCATCTTTGACCTGGAGTTAACTCTAAGCCAGAGATATCCCCATCCCCATCACTCACAGCTGGAGAGCGCTGGTCTCCCAAGAGTGCTGATAGATCTAAGATCACAGATGAGACCACCACAACTGTCCCAATTATTGGCTCAAGTCAGGCCTGACTGGAGGCCACAGGACCCAGAAACCATGGAACAGCCAGAGCAGACCAGGACACAATCCTTCCAGTTTCCAACTCTGCCCCATAGCTGACCCTGTGCCATAGTTCTCTACACCTAAATCCTGCCCAAAGAGCGCTTGTCTCCCAGGAAATTTTGACACACCTAAGATCACAAGCTCACAAGCTCAGAGAGAAGGGACAATCTACAGTCAGAGATAGCAAGACCAGCTAACACCACAAATAACAAGAGGTTGAGTAACAAGCACAGGAATATAAGCAATAGAAACCAAGGCTGCTTGGCATCATGAGAACCCATGTCTTCCACAACAGTAAGTCCTGGATACCCCAAACACACCTGAAAAGCAAGATTCTGATTTGAAATTACATCTCATGATGATGACAGAAAATTTTAAGAAGATCCTAAATAATGCCCTTAAAGAAATCCAGGAGAAGACAGGTAAACAGGTAGATGCCCTTAAAGAGGAAACACATAAAGCCCTTAAAGAAATCCAGGAAATCACAATCAAACAGGTAAAGGAATTGAAAAAAAAAGTCCAGAAACTAAAAATGGAAATAGCAACAAAATCAAAAAGGGAGTCAACACTGGTGAAAGAAAACCTAGGAAAGAAATCAGGAGTCATAGATGCAAGCATCACCAACACAATACACCAACAGAATAAAAGGGATAGAAGAGAGAATCTCAGATGTACAAGATATCATAGAAAACATTGACACAACAGTTAAAGAAAGTGCAAAGGGTTGGGGATTTAGCTCAGTGGTAAAGCGCTTGCCTAGCAAGGGCAACACCCTGGGTTTAGTCCCCAGCTCTGGAAAAAAAAAAAAAAGAAAAAAAGAAAAGAAAAAGAAAAAGAAAAAAAAAGAAAGTGCAAAAACTTCTAGCCCAAAACACCCAGAAAAACCAGGACACAATGGAAATAACAATCCTAAAGATAATACATACAGAGGAAAGCAAAGATTCCCAACTAAAACACCAGTAAATATCTTAAAATTATAGAAGCAAACTTCCCTAACCAAAAGAAAGAGGTGCCCATAAACATACAAGAAGCTACAAAACTCCACTTAGATTGGACCAGAAAAGAAATTCCTCCCGATACATATTAATCAAAACAGAGAAATAACATTAAAAGCAGTAAGAATAAAAGGTCAAGTAACATATAAACGCAAAATTATAAGAATTATACTAGCCATCTCAACAGAGACTATAAAAGCCAGAAGATACTGGGTAGATGTCATACATTCCCTAGGAGAACACAAATGCTAGCCCAGGCTTCTGTACCCAGCATAACTCTCAATTAATATAGATGGAGAAACCAATATATTCTATGACAAAACCAAATTTACACAATATCTTTCCACAAATTCAGCACTACAAAGCATAATAGATGGAAACCTCCAACACAAGGATGGAAATTACACCTACAACAAAGTAAGAAATTAATTTTGTTTCAAGAGAAGTGAGACACATAAACATAATTGCACCTCTAGGAACAAAAATAACAGAAAGTAGCAATTGGTATTCTTTAATATCTCTTAACATCAATGGACTCAATTCCCCAGTAAAAAGACATGGACTAACAGACTGGATACAAAAAGAGGACCAAACATTTTGCTGCATATAGAAAACACATCTCAAAGACAAAGATAGAGACTACCTCAGAGTAAAAGGCTAGAAAACAACTTTCCAAGCAAATGGTCAATAGAAACAAGCTGCAGTAGCCATACTAATATCAAATAAAATTGACTTTCAACCAAAGGTTTTCAAAAAAGATGAAGAAGGACACTTCATATTCATCAAAGGAAAAATCTACCAAGATGAATTCTCAATTGTAAAGATGTATGCCCCAAGTACAAGGGCACCCACATTGATTAAAGAAACTACTGAAGCTCAAAGTGCACAATGAACCTAACATAATAATAGTAGGAGATAACAACACCCCCATGCTCACTAATGGACAGATTGTTGAAACAGAATCTAAACAGAAACATAGTGAAACTAAGAGAAGATAGGAGCAAAATGGATTCAACAGATATCTATAGAACATTTCTCCCTGAAACAAAAGAATATACTGTCTTCTCAGTACCACATGGTACCTTCTTTAACATTTAATATAAAATCAGTTACAAAACAAGTCTCAACAGATACAAGAAGATTGGCATAATCCCATGCATCCTATCACATGGCAAGGACTAAGGCTGGTCTTCAATAACAACAAAAGTGATAGAAAGCCAATATGCACATGGAAGTCAAACAATGCTCTACTCAATGATAACTTGTTCAAGGACTAAATAAAGAAATTAAAGACATTTTAGAATTTAATGAAAATGAAGGCACAACATATCCAAACTTATGGAATACAATGAAAGCAGTGCTAAGAGGAAAACCCATAACTCTGAGTGCCTCCAAAAGGAAAGTTGAAAGAGCATACATTAGCAACTTGACAGCACACCTAAAAGCTCTAGAACAAAAAGATGCAAATACACCAAGAGGAGTAGACAGCAGGAAATAATCAAAGTCAGGGCTGAAATCAACCAAGAAGAAACAAAAAGAACTGTACAATGAATCAAACCCCCCTCCAAAAAAAACAAAAAACAAAAAACAAAAAAACAAAAAAGCAAACCAAGGAAGACAAAAACAAAAAACAAAAACAAAACAAAACAAACAAACAAACAAACAAAAACCAGGAGCAGGTCTTTGAGAAAATCAACAAGATAGATTAAATCTTAGTCATTAGTCAGAATAACCACAGGGTTAGAGACCGTATCCAAATTAACAAAATTAGAAATGAATTCTATACGACCTTCAAAGAAGACCTAATATCAATACTTGTCAAACTATTCCACAAAATAGAATCAGAGGGAACACTATCTAATTTGATCCATAAAGTCACAATTACTCTGATACCTAAACCACACAAAGACTGAACAATGCAAGAGGTCTTCAGAATAAATTCTCTTATGAATATCAATGTAAATATACTAAATAAAATTCTGGCAAAACAAATCCAAATACATATCAAAACGATCATTCACCAAGATAAAGTAGGCTTCATCCAAGGGTTGCAGGGATGTTTCAATATACAGAAATCCATCAATGTAATCCACTATATAGACAAACTTAAATAAAACAAACAAACTCATGATCATCTCATTAGATGCTAAGAAAGCATTTGAAAGAATTCAATACACCTTCATGCTGAAATCACAGAAAAATCAGGAATTCAAGGCCCATACCTAAACATAGTAAAAGCAAATATAACAGACTACTGGCCAACATCAAATTAAACCTAAAGAAATTTGAATCAATCTCAGTAATATCAGGGATTAAACAAGTCTGCCCACTCTCTCCCTATATAGTACTTGAAGTCCTAGCCAGTGTAAGTAAACAAAATAAGAAGGGCAAAAGGATACAAATTGGAAAGGAAGATGTCAAAATATCACTATTTCCAGATGATGAGATAGTGTACGTAAATGACCCCAAAAATTCCACCAGGGAACTCTAACAGCTGATAACTTCAGCAAAGTAGCTGGATATACAATTAACTCAAATCCTCTACTCAAAGGTTAAGTGGCCTGAGAAAGAAATTAGAGAATCAATGCCCTATAAAATAGTTACAAACAATATAAAATATCATGGTGTGACTCTTATCAAGCAAGTGAAAGATCTCTATGACAAGAAATTCAAGTCTTTAATTTAACTGTGCTTCTTCTCTGATAATATGTTATTTCAGTAAGAAAACATAGTCTGAAAAAGATATAATTCAATTATTGACGTGACAGAGACCTAGTTTTCATAAATGAATTTGATAAATTTGTCTTCTTCCAAATCACATGATTGAAGCAACTTTCTAAGTTCACACAACATGTGTAAGTTCACTGGCCACATTTAGGATCTCCTGGTTTCTAGGAATTGGTTCTAAGATTTATGGGTTTTGCCATTAATTCTATAGTAAGAGAATTTTTTTTTCTTTTCACTTCACCTCGTTTTACTTTTTCACTTGAGAACAATTCACTCCAAATTTATTCAAAATTAATTTTTATTATGATAGGTCTTTCCAGTCAAGCCAGACACATCACAAAATATATAATCTAGAATAGAGGATCTGCAATGTAACCCATCGAGACAATTGTAAAATCTATTCTTTTAACGAACTTCTAAAAATTAATATAAAAAATGTATTGCAGCTCCACATAGTATCTCATAAAAAATTCATATGAAAGAAACGAAATAGATATGCTACTCTGTGTGTTCTACTTTTTCTTATTTCAATTCCCATATGTTGTTCGTGGAGTACTAACTTGAAACACAGTGTAGATGGTCACACACAAACATTTCAAAGCTCTTTTTAGAAGGAAAGTTCCACCCTGTCTGTTAATATTTGTTTCTCCACCAATCCAGACATTGTCTCTTGTCTCTACCCTAAATAGCAATAGATAATTGACTTCTCTCTCTAGGCGCAAACAAGGACAACAACAATAAACAGATGTTTTGAGAGGCTCTGGGACATCCTTGGACAACCTATAAGAGAGTTTCTCCTGCCTTGTATTTGTATTTCTCTTAGGAGGGCTTTCGCTCTTGGATGGAGCACTATCAATTCAGATAAGAAAAGTTCATTAAATGGTATACTTACCTTTATACATGGAATTACGTATCCCTGGTTTACACATGATACAAAAACATTTAAAAGAATCTTCTACTGGTATAGCCCTGCCATTAAAAGTACCTTCCTGTGCAAAAAAGTCTCTTGAACAAAAATGAATATCAGGAGAAGAAAAAGTGTTATACTTGAAAGAGGAGAAACAATCCTGATTGGAGAGTCTAACTTAAAAATGGAGGGAAAACTGGGAAAGGGAATAACATGTGAAATTTAAATAAAAAATATCCAATAGAACAAGTAAAAAAGAAAGGTTTTGGAACAGAATTGTGGTGGGAGTTGTACAATAATATGATTGTAAATATTATCACTGAATTATGCCTTAAAATAAATTTAAATGGTAAAAATGTTTACAATCACAAAGAAATTGAAGACACAAAGGAGAAAAGTTAAAAAATGAGATAGACATGCATTGTTTATTTGAATTGTTCTTATCCTCCTGCCCATGGGATTGAAGGTGGATAAAAGAGAGAATTTACTTGTAGAGCATGAAGTACATTAGATAATCTGTGAATTATATTTCCTCCTCCAACTTATCACATGAAAAAGCTTATAATGGCATTAAAACTACACTTTCTTATAATTTCATCCAGTTTTTAATTCATTCAGTTTACTGTAAAGAAAAGAAAATATTTCTGTTTTGTACTTTAAATCAAATCAGAATTGATCCCCAAGCCCTGAATTTTCAGTGATTTTTTTTTAAAGAGTGACATGGGGATGATGTCATGATTCATTCCCATTCAGTCAACTTTTGTCATCCGTTTTCAACCAGCACCTCTTTCATCACTCCCATTCTTTAACCTTTACCAAAGGGACAGTTCTCCTTCTCATACCATATATTTACATATATGGTATATGATGTACTTCTTTAAATTTTTGCCATAGGACATAGCTTATTCATAGAATAATAGATAATTACATCTGTTCTTAGTATTTTACAGTGCTGAAAACAAATTGCTTAGTAAAGAGTGTTCGGACTCCTATACAAATTGGATGTAAGTAGCTTTCAGTCCCCTCACGTAGCAGTAGCTGGTCAGGATATCAGATGCACTTGACACAATGGACTGGCAGTGTTCAATCGCGATTCAGCACCATCTTGATCTTACAAGGGACCAACGTTCTGGTGTGCAGCAAGTTTTTATTTCCTGGCGGGGAATTCACCTCTATGATTATGTCAATTGCTTTGTTTAGATGGTTACAATTACATGGGGATTTCATGATGATGAATATTTTATCAGAAGTTTTATCTCTGTTAGTTTCATTGTTGCTGTTTGTTTTTCTTATAGCATTTATTGTAGAAATTCTTGCTCTGCTTTTGAGCTTTTAAGACTTTTCATATGTTTTCTCAATGTTGCACCCAGAAATGTCTAGCTCAAGGACCTGCATGTTATTGCTTCCACATGCAAGGTCTAAGGAAATGGTATCTCTGTCTTCTGGTCTCCAGGTAGGAAGGAAACTAATTGTAACAGCTGCAGTAGGTTAACAAACAGCTCATCAGAGAGCTCAACTTCTCCCTAAAAATCCTCATCATTTTTTCATTATTTTACTCTACGCCAAATCTCCCACCTTTTGTTTCCACAAAGCTGAAATCCGTCTTTCACCTGTATGTCAACAGCCTTGCCCTATATCTCACACATTTTCAAATAAAATATATGTTGCCTCCTTCAGTCTGTCCAGAGCAGCTTTTCTTTGACTCTTTCAAGGTACAGAGGGAAAGTGGACTAAAGTTCTTAATATTTTATGAAGGAATAGAAGACAGTATATCTTTTGCTGTAAACAAAGACTATTCCCCCACACATACATATGCAAACAAGTTGAACCTGGTGGGAAAGTCAAACCCAAATGGCTTTGTTCATTTAGGTGTCTGCCTGCATCTGTCTGTATTTGAATTTCTGACCCTTAGTTTATACTTTTCCAAAAGCCAGAAGGAGGTTATTTTCAAGTACCTTCTGCTTTAGGCCCTGAAAGGCCCCCGAGGCACAAAAACACAAAAGGCTTCTTAGAACAGAAGGAAAAAATGCAGAGCACAAAACACATTGAACTCTCATTCTTTCTGATCGCTCCTCAGTGGAGTAAAGAAAACACAAATGAATTTTCCAATAAGTGATCTGCCACACAGTGTTTGTGAAGGGCCATGGTTTCTGCCCATCTTTGCTATGAACGTGACTGCTTGTTAATAATTCACCAGGAGAGACCCAACTACCCACTTCTCTTCTGTTTTGTACTTTGTAAGTGAGGACACTGTGCTCTTTATTTGGAGTGGTGAGATTTCAATTATAAAAAGGATACTTTATTCCATGAAAGCCAATGTGAAATGTATTTAAATGTCTTCAGATCCTCCAGTGAAATTAGCAAGATAAATAACAATGTACTCCAAGAACAGCTGACACTTGAACCTATAGGATTCTTACAATGCCTCTAACCTTGGTTAATCTACCTGGGATCCTACTTACTATTTTCCACTAATGTGCTATGTACTATCATTATAATTGATAACAGCTGAAGGAAGGAGAAGGTACCTTGTGGGAAGAAGTGACAGCAGTTCCCTAATTTATCTTCCAATCACTGAACCCAACTTCACTTACTGTTTCTAAGATTAGACAATTCTTATTACCACGTCCAATTCAAAACTGTTCAAATTCTCTATGATATGATATGATAATTTCTATAAAACAGGATTGCGGTACTACAGGTATTTACTGACTGTTTGCTTGCCTAAAGTCAAAAGTCCTTTACTGCTTTGTGTCATATATATTTACAGAAGAATATTTAGAAGGTTCAGACAGGAAGATAATCTGTTATTTCTTACTGAGTTTATTCCTTCTTTTTTTTTTCTTTAATCTAAACTGCCCTTCCAGAGCTGGTAAGTCTTCACAATGCAGATTCATACCAACATAATAAGTTCTGAACTAGAGGATTGAAAATATCCATTGCCTCTTATTTAAAATCATTCTTTAATACTGCCACTCATTCATTAGACATATAAACGAGAATCCAATAGGAAGTGTTATCTATGGAAAAGGACTACATTGAGATTGTCTTATTATATCATACAGAATAGGAAATCAAAAGTACCCACACAGACTAAAAACATTTGCTTTTGTTCTATTTGTTCTCATTTTCTGAAAAATATCACTAAGACTGGGTGATGTCCAAGGCGTTCACTTTTTCAGAGACTTCTTTGTCCTTAAAAGTTACAATCTCTCCAACATACAAGTCTAAATCCTGAAAGAATAGGGAGACTGATTTCCATCCTAGTTGTACCCACTTGCAATCTCACCAACAATGGAGGAGTGTTCCTCTTTCCCCACATCCTCACCAGCATCTACTGTAGCCTGAGGTTTTTTTTTTTTTTTTTGTTTTGTTTTTTTGTTTTTTTTTTTTTTGCCGTTCTGATGTGTATGAGGTGGTATCTCAGGGTTGTTTTGATATGCATTTCCCTGATTTTCTTTAGGTCCTTCCCATGCCATTCTATATTCCTCAGTTGAGAATTATTTATTTAGCATTGTACCCAATCTTTAATTGGGTTATTTGGCTCTCTGGAGTTTACCTTCTTGAGTTTTTGTATATATTGGATATTAGCCCTCTATCAGATATAGAATTGGTGGAGATCTTTTCCCAATCTACTGGTTGCAATTGTGTACTAATCACTGTGTCTTTTGCCTTACAGAAGCTTTGCAATTTTATGAGGTTCCATTTATTGATTCTTGATCTTAGAACATAAGGCATTGGTGTTCTGTTCAGAAAAATTTCCCCAGTCCCCATGGTTTAAGGTTCCTCCCCACTTTTTCTTCTATTAGTTTGAATGTATCTGGTTTTACATGGAGGTCCTTGATCCACTTGGACTTAAGCTTTGTACAGGGTGATGAAAATGGATTGATTTGTATTCTTCTACATGCTGACCTCAAGTTGAACCAGCACCATTTGTTGAAATTGCTATCGTTTTTTCCCCACTGGATGGTTTTAGCTCCTGTGCAAAGATCAAGTGACCATAGGTGTGAGGGTTCATTTTGGGGTCATCAATTCTATTCCTTTGCTCTACCTGCCTGTCTCTGTACCAATATCATACAGTTTTTATCATTATTGCCCTGTAATACAGCTTGATGTCAGTATTGGCGATTCCCTCAGAAGTTCTTTTATTGTTGAGGATAGTTTTCACTAACCTGGGTATTTTGTTATTCCAAAGGAATTTGCAGATTGCTTTTTCTAATTCTATGAAGAATTGAGTTGGAATTTTGATGGGAATTGCACTGAATCTTTAGATTGCTTTTGGCAAGATGACATTTTATACAATATTAATAGTGCCAATCCATGAGCATGGGAGATCTTTCCATCTTCTGAGATCTTCAATTTCTTTCTTCAGAGACTTGAGGTTCTTATCATACATATCTTTCACTTGCTTGGTTAAAATCATACCTAGGTATTTTATATTATTTGGGATTATTGTGAAGGGTGTCATTTCCATAATTTCTTTATCAGCACGTTTATCATTTGAGTAGAAGATGGCAACTGATTTTATATCCACTCACTTTGCTGAACTGGTTTATCAGGATTAAAAGTTCTCTCTGGTTGAACTTTGTAGGTCACTTAAATATACTATCATATCATCTTCAAATAGTGATATTTTGACTTCTTTCTTTCCAATGTGTATCCCTTTGACCTCCTTTTGTTGTTTGATTGCTCTGGCTAGGACTTCAATTACTATGTTGAATTAATAGGGAGAAAGTGTGCAGCCTTGTCTAGTCCCTGATTTTAGTGGGATTGCTTCAAGTTTCTCTCCATTTACTTTGATGTTGGCTACTGGTTTGCTGTATATTGCTTTTACTATGTTTAGTTATGGGCCTTGAATTTCTTCTTCCAAGACTTTTAACATGAAGGGGTGTTGAATTTTGTCAAATGCTTTCATAGCATCTACTGAGATGACCATGTGTGTTGTTTTTGGAGATTGTTTATACAGTGGATTACACTGGTGACTTTTTGTATATTGAACTATGCCTGCAAGCCCGGGATGGAGCCTACTTGCTCATGTTGATGATCATTTTGATGTGTTCTTGGAATTGGTTTGTGAGAACTTTATTGAGTATTTTTGTGTCGATATTCATAAGGGAAATTGGTCTGAAGTTCTCTTTGTTTGGTCTTTGTGTGGTTTAGTTATAAGCATAACTGTGGCTTCATGGAAGGAATTGAGTAGTGTTCCTTCTGCTTCTATTTTGTGCAATAGTTTAGACAGTATTAATATGAGATCTTCTATGAAGGTCTGATAGAATTCTCCACTAAACCAATCTGTTCCTGGGTAATTTTTGGTTGGGAGACTTTAATAACTGCTTCTATTTCTTTGGGAGTTATTTGCAAAACTACACATTGATCTAAAAACACATTAGATAAGTATGTGCTGTTCTACTACATTTTTCTATTAAATTAATGAGAAACTTTGTAGTTTTTGGGGTCTTTTTTTGAGTTTTTTTTTATCTTTATTAACTTGAGTATTTCTTATTTACATTTCGATTATTATTCCCCTTACCAGTTTCCAGGCCAACATCCCCTAATCCCTTCCCCTCCTCTTCTATATGGGTTTCCCCTCCCCATCCTTCCCCCATTACCACCCTCCCCCCAACAATCACATTCACTGGGGGTTCAGTCTTGACAGAACCAAGGACTTCCCCTTCCACTGGTGCTCTTACTAGGCTATTCATTGCTACCTATGAGGTCAGAGTCCAGGGTCAGTCCATGTATAGTCTTTAGGTAGTGGCTTAGTCCCTGGAAGCTCTGGTTGGTTGGCATTGTTGTTCATACGAGGTCTCGAGCCCCTTCAAGCTCTTCCAGACCTTTTTCTGATTCCTTCAACAGGGGTCCTGATCTCAGTTCAGTGGTTTGCTGCAGGCATTCGCCTATGTATTTGCTGTATTCTGGGTGTGTCTCTCAGGAGAGATCTACATCCGGCTCCTGTCAGCCTGCACTTCTTTGCTTCATCCATCTTATCTAATTGGGTGGCTGTATATGTATGGGCCACATGTGGGGCAGGCTCTGAATGGGTGTTCCTTCTGCCTCTGTTCTAAAGTTTGCCTCCCTATTCCCTGCCAAGGATTTTCTTGTAATGAGAGACTTTGAAACAGATTTTTCTTTAATATGCTTCCAAAGTCAACTGGATTTTAGCTATTAATACCTGGAAAATGTAGAGAAGATAAAAAATAAGGTAAGAAAGGAATTTAGCTTTGTCTCAAAAAAACCTCAGATGTATCATAATACAATGAAATATAAATAGAGATACATTTTACTTGTACATAGATACACATAAGAATATTTGTTTAGATTCCACATAGTTTAAAAGCCTACTGCATTAAACCAAATTTGCCAGTGGCACTATATTATATTTAGGCAGAAATTAAAAAAGATTAGTGTCATATCGAGCTGAGAGGTAACCATAGATGATAGAGCTTACATACCTGACATTCTAAAACATTTTAACTTGTTTTATTAATGTCTATAGGTATGGCGATGAACTATGTTATCTTGTGTGCACTGTTTTGACAGTTGACTTGGAAAGAACCATTTGTCACACATACTGTGGCCTTCCAGCAGTGAAGTTTAATTTGCATTGTAAGCCAGCATTGATTATAAAGCAATATGTTTGTGCCTTTGTGGTATCTATAGTAAGCCAATATCAATCAATTCTGAACCTAAGTCAACCAAATGGAGAATACTAGGTTCTGCTCATCTCTGTTGAATATTGGAGAACTCTGTGAGAAAAAATATTAGGAAAATGAGTATTTCCCTTCCTAGTATGTTTGTGAAAAACATTTCTCACCTTAATTTATTTTGATATAGCTTTATAAAAGAAATCAGCTCTTTTGTTCCTTTTTTTTTCCTTTTGAAATAGGTTAAACTGATTCAGAATGAACTACTTGGGGGGATCAGATTATTGGCTACTTAAACTCAGACTACCTATTGAGCAGACATAGTTTATAGCATCTTGAACCATATATGAACCTATAGAAAGGAAATCATTCAAAGAGTTCATATCTTGTATCAAATTGTTTCATTTAAACCTCCGTATTTAGGTCACAGTATCTTTTCTTTTCTCATCCAACTACTTACAGCTCTGGATTTATTCACTACCATTTATCCAGGCTTCTTCCCTGTTCAGTGGATTCACTGTTGAAGTAATGGGTCCCAGCAAGGCCAAGTTGACCATGCTCAGAGCCCACTCACAGCTGTTGTCCTAGCAGATGACTCTTTCTCATCAACCCCTTTCTTACCACCCTCCAGAAGATACAATCATGTGGTGTTTTTTAATATCAAAAGTGGATAAAAGATAAATTCTTTTCCTTAATTTTCACATTTATAATTATTTATAGAACACAATTGGCATGTGATATTTGAGAAATTCTGCACGGTACCTCATTAAATATCAATATTTAGTGAGTGGTTATATTTCTCAACACAGATAAATAGTTTTAAGCCCCTTCATAGTGTCTGACACATTAGATAATTACTCACAAGATTGACATTTCTCCATATGTTTTTGCCACTTGACAGCTCACATAGTCTCAAGGCAATTACTATGAATGCCTTTCATAACCACATTTGGCATGGAATTCAATGAGACCCTTTAATAATTATAATGATGATCATAACAATAATTGCTTGATCAGTGTCCCAGTCAGAAAACAGATGGTACATTGAAAAGAGACCCTTGAAAGATGGTTTAGTAAAAAAAGATGACTTACAAAGTTGTGAGTTTAAGAACATCCAAAAAAAAAATAGAAGCCTGGAAATGATTACATTGGAAAAGCTCCTAACTCCCTTGGAGCTTAAAATAAAAATAAGGAAAGAGGGGATTGGTTGGCACCAAGAAATATGAAACCAAGGCATGGAGAATGGTAGAGAGTACTTAACCATGATCTGCTTGGATTTGAGCGTATTCCCTGCCAAGCCATTGGAAACAGATATAGGATAAGAAAAATCTAGTCCCACTTCTTATGCTGTCTCCTTTTTCCAAATGATGTCTTTAAGTCTTCAAACCAAAAGATAGAATGGAAGGATATTCAGTGATGGTATCTCAGAACAACGGAAGTAAGGGCAAAACTGGATCATTAAAAAATAACCATAATACATACTTAGTAAGTATGTCTAACAGGATGTAAATATTACAGCAGATTTCATCCTTGTTTCAGGTTAAATACTGAATCCATATTTAGAATACATTGGTTTTGACTGTTATATGACTAAGACTTACATTTATCAAATTTCAATGCTAGTGCTGAGTATCTGGACTCTCTCCTATATAATGAACGTCATATCTTTCATAGTTTTAAATATTTTTTACAAATAAATGCAAATACATTCCCAGTAATCAACCAAGGTAAATTTTTTATTCAGAATTACAATATACAGGGCTTTAAAACCATCACCTTTATCAGTTTTACACTAAAAATATTTTAGTAATTCGCCATTAGATAAAACTAATAATGCCGAAGTCAATAAATCATGCCACAACATAGAGAATTGCAGACTTGTTTTGCCATGACCCTAAAAATTGCCTCCAATAGAAGACATGCATTTCATGTATAAGAGATGGAAACTCAGAGATGTCATGCTTTCTTTGTATGTTATGACGAAGAAAGCAAAAGCCATCTGTACTGGCTGGTTTTGTGTGTTAACTTGACAAGCTGGAGTTATCACAGAAAAAGGAGTCTCAGTTGAGGCAATGCCTTTATGAGCTCCAGCTGTAAGGCATTTTCTCAATTAGTGATCAAGGGAGTAGGACCCAGCCTATTGTGGGTGGTGCTGTCCCTGGGTTGGTGGTGTTGGGTTCTATAAGAAAGAAAGCTGAGCAAGCCAGGGGAAGCAAGCCAGTAAGTAACATCCCTCCATGGCCTCTGTATCAGCTCCTACTTCCTGACCTGCTTGAGTTCCAGTCCTGACTTCCTTTGGTGATGAACAGCAACATGGAAGTAAGCTGAACAAACTCTTTCCTCCCCAAGTTTCTTCTTGGTCATGATGTTTGTACAGGAATAAAACTCTGAGTAAGACACCATCTTAGGACATTATTTTAATTTTTACTGCTTGCCTTATGAACAAAGTAGGACAATGGATCAATTTTTGCATATATATATGGAATCCCAGGTGGTAGGGTGAGAATGGCATGCTAGACAGAAGAGGTTAATCATGTCCACCAGGAAGGAACTTTGGAGGGAAATACATTTTGACAGGAATGAAACTTACCTGCAACTTGTGTAGCACAGAAATCAATCCATTGGTTTCAATGGCTTTCAGATCAATGGGAGATTTCAGTTAAAGTTTTGTAAAATGATAGTCAGGAATAAAAATAATTCTGTTTGAGCCAGACCCTCTCCCACACAAACCTATTCTCCTGTTGAGATAGGAAAAAAAAGTGGTCACCTTTCTTAAAAGTCACATTCATCTAGAAAGTGACTAGGATCAAACCTCTCTGAATTGGGTAATTCTTTATCATAATGTAGCACAGAAGTCAGTGATGTTATGACAGTGGTATCCTTGGGAATGTCCAGTGACTCTTTATGCTGTATTACTTTTGCCAAAAAGTGATGTTTAGCAAAAGCAAAATTTTAAGTAATTTTCTGTCTTTCTGGTAGATGATCAATGATTGCAGGAAAATTATTGTAAATCTGAATCTAAGAACTCAGAATCTCTACAATTTCATTTAAGATGCCCATGAATCTAAGAAATTTCTGATTTTTATAATCAAATACATTCTAAAAAACAATGGAGCAGATGATATTGCAAGGAGCACAGCCGAGGATGAAGGTGGGATCACAGGGTATACCTTTGGTTTCCCTCAATTCATCCACAAGATAGCAAGCCTCCTCTTGAACACAATTCTCCATGTACCTCTTCCCCATCCCAAAGTAGATTTTAAAACTTACCTGCTTAGATTAGGATTCATTCGAAAATATTCCCAGCATTTCTGTTTATGAATGTTTGTAGTTTATATCATGCTTAGAAAATATTCAGCCATGCTCATTATATATCCTTAACATAACTCTAGTCCTGTTTCTTCATTAAGGACACTTCTTCATGTAACAGATGGAGATCATCACAGAAAACCAGAAAATAGAGTTGCAGAACTCAAGCCCAATGAATAAGACTGTGAACCACTTGTGTATCTAAAGCTAAGGAAGAGAGATCAGAAAGATTGTGAGAGCCAGAGCACCATGGAATTTGTTATGAGATTCTGTCTTCTAGAAATGTCAGATCCTACCCACTTAGACTCACCAACATGGCTGCTTAAATATGAGCATCATAAAAACTATAGCAATATATAGGCAAAATTAGACATGTGAATGCCTATGAGACATAAACAATACACAAAAACCTACAGGCAGGTATGGAGTGCTGAGAGTGAGAAAAACTAATACCAAATGATCAGTCCTGAAAACATATATAAAAGTAAATTTATAGACTATCAGGTTGTTTTTTAAGGAATACATATTACACATATATATTGCCAGCAAAAATAATAATTTATTAACAAAATAAGCATGTATTTGAAAGCAAGCAAAGAGGCATAGGTGGGAGCTTTGGGGAGGAAGAACAAAACAATGAGAATATATTATTATTATTATTATCTCAAAAATAATGAAAAAATGAAAATGCATATTTGCATCATTTCAAGATCTGAGCATGTTTTCTTCAGTCTTCTCCCACTATTTGTCTTTTATATTTTCATTTCAATACTGATTTTCAGGTGCCTCATAGTCCACCAGCATTTCAGTATTCACTATAAGGTCCAGTTCAGCCCATTAACATGAAAATGATGTTTTCATCTTTGAGTCTAAGTCAGAAATGGGCTTCTTAGTACTTAAACTTTTGCATAAGCAGGGACAATGGAGGAAACGCAAAACACGATTAAGAAACACCATGAACCTGGCTTGATGATGTGACAAGATTATTCAGTTATTTGTTCTACGGAAAGAATGTGCTGAAGTCAATAAACATAGGCTCTAAATATTTTGCTCACCACTATTTCATATGTGAATTGATCAGTCATATGTCTTCTAGGGACCTGATCGGTGACTATTCAAAATAAAATCATTGATCCTTAGAGAATTTTATGAAGATAATATGAGACAAGAGATATAAAGGAATTATAAATAACAAAAGCAATACGCAAGCTTAAGGATTACTGGTCATAAATATTATCCTCTCTGGGGGAACTATTTATTTTGCTTGTAGCACAAGGCTGCTTGGTTCTTCTTAAGTTTTCTTTTTTACAATGTATGATAAACACAAGAGCGGACTACTAATCATTATAAAGTAGCAAGATGAAGATAAACTAAAACAAATTAGCAAGAGAGATAGAGAGGGAGGAGTGTATAGATTGGGGAGGTACTAGACAGTTATTTCTGGGTTTCAACACAAACTTATGGCCTAATTTATGTCTTATTGAAAATGTATTATTAAGTTGAATGAGTTGAGTGCATATGATGCTATTGCTGGAAGCAGTCATATGTCACAGTCTGACAGTTTACAAGTATTTAATGCAACTATTTATTTTTTCATACAGGGGAATGAATAATTTCTTTAGTAATTGCCGAATCATATATTTCCTGAAACTCATGGCATCTTCTTGGGGAAACCATTTACCAAAATGTCATGTGAGCTTATGCATATTTGAAAGGAAATTGAAGTAAATATGCAGGAGAGCTTCCGCCTTCCTTCCTGATCACTGGCAATGACAGGTTGTATTTTCTTGTGTGTGTGTGTGTGTGTGTGTGTGTGTGTGTGTGTGTGTGTCTATTTAAAAGTTTTGAAAATTTTACATATATTCTGCAAGTCAATAAAATCTACTCAGTTGTAAAGCACCAAAATATATACAGTACTGAGGCTCACACATAATAACAAGATTGATATTTCTGCTTTGTTTCCTCAATTCTTTGGGGTTGGTAAAGACTTATTAAATTCTATTCATTTGGTTGCATATCATATCATATAATTTTTCAAGCTATGAGACTTGCCTATATAACATTTTATCTGTGATTTTTGAGAGCTCATCTGTTAATATTTCAGCAGAAAAAATCAACACAGAGCTTTTAACCAAATTAAGGAATCTAAAACTAAGCATGGAAATTAATTTTATCCTTAATACTAGTGTTTCTGGTGATTTAAAATATCAGTGGTTAAATTTTATGAGACATGTATTTTGTAGTATTCTAATCTGAATTGGGTTGGGATATAATGTGGTATATGGTATGATATGAGGGGGAATAATCTATTTTCATCTTTAGTATTCTTTGTTCTGTTTTCACCATTTATGTAATATGACAACATAGTTTTTAGAGTGGTAAACTGACTCAAACCATTATTTAATAATGTTATATGAAATAGTTTTCTATATTTTTATTATCCAAAGAAAGATTTAACAGTTAATTCTTTTTAATTTTGTGAATTCTATGCAATACTTGGCTGAACTTCATTGAATTTCATTCTTTCATTCATTTTTATGCCCATTAATAGGCTAAGAACACTTGATACACTGTATCGAACAATAGATTCAAGGACATTTAAAACATAGCCTGTCCTTTCCCTCTTTCTACCCTTGCCGTAAAAACTTATAGCCCATTGTTAATTCCTCATTACTTTTATAGTATTGTAGAAATCATGACATATTCTTGTCTTTATGGTATAGAAAGAATAATTAAAACAAATGCAGAATTACCTCCTTAGCAATAATATCAATGTACCACAAAGATATAATTAAATTTCTTGTATAACCATGATGTTTTCTCTACCTTTATACGTGGGATCTCAAATGAAGATCTCAAAAATGCTGACTGGCATCTTTGCAGCTTAATCGTGGTAATTTTTTCAAGACTGGTAACCATGCCTCTTTGTAATGGTTAGTACAAAGGTTTCAAGCAAGGAGAATTTGTAGCCACAAAGAGAGAAAGAGCACCTATTAACATGATCCTTCTCATATTGCCTTCTTGATAATTTATGTGCTCAGTAATGTTGACAAATATAACTGAGTATTTAATATATCTAGATAGAGAAGAAAAGAGATTTTGCCACTTGGGACACTAACATGAAGTAATGATCTATAGCCCCACCAAATTAAGATATATTGGAGGTTTAATAGGTATTAATGTAAACACATGTTATGGAGAGTCATAGTGTAAAAATATTGATCTTTACTGATTCGACAGTGATCAGTATGATCAGGTAGTAGAAATATGCAAGAAGAAATGTTTTAGCAAGTAAGGAAGTCTGTAAAAACTTAAAAACATAAAGGTGGAACAATTTAGGGAAATAAAGAAACATTTATCAACTTTGCTCAATCAGTTTGATTATTAGCTTCTTGCAGTGTGATATAGTAACAATGCTACTTGATTCCAATTATCTGTGAGCAGCTGTGAAAAAAAGATTCTTTTTCATCCACATTCCTCTATGACATACCAATGAATTTTGCACAGCCACGGGGGAAAATCAAGAGCAATGTAATTTAACGAGTCTTTAAGAACAACTTTCAGAGTGGCAACTACTCTATTAGGAGGGGTTTGCAAATGCACAAAGAAAAATACGTAACCAGTGACATTAAAGTAAATGCATATTCACTCATGGGCATTCCTGGACTATATCTGACTATGTTTCACTATAATCTAGCTTAGAGCATAAGTAGTCAACAACCAAAACAAAACAGTGAAGCCTGGTCAGTATTGATCCGTGTGTGTATGTGTTGGGTGTGCGTGTGCATGAATTTGTGCTACTTTTGAATGGTTTCTCTTTGCTTTGTTTAGTGCATTTCAAGAGTGCTGAGTTAAAAAATAATCTAAATACAATCAATAACCATGTAAAAGTGCTTTGGAGCGTTTTCATATATGACAGGGATTCAAATATTCTATCACTGGTGTCATCCCATCAAGATAGAATATGCAAGCATACTCTAGAGTGTGTTCAGACTGTCTAAGTACTTTATTATTCTATTCATTAGCATAGGTCCCCTTCACCAGCTAATTCAAAGCTGTCCTATCTGAAACAGAAGCTGAACCAGTGCTATCTCACTGTTAATTCTCAGGAAGTTAGCTAGATGAACGCTCTGCAGTAAATGCTTTCAAGGTGCCTACTATAAAAACAACTATTTTTATTCCATCCTGAATGCCTATAGAGCAAGTATTAAATAAGTGATATAGGGTGGAAAGAAGTGATTCTAACACTGGTGACACTTTAAGGTAAAAATATCACCATAAAATAATTTTAGCTTGAATATATTTTGCTGCTATGTAATCAAATATCTCTTCTTCCAAAAATAATACGTAACTAAGTATTTTTTTCTGTGCGCCTTTGTTAGTAAAGAAGGTTAACATTAGTGGATCTCATCTATAATGCTTTTCACTAGTACACCATTCCAAAGACAGACTATTATTATTATTTTATCATATGCCAGTAAGACTTAATGGGCAGTTCTTGAGTATTGTCTAGGGAATGAGTATGAACTGCTCTAGCCTATCCTTCAAGGAGTCTGATACAAATAATAAATGTGGAAAAACTGGGGGCAAAGTCCTGTGCGCAGTCAGTATCTGAAGCCAATATTTTTAGGTTAGCTTCAAGAATTTGATCATATTTATCCCCTCTGCCAATGCCTCCAAGAATCTCCTAACTGCTAACCTACGTAACTTCATGTTGTCTCTCACTTTCAAGATACAAAAGCAAAAATTAAAACAAAGAAACAAAAACCAGTAAGACAAAAATTATTTTAAGGAACATCTTGTATGAAGAAAGTATTCTATTATATATATATATATATATATATATATATTATTCTTTATTCACTCTGCCATATATGAAAAAATTAATTAAAACTGCCCATGTTGTGAATTTCATACAGAGTTATCTAAAATATACTTATAAAAAAAAATCAATTTTTTTGGCAATAGTGATTTAATAGTAGGGTACTTATTCAACATGTATAAGTTAGTTCATATGATCTCTAGCTTCATCAGGTGGGGGCAATAAAAAGAAAACAATTAAGCTTATGTAAATAAGAAACACTTAAAATTAAATTAACATTTAAAAGATTTAAAAGATTTAAAAAATAAAATGCAATTCTGAATTAGAGATTATCTTGTTTTGTAATTATACCAACATATAATTTTGTTATGTGGTGTATCTCCATTATGCTTTTTGGTGCTTTTTGTTTACTTATTTTTGAGAGTTCATGTAACTATGTTTTAAAAATATAATACATTCATTAATTCTTTGAGTATTTTGTTCCTGCAAAAAAAAAAAGGATTTGGTAATGTTTATTCTTCATATCAACTTTTAATATTGCATGCTTATTTAAATTGACAAAAAACTGTGAAAAACACTTACCACACTAAACAGGATTTTCTGGATGTGTACATATTGTGGAATACCACATCAATATGAGCATAGCATATGATCTGTCTTTTTGATGTGAAAACAAAAAGTTACTCCCTTGATTATTTTAGAATGCAAAGCATTATTAACTATAGTCCTCAAGCTATCATAGCCTTTTTAAGAATTTTATTTTGTCTCATTGAATTTTCCTTTCTCTTTGCCGTCAAACATAGTTACCCACCTATCAGTTTGGATTCTCAGAGTCCATAACGGCAACAAAGGGAAATGTCTCAAGGCCTGTCTTCTTACCACCTCCAACCCACCAGCGTCCTCATAGTTGTTCACTCCTTATGAAAACTTTCTAATCTTGAAACCTTGTGTTTCTTACTCATTTTTAATATTCACAAAAATATTTTATTTTATTTTTTCATGCAATATGTTCTGGTAAAGGTTTTACCTCCCCCAACTCCTCCCAGATTCTACACATTCACCCAAATCCATGACTTTTATTTTGCTATCATTTTCGAAAACAAACAGCCCTTTCATATGTCTCTTTTTCCAAGGTATATCAATGAGACTTTAGCATATGTCTTCTGCACGTGCTTTACAATGACATCCTAACTTCCCACCATAGCCAAAGCAAGTGGATCAAACACCCCTGGGCTGCAATTTCCGTGAGAAAAAAAAAATAACTTTTCTTTCTTTCTGACTTTGTACAATTATTTTTGTGAAATCAATGAAAGCACATTGTTACTTAAATTGAAACAGTGTGTCTGTTTAGTATTATTCCTGCAGGCTAGTAGCATTAGTATCAGTATTATTAGTGGTATTTCTGCACATTAGTATTATATTAATACCATATTATACCAATACTCTGCATATTATATACTGCTATAAATAGATACACACATAAAACTACATGTAACAAATGGTAAAAAAGGAATATCAAATGGAAATAGGGGGTTTTAAAAAACGTCAGAAATTCCATCCTTATTTGGTTGATTTCTCTTTAATCAAAAAGAAAGTGTCTAGTGAGGAGTGGTGTACAACATGACAAGGAGAGAATTAAGGATAGAAGAAAGGCACAGAGAAGGAAGGAATATTAAAGTGAGAAAACAACAGAGAAAACAAGATAGTATTTTTAAAAGTTAACTTCTGAATGGAAACAGGCAACCTCAGAAGGTAGGAGGTGGGGGACCCTCTAGAATGTACCAGAGACCTGGAAAGACTCTCATGACTCAAAGGGAGGGAACGTAGAGGAAATGCCCAAGAATGAGGAGAGAGAACTTGTAGAGTTCACCTCTGGAAGGAAGACAGGCCATTCAAGTAGAAGGATGGAGTTGCCTTCCCACAGTCAAAAACTCTGACCCAGAATTGTTCCTGTCTAAAAGAACTGTAGGGATAAAAATTGAGAAGAATCTGATGGAAAAGAGGTCCAGTGACCAACCAGAATTGGAATTCATCTCAAGGGGAGGCTCCAAGGCCTGACGCTATGATGTGTTGGCAAACAGGAGCCTAGCATGTCTGCTCTCTGAGAGGCCCAACAAGAACCTGACAGAAGCAGATACTTACACCCAACCATAGGCAGAAACTGGGGACCCTTGTGGTTGAATGAGGGAAAACCTGAAAGAAGTTGGGGGGGAGAGCAACTCCATAGGAACACCAACAATCTCAACTCACCTGGACCCCCAAGATCTCTCAGACACGGAGCTACCATTCAGGCAGCATACAGCAGCTGATATGAAGCCCCAGATGTATATACAACAGAGGACTGCAGGAGAGTCCCAGTAAAAGAAAAAGCACCTAACCCTCAGAAGACATGGGGCCCCAGAGAGTGGGGAGGTCTGGAGAGGTGGGGGAAGATGAGGATATCCTCTTGGAGATAGGGGTGAGGGAGGAAGAATGGGATGAGGAAATATAGGAGGGTGGACCTGGATGGGGATAATGACTGGAATGTAAAAGATTAAAGATAATTTTTTAAGTTAGTTTCTTCCTAGCTATGAGCTTAATATGTTTGGTATATTTTAAAAAATACATATTACTTTTTCTTTTAAAACACTTGCTAACATCTTACAAACATGAAACCTATATCATAAGCCAAAGAGAAAAGTCCTTCTTCTCTGCACATCTTCACATTCAAGAATCCACTGAGTAAATATTTAGCCTATTTTTTAAAGGTGTTTTATGACTTTCCAGTTTGAATTCAATTTCTAGTTAAATCCAAGATTTGGATTGCAATCTAAACTTAACTGCGATATTTTTATTAATTCTTTTTTTTAAAGTTATACTCACTTCGGGGTGTTTGCTATCTCTAAATTTACCACTGTGAAACCTGCACCATTCTTTCAAAATTAATGACTCAAATGTCCATGAGCACATGGATTTCTGAAACATACTTTCAAAAGAGCAGTCTTCAAAATTCAAGGAAGATGAGGAAGAGGATCAACAGAGTGCCAGCACATCCAATCTCACTGACTCCTCAGTGCTTTGAATTTATTAGAAAGGTTTCAGTACACCTGAATTACATGAATTACTTTAGCTCAGATAAGTAATTCCAATAGATCAACCCTACAGATAATCTTCCAACTTGAAATTTAGACTCTCTGAAATGTCTGCTCTCATCAAAATATCATTTTTGAGGTTGAATATGTTGTCCTATGAAGATCCAAGGAGCTTTAAGATGAGAGACACATGAAATGCATTACATCACATGCATAATATAGATTGGACTTACTTCTCAAGGTTTCACATTTTATCAAGTCACAGTGCTCAAATACAATTCAAGGGACTTCTCATTATCCTGGCTTTCCTCTAAAGGGAAACGGTTGAAATAATAGTTATTGTAGTGCTATGCTAGCAAAGAAAACTAATTAGCTTAGGTCAGAGGCTATAGAAACAGAACAGTAAGCAGATTCTGTATCATTATAAGTAAAGAGAAAGGATTATTACACGGAGAGAGAGAATGCAGGAAAAAAAACAGAGACTTGGATATGCTCATTATTAGTGTACTTTCCCTGAATATAGTGAAATAAATGAAGAATAACTTCAGCAAGTGAATTTTTTCTATCTCACATACAATCATTTCTATCCCAGATGACTTATCAAATCTGCAAAAGTAAAAATTATTATTAAATACAGAATTAGAGTGTATAACAATACATATTTTACAGTTTGTGCAAAATCAAAAATGAAGAAGCCACATAACATGATTTTAGGATCCTCACGTACAATGAAACATATAAAGTGATTAAATCAACATATGAGATGGGAAATCAGATAAAGAATAGGGAAATGAATATGCAAAAAATCTCCTGTAAATTATAAACCCTTTCATTAGGTTATTGCAAAACCAAGGTATAAATATGCAATGATTTAAAAATACTATCTTATTGTTAAAATGCTCTAAAACAGGATGTCATGAAATAAACTTTCATACCTGCAAAGAAATAGCAATATCTGGTACAGTGGCTTGATATGTAAATGTGGCCATTTTCGTGTGAACACAATAAATATACAAGGATGATTTCTTTGATATCCTCTCTTTCATAGATCCTTGTTGAGTATATTTAGAAGGATGCTCAGAGCAATTTTGTAGTCTCGCCCTCATACCGGTCTGCTGCAGGCAATATGTTACACTTAGTTTGTCTTCATGTGGTAAAAACATAGTCTATTTTTGACAATGATATCCTGCCTTCACAGGTACATTCTTTTGGTCTTAATTCCCAGATAAAGGCATTGTCTGAAGATGGGGAAGGGCATTAAGCTGAAAAATTCAACCGAACTAATTACTGGTAATAGGCTAGTGTATGATCACAATTGAAAATTGATGCCTATTGTAAAACCAGTCATTTTCTCTTTTTTTAACTGTAATTTTTTATTGGATTGCTTTATTTACATTTCAAATGTCATTCCTTTTCCTGGTCTCCTGTCCATAAGCCCCCATCACATACCCCTCCCCTTCTTCTATAGGGTGTTCTTTCTCCCCAAACATACCCCATTCCCACCTCGCATGCCCCAAAATTCCTATGCATGGAGGATACAGTCTTGGCAGAACCAAGGGCTTCTCCTCCCATTGGTGCCCAACGTATGCAGCAGAAGACATAGGTCTGTCCATTTGTAGTCTTTGGGTAGTGGTTTAGTCCCTGGGAGCTCTGGTTGGTTGGTATTGTTGTTCTGATGGGTGTGTAAGCAACTTCAGCTTCTTCAATCCTTTCTCTCCTCCAATGGGGAACCCATTGTCAGTTTAATGCTTTGCTGCTAGCATGTGCCTCTGTATTTGTAGTGCTCTGGCAGAGCCTCTCAGGAGACAGCTATATCAGGCTCCTGTCAGTATGCATTTCTTGGCTCCATCAATATTGTCTAGTTTTGGTGGCTGTGTATATATATGGGCTGGATCCCCAGGTATGGCAAGCTCTGAATGGCCATTCCTTCAGGTTCTGCTCCAAACTTTGTCTCCATATTCCCTCCTATGAATATTTCTGTTACCCCTTTTAAGAAATATTGAAGAATCCACTCTTTGGATGTTGTACATTTCTTTAGGTACTTATCAGATATTTGATATTCCTCAGCTGAGAATTATTTCTTTAGCTCTGCACCCCATTTTTTAAAATTTTTCATTAGATATATTTCTTTACTTACATTTCATATCTTATTCCCCTTCCTGGTTTCCTGTCCATAAGCCCCCATCCCCTACACTTGCGGGTATTCCTCCCATACATCTCCCTTATTGCTCCCCCCATATTCCTCTGCACTGTGGGTCCAAACTTGGCAGGGCCAAGGGCTTATCAGTTTAAGTAGTTCTCTGGAGGAACTTTTGGGGTCACTTAAGTACACTGTCATATCATCTGCAAATAGTGATATTTTGATTTCTTCCCTTACAATTTGTATCCTTTGACCTCCTTTCACTGTCTGATTGCTCTGGCTTTGAGTACTATATTGAGTAAGTTGGGAGAGAGTGTGCAGCCTTGTCTAGTCCCTGATTTTAGTGGGATTGCTTCAAGTTTCTCTCCATTTAGTTTAATGTTAGCATGGTTTGCTGTATATGGCTTTTACTATGTTTAGGTTTGGGCCTTGAATTCCTATTCTTTCCAGGACTTTTATCATGAAGGGGTGTTGAACTTTGTCAACTGCTTTCTCAGCATCTAATTAAATGATCATGTGGTTCTGATCTTTGAGTTTGTTTATATAGTGGATTACATGGATGGATTTTTGAATATTAAACCATCAGTGCATGGGATGAAGCCTACTTGATCATGATGGATGATCGTTTTGTTGTGTTCTTGGACTCGGTTTGCAAGAATTTTATTGAGTATTTTTGAGTCAATATTCATAAGGGAAATTGGTCTGAAGTTCTCTTTCTTTGTAGAGTCTTGGTGTGGTTTTGGTATAAGAGTAATTGTGGATTCACAAAAGGAATTTGATACTGCTCCATCTGTTTCTATTTTGCTGAATAGTGTAGACAGTATTGATATGAGGTCTTCTATGAAGGTCTGATAAAATTCTACACTAAACCCATCTAGTCCTGGGTTCTTTTTGGTTGGGAGACTTTTAATAACTGCTTCTATTACTTTAGGAGTTATGGGGTTATTTATATGGTTTATTTGTTCCTGATTTATCTTTGGTACCTGGTATCTGTCTAGGAAATTGTCCATTTCCTTGAGATTTTCCAGTTTTATAGAATATAGGCTTTTGTAGTAGGATCTGATGATTTTTTTAAATTTCTTCAGATTCTGTTGTTATGTCTCCCTTTTCATTTCTGATTTTGTCAAATTGGATACAGTCTCTGGGACCTCAGGTTAGTCCGGCTAAGGGTTTATCTATCTTGTTGATTTTCTCAAAGAACCAGCTCCTGGTTTCGTTGATTCTTTGTATAGTCCTTTTCATTTCTACTTGGTTGATTTCAGCCCTGAGTTTAATTATTTCCTGCCTTCTATTCCTCTTGGGTTTCTTTCTTTCTTCTTGTTCTAGAGCTTTCAGGTGTGCTGTCAAGCTGCTGACATATGCTCTCTCCTGCTTCTTTTTGCAGGCACTCAGAGGTATGAGTTTTCCTCTTAGCACAGCTTTCATTGTGTCCCATAAGTTTGGGAACATTGTATCTTCATTTTCACTAAATTCTAAGAAGTCTTTAATTTCTTTCTTTATTTCTTCCTTGACCAAGTTGTCACTCAGTAGAGCATTGTTCAACTTCCATGTATATATGGGCTTTTTGTCATTATTTTTTATTGAAGACCAGTCTTAGTGTGTGATAATCTGACAGGATGTATAGGATTATTTCTATCTTTCCGTATCTGTTGAGGATATATGGTTAATTACATGGTTAATTTTATATATGGTTAATTTTAGGGACGGTACCATGAGGTGCTGAAAAGAAGGTATTTCCTTTTGTCTTAGGATGGAGTGTTCTCTAAATATCTGTTAAATACATTTGGTTCATAACTTCTGTTAGTTTCTCTATGTCTCTGTTTTCTTTCTGTTTCCATGATCTGTCCATTGATGAGAGTGGGTTGTTGAAATCTCCTACTATTATCGTTTGAGGTGCAATGTGTGCTTTGAGCTTTAGTAAGGTTTCTTTTAGAAATCTAGGTGCCCTTGCATTTGGAACATAGATATTTAGGATTGAGAGTTCATCTTGGTGGATTTTTCCTTTGATGACTATGAAGTATCTTTCCTCATTTTTTTTAATGACTTTTGGTTGAAAGTCAACTTTATTTGATATTAGAATGGCAACTCCAGCTTGTTTCTTTGAGCCATTTGTTTGGAAAATTGTTTGCTAGCCATTTACTTTGAGGTAGTCTCTGTCTTTGTCTCTGAGGTGTGTTTCCTGCATGCAGAAAGATGCTGGTTCCTCTTTACATATCCAGTCTGTTATTCTATGTCTTTTTATTGGGGAATTGAGTCCGTTGATGTTGAGAGATATTAAGGAAGAGTGATTGTTGCTTCCTGTTATTTTCGTTGTTAGAAGTAGAATTATGTTTGTCTCTCTTTTAGTTTCATTGCAAGGAAATTACATTCTTGCTTTCTGTATGGTGTAGTTTCTCTCCTTGTGTTGGAGTTTTCCGTCTATTATCTTTGTAGGGCTGGATTTGTAGAAAATTTTTCTGTAAATTTGGTTTTGTCATGGAATATCTACAGAACATTTCACCCAGTACAAGAGAGTATACCTTCTTCTGTAAACTCTAGGAAATCTTCTACAAAACTGTCCATATATTCTGTCATAAAGCAAGAGTCACAAATACAAGAGAATTGAAATAAGCCCCTGTATCTTTTCAGACCACCATGGATGGACTTCAACAATTACAGAAACATCAGAAAGCTTCCAATATTGTGCAAATGAACAACTCTTTATTACATGATCAGTGGTTAAAGAAAGAAATATGAAATAAATTCAAAACCTTCTACAATTCAATGAAAATTAATCCACAACATAATCAAAATTATGAAGCACATTGAAAGCAGTACTAAGAGGAAAATTCATAGCATTAAATACCTTCATAAAAAAGTTGGTGAGATCTTATACTAACAACAGCACACCAAAAAGTTTTAGAATAAAAGTAAGCAAATTCACCCAAGAGAGTAAAGGGGACTAAAGAGGAAAAAAACAGACCTAATAATTAAGATTTCAGAGACAAAATTAAATTATTTCATTTATAACTGATAAATGCATTTTTTATTTAGTCAAAAGTTCAATGTCATTTATTATGTATTCTGGCATAGATTGTATAATTATTTTCTCTCTGAAGTAGTAGTGTTCAGGATTTTTATTTCTAAGTCAGATTCTAATATGTGTATTTATAGTAAAAGTATTATTACTTTAGTTGACATTATAATTATCTTATACTATATATTAATTCCCACTGCTAATGTGTACAATTAAAACTTGAAATTGCAGACTGTTCTTTGTATTTGAAGTGTCTTTCTTTTGGGTTTGTTTTTGTTTTTGATTTTGATTTTGTTTTTAAAACTGTTTTGATTTTTTACAATTTATTGGATATTTTATATATTTACATTTCAAATGTTATCTTTTCTATCTGTGCTGTATCACAAACTTTCAAAATTATAGAATGAGCAAGGTGCAATATTATGCATGTTGATGTTATATGTAATACACTTCTAAGAGCAACATAAGGCAAAAATCTTAATCTTGATTAATCCATTACCTGTGTGAATTTTCATACGTAATAGCAAAAGTCGTAATATTGCACTTTCATTTCTTTATCTGTAAGCAGGGTAGAAAATAGGAAACTTTTATTTTAAAACATGACTATAGAAAAGACTTTGTAGTACATTACATGAATAAATTTGATAATAATTCTATTATGAAAATCACAGATATGATTTTGACATTTGACACTGTCAAGGAAGAGACCTGGTATCTTGAGAAGATTTCTTATTTAGACTGTGGAGCACTTTTACTCCTTTTTCTTCTATATTCCTAGATATTGCCTGTAGTAATTTAGTTGCTTATCATTGGAGTGGTCTATAAATTAGTTTTTAAAAGCCATGGGTTTGAGTTGGAGTGCATTATTCAGAGGAATTTAGTTGAAAATTCTCAAGAAAATATGAGCTTAAAATTAATGAAATAAAGTGTGTTTCTTCACATCATACAAAATTAAGGGCACAGAGAGAGCAAAATCATTAAAACTCAGTCATCTATTCACATTTTTGGAAATGTGATATAGAAGCTACTATTCCAACTTATTAGTATCACAGAATTTAAATTTTTAATTCTTTTATATTCTTGAGTTTATAAAATAATTATATCATTTCTTCTCTTCCATCCCTTCAATTTCCCATAAACCCCTTCATCTTCTAATTGAAATTCATGGACTTATAAAAATTACTTATATACCCATATTCCTAAACATAGAATCACAAACTTCTCTGTCTGTGTATTTGTATTCATGTCCAATAATTTATTTTATATTGGATAACATATTGGTGTGTTTTTACCTGGTTAATACTTTGTCTCCCATTTTTTTTAATTAACTTGAGTGTTTCTTATTTACATTTCGAGTGTTATTCCCTTTCCCGTTTTCCGGGCAAACATCCCCCTAATCCCTCCCCCTCCCCTTCTTTATGGGTGTTCCCCTCCCCATTCTCCCCCCATTGCCGCCCTCCCCCCAACAATCATGTTCACTGGGGGTTCAGTCTTAGCAGGACCAAGGGCTTCCCCTTCCACTGGTGATCTTACTAGAATATTCATTGCTACCTATGAGGTCAGAGTCCAGGGTCAGTCCATGTATAGTCCTTAGGTAGTGGCTTAGTCCCTGGAAGCTCTGGTTGCTTGGCATTGTTGTTCATAAGGTGTCTCGAGCTCCTTCAAGCTCTTCGAGTTCTTTCTCTGATTCCTTCAACGGGGGTCCCGCTCTCAGTGCAGTGGTTTGCTGCTGGCATTCGCCTCTGTATTTGCTGTATTCTGGCTGTGTCTCTCAGGAGAGATCTACATCCGGCTCCTGTCGGCCTGCACTTCTTTTGCTTCATCCATCTTGTCTAATTGGATGGCTGTATATGTATGGGCCACATGTGGGGCAGGCTCTGAATGGGTGTTCCTTCTGTCTCTGTTTTAATCTTGCCTCTCTCTTCCTGCCAAAGGGTGTTTTTGTTCCCCTTTTAAAGAAGGAGTGAAGCATTCACATTTTGATCATCCGTCTTGAGTTTCATTTGTTCTAGGCATCTAGGGTAATTCAGCATTTGAGCTAATAGCCACTTATCAATGAGTGCATACCATGTGTGTCTTTCTGTGATTGGGTTACCTCACTCAGGATGATATTTTCCAGTTCCATTTTTAACATTCCTTTGGTTGCCTGTAATTCTTTGTGTAGATTTGAGGCCTCATTGGATTTCCTCTTTCCACTTAAGCATGTATGCTGTTGATCTAGTTCAGCTCATGTTTGAGCACTCAAGCTGGTGAGTATTTACAGATTTGGCTTCTAACAGTACTGGAGGCTCAATCTTACAGCAAAAGTCCTGAATATCTGGCTCTTAAAATTGTTCTGCCCTTTCTCCTGTACTGATCTCTAAGTCTATGGTGAAACAGATACATTGTTGATGTATCCGTTGGAACTGGGCTCTACAACATTTTGTTTGGTTGTATTTCTCATTGTTATGTTCTCTATTTGGGCAAATAAAATTTTCCTTGATGAAGTAGAACTGCACATATCTGCTGCTATAAGGATGGATAATTAAAATGAAGTGAGTAATTGCACTAGTTTAATAAACTGGCAATTAAAGTTTCTCCTTCAAGATCTATATCTAGCCCCACTACGGATTGTTGGCGAGGTTTTCTGTACCAAACACTATTTCTCTGTTATTGAGCGAGTGTTAAATCCAAGTTGAGAACTTTCATTTACAACCATGCTATGCATGTCACTACAGCACCATAGGCAGTGATTCCTAGACATAATAGCTGGCTATGAGTATTGTCTACATCCTTCTTCTGGTACCAGGAAAGGCAGTCCTCAGGGAGGAGTCTTTCAGGTCAGTTATATCTTAAGAACCACTAGGCTCACTGTTAGAAGCTCATGGCGCCTTCAGCAATAGGGATTTGTCTTCCACTTTTGAGGTACAATAAAATATTGTATTTGCTTATTTAGGGTTATAGTAATAGCATGTGATGTTTTGGGAGTTTCTTAGACAACCTCAGTGTTGCCTAAAAAGACATATTATGACTGGTGTTTGAAATTTAGTTAAATTTTTTATCTGTTGGTAATATCGTTGTCAGCCCAGATGAGAAAATTTCATTTAAATTACATATGTAATTTATATATAGACTTACATGTATATATTATTGGTTTGATTTAGGTAGATATTTAGAAATAGCATGACTCCTTATGGATTTTTAAGACATTGTCCCTTTTACTTTACCCTCCTCTCCCCTTCTACTTTATTTATTAACTCCCGTCCCCCTTGCTATTTAGAGTCCCTCATTTTGCCAGAGTTAGAGACAGACATAATATGATAGAGAAATGTACATATTGTTTTCCTGGGTCTGTGTTGCCATACTCAATATAATTTTTTTCTCATTCACCCATTTACTTGCAAAGTTAAGGATTTAATATTTAAGTTTTTATTACAGATGAAAAGAATTTCACTTTTAAAGGATTTTTAAAAGTAACCTTTGAGAAATGACAAATTGAGTTTAAAGTATTTTAAGAGCATAGGAAAAGGTTACATATCAAATGGATTAACAGTGACAACAAATAGTAATTATATATATATATATGTGTGTGTGTGTGTGTGTGTGTGTGTGTGTGTATAATATGAATTGTAAATTGGGAGCATATGTTTTCCTATAAAAGAAAATAATCATTTAGCATGGGTCTTTGTGTCTTTAAAATAGTTCTATATATGGTGTTTCTATCAAGACAAAAGAAAAAACAACAAAACCACTTTCATGACTTTTCCCATAACTGCAAATAGTATTAAAACTAGCAATATACCACAAGGAAAATATCATAACTAGTAAGACTAATTAAATTTAAATCTTATTCACATTTTACTGTGCTGATTAAATTTGACATAGAAATTTCAATAGCTCACAACTCTTTGGTCAGGTCCATTGTTGTACCAATTACCTGTCATTATAAAATTCTTTCTGAAATCTCATTTCTGAAACTATAGACATTTTATTTTGTTTCTATGTGGGATTATAATAACATAAAATGATATTTAAACTATTTAGTCCATATGTGTATATAAACAATAACTTAGAATTATGCTGTCTACTCTGATGCTTCCGTTTTCCTTTGGCTAACATAATTATGTAAATATTCACATACCCAGGTAAGGGATTTGCTGTAAGGATTGAGTTTGAAGTATTCAGCAGCCCTGCCTAGAGTAATCTTGGGCCTTATTCCATTTCTCACTCAACAAAGAGAATAACGTTCATTTCTTTTACTGTTTTCCATACTTTTGACCTTATTCATATGCCTAGTGTTAACCGTGTTACATAGCTACTTTCTATTTCCAAATTACATCAAGGGTATCTGTAAAAGCCTTTGAATGAGTGATCAGCTCTCTGGTTTTTCCTCTTCTAATCTAACCCCCAGAGCCAATAAGCAACTCTAAACCATGTTGTAAGCAGAGAAAATATTACTATATTACTGAGTTGCTACAGTGCTTCACTGGATTAAGCACACTCATGAGTTTATTCTGCTTTCAGATTCACATGCCTTGGTCAAATACACTAGCTTCTTCAAGGCTAGTGTGTAATTTTTAAACCTTTCTTCACATGCTCCTTTATATCTATTAATCTTTCATTATAGAGCCCTCTCTTCACACTTTCCTTTACCCCACACAAATGCATAAAATGTATAACCTCTCTGTCATTGTTGGACATTACATACAACATTTCTTAGCAGATCATATCATTTCTCCTACTATAATTGTCATTAAATTTTGCCAGTCACTTCCAACAAATCCATAACTCCTCAGAGTAGTCACTTTGTACACTTAGTACAATGACTAGAGCATTATACTCAATAAGTAACGGGGCAGTGAATGTGTGGATGAACGAACTATGCTCTAATCCCATAACCATCTGTAACCAGTTATAACTTTGAAGGATAATGTCCTATGCATGATTGCTTACCATACAATGAGGAATGCAGCCAAGAGTTGTCAGTATGACTCTTTGCTCTTGTATTCCGAGCCACATTTACATTTCTTGCTCCAGAATTTCTAACATTTTGTACATTCCTTCTGAAATGTGCATTTAATGTAACAGTGTATTTATTGAAGATTTGCAACCCCACAGCAGCTACAAAAGTACAATGAGAAGATATGAATGACATATCACAGCTCAGGTAGCAGAATGACTAAAGACAAGCATCATTTTTCATGCTCCAACTCAGCCTTAAATTATGATGAGAATGTATTCCCAACAGAGACTTTCTGCTGATTTTGTTTAATGTAGTCTTAATTCTAGGTGGCAGGCATTTTGTTTCAGACTTATCACTAGCAAATTAACACTATTAAAGGACAAAAACGAGTCCTAAATGATAAAAATGAAATTAAAAATAATTACTTCAGAGTGAATGAAATATGTTCATTATTTTGCTGTTATGTGAACAAAAGCAGTTGCACATATTTACTTTTTGCTAACAAAAGTAATTTACCCATTAATGTTTACCAAGAAGGAGTATGGCATAAACAACAAAACTCACAGAATGAATGTGTTTTTCTGATCACATACTTTGCTTACCCACTACCACTAAATATTAAAAGAACATTATATTCATTTACTCAAATTGACTTCTTATATTTGCTATGTATTCTTAAACTTTCTCCAGGTCTCTTGAAATGTCTATGACACTTATTTTGTGTTGAGTGATATTCCAGTTTTGGGTGCCACAACCATGTATTTATGCATTTTTCTGAATATTGACATAGTGAATATTTTTGCAAGCTTTAGTTATGATAAAGAAGTTTCTCATAAACATTCAATAGACAGTTTTGGTGCAAACATAGGCTCTGAATTTCATAGATAATAAGGAGCTCAATTGGTTGGGATGCTAAGAATGCTTTGTTGTGTAAAACCTTCCAAACTCTGGCACTTAGTAAAAACATTTTGTATTTTTAACACAGGGTGGTTATGAATGTTCCTGTTGTCTGCTAGAACCCAAACATTAGGAATTAAAATTGTTGTTTAATATAAATCTTCATAAAGACACATAATATACAGCATTTTTTATACATTAATGTTTCACTTTTAATCTTTGGTGAATTGCATGTCGAGAACTTTAGTTTTTATCATATTTATATATTTTGTTGAGATTAATGAGTTTTTTAGTATGTAGAAATGAGAATGCCACTGCTAATTGTTTCTTAATTTTTCATCCAGCGTATCTTTACTTCCTTGACTATTATTGATACAGAAAAAGGAAATTTTGATAGTAAGAAATCCTCTGAGCTGGGGAGATGGCTGAGTAATTAGCAGCTCTAACTCTCCTTTCAGAGGACCTAGCATGATTCTCAGCACTTAAAAGACAGCTCAACCTTGTATCTAAAGCTTCACGTACAGACATGCATAATTCTCATACACAATTAAAATAATCAGAACAGGAAGAAATACTTTTTTCCGTGTTAACATGAAAGTTCAAGTTTAACAGCATACAACCTGATGTTATCTGTACTATATTAGTAAGTATTCTCCATCAAGTTGAAATTCAATTCTTTTTATTTTTTAAATTTTATTTTTCTTGGATATTTTATGCATCTACATTTCAAATGTTATCCCTTTCTCCCTCTCCCATACCCCCTCCCCTCTCCCCCTGCTTCTGTGAGAGTGCTCCGACTCCCACCCACCCACTCCAACCTCAATGCCCTGGCATTCAATTCTATTCTTAGTTTAGTGGAGTTGTTTTAATATATAATAAGTAGCTGTTATATTTTGTCAAAGTTCTTTTCTGGTTCTATTGATATGATAATGTGATTTTACTGTTTTAGTTTTCAATGTGATGGTCTACATTAATTTATGTTTTAAATGCTTAAACATCTTTCATAGTGACATTAATTTTTATTTTCACTCTTTTATGTAAGAAAAATATTCTAAAATTTATTCTAATGTTTTCATAACAACAGTTGACCAGAGCCTTTTAAAAGATGTGGAGAACTGGCAAAATAAACAAAGAAAGAATTTCTGATCTTCTGAGCTTTTGTGGGTCTTGATCCCCTTCAAGAATCTGGTGAAAGATCATGAACTTTGAAGAAAAATATATGTTGATTAAATCAACATATTTTTGCATGTAATTTCCACTTTGCACTGAGAAAGTAAATAGCTTACTGACCTGTTCTGAAACAGCAACTACAAACTGAGGAGAAAAAGAGATCGAAGAGTGGAACTTTTTAAAAAGAATGGAATAAAGACAATTATGGCTCCTAGTGATTTAATATTTGTTAAATAGGTTCATGACAGTTAATGGAAGGAGTAGTTACTTTTGAGACTACTTAAAATAAAATAAGATGCACTTTGTTAATTATAGAAATGGATATTTAACAAGGTGTATGGTCAACACTATAATTCTTACCCCATGTTATAAAAGCTTGAAGTAGAGAAAAGATTGCACTCAAAACTGAAGGATGAGTCATATTCCCATGATGAGACTACATGCCAGGCATCGATCTTAGTAACTATTTGCTCATTTATCATTGATATGATATGATACTATTCTTTAGATAGCTAGTTCATGCATAGTGAGGCTTATAAAGCATTCTTAAATATAATGGAAAATGTCTGCCTGTGCGTTTTTGACCATGTTTTCTTTTTCCAGAATATTCTGAGGAGATCACTGCAAAGTAATCCTGGGTACAAGACTCCGAAAACACAGTTCACCTCCTCAGTTTTGCTGATGTTTCAGACTGACAACATCACTCATTTCTCTGTTCTCGTTACAGATCCAAACAACAGAAAAAAGTTCGAGCTCACTCATTCAAGATCCATGGTGAGTACTCTCTGATAGACAGTGAGTCCTTTGGGGCAAGAACTTAGTGCTATTTATTTTTCTTCAACCACAAAAAGTCAGTCAAGGGAGTAAGCACTCATGTTTGTTTACTGAATCAAAACACTTCATTGTCTTCTAGATGTAAGCATTTCATCAATTGGAGGGAAAGCTATTCCCTGTAGCTAATTTCTAGGTAGCCATAGCATCAAAAAAGCCAAATTTATCCAACAAACCACTGAAAACTCAACACAGAAGATGGTATTTTATGTAGATAATCAATAAAATATTACTGGTGACATTTTTAATCAGTTAATTCAAAGTACCATAAAGGGCTCCATATATATATATATGTATATATATACATATATATGTATATATGTGTATATGCATTTGTATATGTATATGTATATATGTATATAAATGTGTATATATGTATGTATGTATGTATGTATGTATGTATGTACGTATATATTGCTCCCAGGAAACTGTTTTGTTGCTTGGTGCTAGGAATCAAATCTGATGTCTGATCAAACACATATTCCTTTTCTGATTCTGTGAATAACGTCAAGACATTACTTTCACTCTATTTTGGAACATTGCCATTTGTTTCTCTACCAGATTTATTGTAAGGAATCAGGAAGATTAATGTACAGTTCTTTACACGACAACTATTATGAGGAAAGGAAGAAAACCCAACCACAATAACTGTGTAGAGGATAACAAAAAGGGTTAAATCCATTCCATCCACAGACACCAAACTCAGACAATATTGTTGATGCCAAGAACTGCTTGCAGACAGGAGCCTGGTATGGCTGTTCCCTGAGAGACTCTGTCAGCCTCTGACTAAGACAGATGCAGATACTGACAGCCAATCATTGGACTGAGCCTGGGGACCAGAATGGAAGAAATATGGAAGGGCTTAAGGAGCTGAAGGGTTTGGAACCTCATAGAAAGAACAACAATATCAACTAACCAAACTTCTCAAAGCTATCAGAGACTATACTACCAACCTAAGACTATACATTGGTGGGCCGATGGCACCTCCTGCATATGTAGCAGAGGACTGCCTTATCTGGCATCAATGGGAGGGAAGACACTTGGTCCTCGGGAGGCTTGTTGCCCCGGTGAAGGGGGATGTTAGAGGGGTGAGGCAAGAGTGGGTATGTGAGTGGAGGAGAACCTTCTCAGAGGCAAAGGAGAGGGAGGATGGGATTGAGAGTTTGTGCAGGAGAGACCTGGAAGGGAGAGAACATTTGAAATGTAAATAAATCAAATAACCAATTTTTTTTAAAAAAGAAATATAAAGACCTGAATCAAAAGCATAGAGCAGGCGATTATGCTTGCTTAATATTTAAGAATTATGTTCTAGAGAAAATTCTGTTCAGAGTGAGAGATTAGCCATCATGTATGAGACCAAGAAGAAGGCAGTTGACAAAGGTGCAGAATGTCCTAGGTAAAGAGATTGGCATAAGGACAGAAAGGAAAAATACAGAGAACTTTAGACATTAAATGGACACAGAGATTCTATGAACACTATTCACTGTACCCAGATACATTAGATCCTTCCAGGGGCAGGTTGTTCCAATATGCCTTGGCTTAAAACTTTAAATATAAGTTCAATTCTACTATGCTATCATCATTTCTAGCCACCTCCTTCCAGTTGTCACTGAAATACTACCTTCATCGGATAGGCTCACTTTCTCTGTTGTCTCTCTTACTCTGTCCCGACAAGGCCAGTAAATGTTTACCAGCATCAGAAAAGCCAGAGTTCTATACTCCATAGCCTAGTATCTGATTCCTTCAGAGTAAAATTGAGAGAAGACAGACTAGAGGCAAATGATTAAAAGGATATGAGAGAAAAGCAAAAACAAAACAAACAAAAGAAGTCAAAACATGAAGAAGCACTCTTGCTGATCTGTTGCCAGGGAGGAAATTTCTGGTACCAGCCAAAAATTGCTCACAGAACAGTGGGACTTTCCAAAGACATCTTTTCAAAGACAGTAAATATATAAATCATATTTACTGAAAGCCAAAGATAATAGACAACCTTCAAGTATCTGACTCCCTTCTCACTATTAATCTAAGCAATAACTCACATAAATCCACCTTACACTTTTGTTTATAGAAGAAAAACATCTTTACTTTTAACCTTGCTGTAAACTTCATCCCTTAGCAATGTTTAAAGCTGGGCATAGGAGACTAGTCTTAGGATCCTTGAGAGACATTAGCAGAGAGCCTATATGTTTATTGTAAAGACTCTCCCTTGAAAAGCCCGCACTCCTGTCACCAGGTATATTTTCTTCTCTTGGAGTCCCTTTTACTCTGCTTTTTTGAAAATTCAGTTGGGCAAGATCTGAAATTCATTTTTCCTCTAAACCATGAATACTATTTTCTGAATTGAGGTCTCTAAGGGGAAAGGGAATTTTTCAGTCAGCTGTGTGGGCTGGCAAGGGGGAACTAGAGTTGGGCCTCTGTCCCTACTGCAGCTACAAAACAAAAGCCTGTAACAAGATAATGGTGATTACATTGGCCTGCAAGAGTAATGGATGGATTTATAGAAAGTAAAATGTCTTTCCTATTTGCTGTAATAATTATATATATATATATATATATATATATATATATATATATATATATATACAGAGAGAGAGGGAGACAGACAGACAGACAGACAGACAGACAGACAGATAGATAGATAGATAGATAGATAGATAGATAGATAGATAGATAGATAGATAGATGTCCTTTGCTCATTTAAACTGAGGATTTCCACTGCATGAAAAATAAGGACTATAATACAATGTTCTTTTTAAAAAGATATAAAATTTGGCTTGGCAATCCCATAGAAGCTTGAGCTTTTTTCCCTAACAGTAAGATGAAGGCTTTTATCCCATTTCTTCTTTAATTCTTCTTCCCTCAAATAGTCTTCACTCTTGTAAACTCCCACCCCCTGCTTCTTTCTGTAGTTAATTCAAGATCTATTATCTCTTTGCAAGCAGTATACAAAGTTGAGATTCACAGTGTATACATAAACAAGCATGCCAGTAGGTGTTTTAGAGAATAGTTTCCTGAGGATCCAGGATCCCAGTGCAGTGCTTCTCAAAGACCTACTTGTTGTCAAATACCTTTTTTTTTTTTTAATTAACTTGAGTATTTCTTATTTACATTTCAAATGTTATTCCCTTTCCCGGTTTCCAGGCAAACATCCGCCTAACCCCTCACCCTTCCCTTCTTTATGGGTGTTCCCCTCCCCACCCTCCCCCCATTGCCGCCCTACCCCCAACAATCACGTTCACTGGGAGTTCAGTCTTAGCAGGACCAAGGGCTTCCCTTTCCACTGGTGATCTTACTAGGATATTCATTGCTACCTATGAGGTCAGAGTCCAGGGTCAGTCCATGTATACTCTTTAGGTAGTGTCTTAGTCCCTGGAAGCTCTAGTTGCTTGGCATTGTTGTTCATAAGGGGTCTCGAGTGAAGCATTCACATTTTGATCATCTGTCTTGAGTTTCATGTGTTCTATGCATCTAGGGTAATTCAAGCATTTGGGCTAATAGCCACTTATCAGTGAGTGCATACCATGTGTGTTTTCTGTGATTGGGTTACCTCACTCAGGATGATATTTTCCAGTTCCAACCATTTGCCTATGAATTTCATAAAGTCATTGTTTTTGAAAGCTGAGTAATATTCCATTGTGTAGATGTACCACATTTTCTGTATCCATTCCTCTGTTGAAGGGCATCTGGGTTCTTTCCAGCTTCTGGCTATTATAAATAAGGCTGCTATGAACACAGTGGAGCACATGTCTTTTTTTATATGTTGGGGCATCTTGTGGGTATATGACCAAGAGAGGTATAGCTGGATCCTCAGGTAGTTCAATGTCCAATTTTCTAAGACTGATTTCCAGAATGTTTTTACCAGCCTGCAATCCCACCATCAATGGAGGAGTGTTCCTCTTTCTCCACATCTTCGCCAGCATTTGTTGTCACCTGAATTTTTTGATCTTAGCCATTCTCACTGGTGTAAGGTGAAATCTCAGTTGTTTTGATTTGCATTTCCCTGATGACTAAAGATGTTGAACATTTCTTTAGGTGTTTCTCAGCCATTCGGCATTCCTCAGCTGTGAATTCTTTGTTTAGTACTGAACCTCATTTTTTAATAGCATTATTTGTCTCCCTGCTGTCTAACTTCTTGAGTTCTTTGTATATTTTGGATATAAGGCCTCTATCTGTTGTAGGATTGGCAAAGATCTTTTCCCAATCTGTTAGTTGCCGTTTTGTCCTAACCACAGTGTCCTTTGCCTTACAGAAGCTTTGCAGTTTTATGAGATCCCATTTGTCGATTCTTGATCTTAGAGCATAAGCCATTGGTGTTTTGTTCAGGAAATTTTTTCCAGTGCCCATGTGTTCGAGATGCTGCCCTAGTTTTTCTTCTATTAGTTTGAGTGTATCTGGTTTGATGTGGAGGTCCTTGATCCACTTGGACTTAACCTTTGTATAGGGTGATAAGCATGGATCAATTTGCATTCTTCTACATGTTGACCTCCAATTGAACCAGCACCATTTGCTGAAAATGCTATCTTTTTTCCATTTGATCGTTTTGGCTTCTTTGTCAAAAATCAGGTGCCCAAAAGTGTGTGGGTTCATCTCTGGGTCTTCAATTCTGTTCCATTGGTCTATCTGTCTGTCTCTGTACCAATACCATGCAGTTTTTATCACTATTGCTCTGTAATACTGCTTGAGTTCAGGGATAGTGATTCTCCCTGAAGTCCTTTTATTGTTGAGAAGTTTTAGCTATCCTGGGTTTTTTGTTATTCCAGATGAATATGCAAATTGTTCTGTCTAACTCCTTGAAGAATTGGACTGGTATTTTGATGGGGATTGCATTGAATCTGTAGATTGATTTTGGTAAAATGGCCATTTTTACTATATTAATCCTGTCAATCCATGAGCATGGGAGATCTTTCCATCTTCTGAGGTCTTCTTCAATTTCTTTCTTCAGAGGCTTGAAGTTCTTATCATACAAATCTTTCAGTTCCTTCGTTAAAGTCACACCGAGATGAAATTAGAAGATATCAACCTGAGTGAGGTAACCCAGCCACAAAAGAACACACAATGTATGCACTCACTGATGAGTGGACATTAGCCCAAAAGCTTGCAATACCCAAGATATAGTACAAACCATATGAAGCTCAAGAAGAAGGAAGGCCAAAATGTGGATGCTTCAGTCCTTCTTAGAAAGGGGAGCAAATATGGAAGGAAATACAGGGACGTAGAATGGAGCGGAGACTGAAGGAAGTCCATCCAGAGACTGCCCCACTTGGGATCCATGCCTTAGGCTGCCACAAAACCCAGTGACTATTGCTGATACCAAGAAGTCCTAAGTCCTTGTTGACAGGACCCTGATATGGATATCTCCTGAGAGGCTCTGCCAGAGCCTTACTGATACAGATGAGGATGCTTGCAGCTAACCATTGGACTGAACATGTGGACCCCAATGGAGGAGTTAGAGAAAGGACTGAAAAAAGAACAATATCAACTAACCAGGCTTCTCAGAGCTCCCTGGACTGAACTACCAACCAAAGAGCACATATGAAGGGACCCATGCCTATGGCTGGATATGTAGTAGAGGATCACATTGACTTGTGTCAATACGAGGAGAAGCCTTTGGTTCTGTGAAGGCTCATTTCCTCAGTGTAGGGGAATGCTAGGGTGGTGAGGTGGGAGTAGGTGATTGGGAGGGGGAGCATTCTCATAGAAGCAGGGGGTTGAGAGAGGTGGGAATGAGGAAAGGACATAGCATTTGACATGTAAACATATAAAACATCCAATGAAAATGAATACTTGTAAAACCTAGTATAAATATTATAATAAAATTTCTAAATGACCTAACTCCTCATACAAACATTTATTCATATTTAAAGCATTGAAGTGGCCATCTATAGTAAATATTATATTCATGGATTTAAAATTCTTAGTAAAAATGTAAATAGTTCTTTTCTAATTAAAAAAATTATACTTTTCCTTTAAATTTTAAGATTTTCTGGAAAAACAAGTTAAAGGTTACATCAGTGCATAATAATGTTTACTGTGTTTTGAAATAGACAATTTTCTTTTCCATAACTACTATAATTCCTGATTCTGTGGGTTTTGATCTCTTTTGTAACATATGCCAGCATTATGTTTAGAAAAGATGCCCCAACATATAACAAGGACACATGCTCCACTATGTTCATAGCAGCCTCATTTATAATACCCAGAAGCTGGTAACAACTCAGATATCCCTCAACAGAAGAATGGATACAGAAAATGGTACATTTGCACAATGGAATAATACTCAGCTATTAAAAATGATGACTTCATGAATTTTGCAGGGACAAAAAATTGGAGCAGAGACTGAAGGAAAAAGCCATGCAGAGACTGCCCCACCTTGGCATACATCCCAACTGCAGACACCAAACCCAACACTTATTGCTGATGCCAAGAACTACTTGCAGACAGGAACCCTGTAGGACTGAACTCTGAGAGGCTCTGCCAGCACCTAAGACACACACAGACACACAGAGCAAACCATTGGACTATGATCTGGGGACCCCAATGGAAGAGATAGGAAAGGTCTGATGGAGCTGAAAGGGAAAACTCCATAGGAAAACAATATCAACTAACCAGACCCCTCAGAGCTCCCAGGGATTAAATCACCAACCAAATATATATATATATATATATATATATATATTTTTCATGGCTACCACTTACATATGTAGCAGAGAATGGCATTATCTGGCATCAATAAAAGGGGAGGTGCATTCTACTGTAAGAGTTTGTTGACCAAGAGAAGGGGTATGCTAGAGTAGGGAAAGGTAGTTGTGGGTAGGTGGGTACAACATTACTCTCTATGAGGCAGGAGGGAGGGGTATGGGGTGGGAATTGCAGAGAAGAGACTGGGAAAAAGGAAAACATTTGAAATGTAAATAAATAAAATAATAAAAAAAAGTCTAGGGGAAAATAAAAAATGGTTTCTAATAGATTTTTAGTCTTTGAATATCTAATTTGTAAAAATAATATTTACTATTCTATAATGTTAATCAATATCACCACTCTCCATTAATCTAAGTGTTGGAAACTCTCTTTATTGCAGCAAGAAACTCTAAACTCTCATTTCTTTAATATTTTTAATGGATGCACCCTTTAAATGGCTACATCCTAATTATTTTTGCTTGAAACAGAGTGGGAGGTTTCCAGAGACAGAATCCAAGCCTCGTGCTAATTATCTGAAATTCAATTTGTTGTCTACATCCCTTTAGAAATGTGAGCTATGTTGTATGTGATATTCATAATATGACTAGGTGCCTCATATGAGAGTAATTTAATTGTCAGTGCTGCTCAAGCATTGTTTAATGAATTCCTAACAATTTGAAAGGCAAGCTGTTGGAAGGCTGTTATTAAATTTCATATTTGCTCTGCAGTTTTCTTTGCCGTTTGTTCATCTATTTAGACTTAAGATAACATTAACTTTTTAAAACTAGAACTATTACATAATCAAGCCATAACTTTTTTATCTACTTGCAAATGTGAATAAACTCATTTTAAGGCAAGATTGGGACAGGTCACAGAGTGATGATTACAGGAGACTGTAAAATACAATACAGATTGATAAAACGACAACAATGATTATTCAGTAACTCACTCAGCAGCAACAATAAAGAATGATCCTTTAAAGACACAGAAGAGGAGCTCAGGTAATTACAGTAAAAACTAATCTTAGCTGGTTAATAAATTGTAACCACTAACATCTTGAAATATTACATGGGGCGTAATACTTATATTATTTGTCACAGGAATGAACATAGATAATATTTCTGTTTTAATTTGTGATACCTTGTGAAGACAACAGAAAGGGACAATTATGTGGTAGCTTCTTTCCAAAGCACTAGGAAAGTTATATCTGAAGAAGATATTTAGCTTGATGAGTGTAAAAAGAGAAAGAAAATGTAAGGTATATATTTCTCAACTTATATGATTGTGAATGTTGAAAGAATTTCCGCTTATATATATTTGTGCATTTTCCTGATCTCAGAAGCATCAAAAGATAACATTTACTTGTGATTCAACGGCTGTGAACAAAATCATGATAGAGTCATATGAATGATATCACTTCCAAAGAACAGGACAACGTGGACCAGGTTCTGTAGTACATTATCAAAGAGATGCTGAGAATGTCACAAGTCCAAAACTGATAGATGAAAAAAGCTAGAGAATTTTTTGAATGACTAGATTCATGTATATTTATAAAGTATATTGGATCAATGAGCATTTTATGGAAGGTCAGAAAAATAGGTAGTCTTAAAAGAAGGTTCACCAGTTATTAAACATACCAAGATGTTGTGTTTGCTTTGAAGACCATATTGAATTCTCTGACCTGATGTTCGATGTTTAACTTGAATTCATATATAAATGTTATCTATGAAAATAGGACAGCATAGGGCAGTGGTCAAATTAGGCATTACTGCAATAGAAACTTAGCAGTGTGATTCCTTGATAACTCTGCAGGTTTGAAATTATTGTCTCTGATTACTTTTAACTATATGTGATTAAAGACTTCTACAGAAATACTGGGATAGGTAACTGTCTTGGTAACTATTAATCTTTCCTGTGTGTTCTATACTCCAGAGCCTATTCTCCTAGACCTGGATTGCCATGGCACATGAGGCACATGAACTCAGCCCATCAACCCTCAGTCTCTACCACCGACATCCAAAAACAGTTGACATCTAGAAGTGTGAACATACATAAAACCATCAAACTTTAACTAGAAATGAAGGACAGGGTTGGGAGCTGAGGCTTTGAATCTAGAATAGATGGAAAACAGATGTACAACAAAAAGCAAACACTTAAAATGGTCATGAAGAGATAATATGAAGATCGTCTCCTATCTAAGAATCCTATAGTTTCAAATGTGACTCAGACATTTAAAACCGAGCTGGCTAGCAATATATTAACTACTAACAATGATATTTCCTCTATCATTCCTTGCTTGGAAGATAAATTTCTGTAGAAAATATATATGCATAATGCTTGATATAGGTTACGTACATTGTGAGTTTAAGCTAGTTTTATTATGACTTGATTTTATTATTTTGTTCCTGTATATAAAGGTCGCCATCTATTACACCTTACAGTTTCAGTATAGCAGTTGAGAGTTTCATATTTGATAGTTCCAGGGAAAATTTGATAATACAATATTTATAACTAGTATTCCTTATGCTACTATAATAATGAGTGTATCTACCACAGTTTATGTTACGATCTCTACACCTACTTTCTATTTAATGACTCATTCCATCTTCTAAATCTTTGATGAAAACTGTAAATGAACTCATTTAATTGACTGAAGCATAATGCACAGAGCCTACAGGACCTCTGCTCTTATATTATTGCTTTCAGTCTTCCTATAGAATTCCCAAGTGTGCAAAGGAGTGGGTTTCCAATGCTTATGCCTTCCCTTGAGCATGATCCTTCTATTTGTTTGCCTTGCTCAACTTCAGTGTGATAGTTTTTGTTTTATCGTGTTATTTTAATGATATTATACTTTTAAAAGTGAATAGGCAAATGGATAAATAAATACGAATAGATGAAAACTTAGCCACAAAGCTAAAGGATAAAAATGCGGGTTGGGGATTTAGCTCAGTGGTAGAGCGCTTGCCTAGGAAGCGCAAGGCCCTGGGTTCGGTCCCCAGCTCCGAAAAAAAAGAACCAAAAAAAAAAAAAAATGCACTGTTATTAAAACCTGCTGGAAGAAGGAAATTCTATTTTCTCCAAAGGAGTGACAGTGGTTATATTAAAAATTGCAGGACTGCTCTAATGTTCAAGAACAGTTGATCAACGTATAATGAACTCAACAGATTTATTTTTGTGTGCTTTTATATGGTTACAGTTGGATGCTTAGTTTTTGTTGGAAGAGATTATTTTATTTTCTTAGATTTTCAGGGTTTTGTTGTATTGGGTTTTTGTTTTTTTGAGGAAGGACTTAAAAGTTTGTTGAGTGCCAAGCAACCAGAGCTTCCAGGGACTAAGCCACTACCTAAAGACTATACATGGACTGACCCTGGACTCTGACCTCATAGGTAGAAATGAATATCCTAGTAAGAGCACCAGTGGAAGGGGAAGCCCTGGGTCCTGCTAAGACTGAACCCCCAGTGAACTAGACTGTTGGGGGGAGGGCGGCAATGGGGGGAGGGTGGGGAGGGAAACACCCATAAGGAAGGGGAGGGAGAAGGATGTTTGCCGGAAACCGGAAAGGGAATAACACTAAAATGTATATAAGAAATATTCAAGTTAATAAAAAAAAAAAAAGTTTGTTGAGTACAAAGGGAGAGGTTAGCTGGAAGGATTTTGTGGATGGAAAATATATTATCAAGATAGATGGATAATATCAAAAATATACAAAGAACACAAGAAGTTAGACTCCAAAGAGCCAAATAACCATATTTAAAAAAGAGGTACAGAGCGAAACAAAACATTCTCAGCTGAGGAATATCGAATGGCTGAGAAGTACCTAAAGAAGTACTCAACATCCTTTGTCATCAGAGAATTGCAAATCAGAACAACCCTGAGATTCTACCTCACACCAGTCAGAATGTTTAAGATCAAAAACTCAGGTGACAACAGATGCTGGCAAGGATGTAGAGAAAGAGGAAGACTCCTCCATTATTGGTAGGATTCCAAGCTGGTACAACCACTCTGAAAATCAGTCTGGAGGTTCCTCAGAAAATTGGACACTGCACTACCTTAGGACCCAGGTATACCTCTCCAGGGCATATACCCATAAGATGCTCCAACATACAACAAAGACACATGTTCCACTATGTTCATAGCAGCCTTTTTTATTATTGTCAGAAGCTGGAAAGAACCCAGATGCCCTTCAACAGAGGAATGGATACAGAAAATGTACATCTACACAATGGGGTACTTATCAGCTATCAAAAACACTGACTTCACAAAACTCATAGGCAAATGGAATGAACTAAAAAATATCATCCTGAGTGAGGTAACCCAATCACAGAAAAACATACATGGTAGGCACTCACTGATAAGTGGATATTAGCCCAAAAGCTTGAATTGCCCAGGAAAAAAATCCACAGAACCCCCATGAAGCTCAAGAAGAAGGAGGACCAAAGTGTGGATCTCCACTTCTTCTTAAAAGAGGGAACAAATATATTCATAGGAGTGGATATGGAGGCAAAGTTTGGAGCAGAGACTGAAGGAACGGCCATTCAGAGCCTGTTCCACATGGCTATACAGCCCATATATATACAGCCACAGAAACTAGATAAGATTGATGAAGTTAAAAAGTGCATGCTGATAGGAGCTGGGTATAGCTCACTCCCAAGAGGCACAGCCAAAACATGTCCAATACAGAGGTGAATCTAGCAGCAAACCATTGAACTAAGAATGGGATCCCCATTGGAGGAATAAGAGAAAGGATTGAAAGAGCTGAAGAGGCTTGAAACCCCATAAGAACAACAATACTAACCAACCAGAGCTCCCACGGACTAAACCACTATCCAAAGACTATATCTGGACTGACCCATGTCTCCAACTACATATGTAGCAGAGAATTGAATTGTTGGGCACCAATGGAAGGAGAAGCCCTTGGTCCTGTCAAGGCTGGACCCCCCAGTGTAGTGTAATGTCGGGGGAGTTGGAAGGGGTGGTGGATGGGGAGGAAACACCCTTATAGAAGAAAGGGAGGGGGATAGGATAGGGGGCTTACGTCCGTGAAACCTGGAAAGGGAATAGCATTTGAAATTTAAAAAAAAAAAATCCAATAAAAGAAAAAAATTAAGAGATAGATTTAAACTTAAAAATGCTTTTAAATAATAAAAAATATGTCATTTAATCTTCACATGATTTGTTAGTAGTTTATCAATTACATTTTAGTCTAAATTATAAATAAAAAAGTTTTTTTTTTAACAAGGCCAAGGAAGTGAATTAACATCCCAATACAGCATAGTCTGTACTCAAGTACCTAATTATTAAGGTATATTTTCTGATCTTCCTATAATTCAGGTAAAAGTCAAACTTCCAGTCAAATCATCCTGATAATCTCTTCATTTCTCCATGTTTTGTTGTGCGTGCAAATGCAGCATGAAAATAGGATGTCAGATCTTTCGCCATTTCAAAGTGAAATCAATTTGCAACATGCGTAACAATGCTTTTTAATCACAGTACTGTGAAATGTGCAACAAATTTGGCTCCATCCTGCTCACTTGTCTTTAATATATTTCATAGAGTATACTATGTTAGAGGACATACTTGAGTCTTTAGAGTTTGTACAATGAGAACAAAGAACAGTAACATGGCATTCTCCTTACAACTTCAATTAAGAGTTTTGAATGACCGTTGTATCTAATAAATGCTGCTTGCAAGAAAAGAAGAAAGTTGTCCTAAATCAAGATAATTATGAAAAGAAATTTTTAAAAAAGACTATCCTTAAGTCCTTGAATTGAATGTAAGGGCTGGATATCACCAGGAGGAGAAATGGTTTCTAAAAGAGTGATAAAAGACATTATAGTGAACCGTAACCTTTGTTCTGCAACCACTTTTTAAATGTTCTTTGTCTGCCTCTAGTTCTAGTATGGTATATTGTCTGCAGCTAAATGTTTTAGTCATTTTAGGTCAGTTTTGATAACTTTTTCTTTTTATATATTTTTAAAAACAAAATTTAAGACCTATTTTCTGAGAAAACTATATTCTTTTCTAAAGCTGTCAGGATGATTTAAAGTATAAACTCTCAATCAATGGGCAGTGGCCACTTTGTCTCTAAATGTTTTTTTTTTTCTTTCTGAGTCTCTTTTGTCTTTTGTTCCATAAATGTGCCATTAAAGGAGCTCCTTTCAGTTGTTCAAATTGGCCCACTTCTTGAATTGTCTTCTCTTTTCAAAGTTTCGCTTAATGTCTCTCTAATGGTTACTGTCAGAGCCCTGCAGAAGGTATGACTATGAGTTTATGTCCTCGCTAATGCACATAATCTTGAATATTTAATAATGAGTGTCTTTGAAAGAACGCAGTTTTATCTAATTGCATGCTCATTTTCCTGTCCGTCTCACGGGATATGTGCTGTGCTGTGAAATTTCTGTTGATTCTTTTTATCTTAATTTTTACTTCATTAAAAAAAAAGTACTTTACAAAAGGCATCTTTGCTAAATGTCAAACATAATTTTGCCTTCAGTGTGTACTGAATGTGGATGATATCAGGGGAAAGAAACAAAAAGGTACAGGCATTAATTTTTTGCCAATTTTCTATACATGCCAGATTTTACCTTATTTACTACTTTATACAACTTTATGCCATTTGGAAGCTATTCACCCAGTGTTAGTGAATAAGTATGCTTTCAAATTAATTATTGGTTCTTCATGAATCTGTGAATAGAATTCTTGCTTTGCTTCACTTTGCTTAGCTGAATGAGCACATACAGACTCCATTGCAACACTCTATGACTCATCCCCAGTAGATGATCTCATCTTGACATTGCCAGTAGCCCACCTTATCTTAGGATGGATCTGCTTACCCATCTCCTTACTGCTACCTCGCTTTCTCATCAGGTTACAGAGAATTAGCTATAGTAATGATCAGAATATAAAGAAAAATACTTTTCAATCAACCTTGAAACATCTTTCCAAATATATCCATAAATACTTAACACAGAATCCTACATCCCCCTTACTTCCCCATGATTCACGTTCAATATCAAGCATCAGGAGTTCGCCAAGAAACCATCATGTCTATATTTAACTGTTTTTGAACACTGGTGCTGAGACATGTCCACAAACAGCAATGACAAAATTGAATATTTTCATTTAATTAATTATTTATATACTTTCTTCATATCCTGTGTGTATAAGCTATATTATGCTTGCTTCCTAAAACACTATGACCAAGGCAATATCCAGAAGAAAGTTTACTTTGCCTTACAGTTCCAGAGAGACGGTTGAAAATGAGAACAGAGGTATTACAGCAGGAAGGCAGGGAAGAAGGCTGAGAGATCATATATTTAATCACAAATAGGAAGTAAAGTGTGAAAGTGGGATAAGTACATGAATTCTCAAAAACAAACCGCAGTAAGAAACTTCCTCAAGTGTTAACTTCCTAAAGGCTCCATAAGATCTCTGAACAGTGCAATCCACTTGGGACCAAGTATTCAAATAAGAGGGCCCATGGGGAACATTTCTTATTCAAACCATCAAATATACAACTAAGCTACCTAAAAACGATGAGCAATGAAAATGTTATCCCTAAAATATAAACCTTTTAAATTAACGTAGACTAAGAAAACTTAGTGAACCTTATTTAGATGTAAACCCTGGGGTTGGGGGTGAGGAACATACTGCTGATTTTTTGCTAAAAGGAAAATTAAACTGTTTTCTCAATGTGTTTATTTGCATCTGTAAACTATTACTGTCCCCAGAAGCTCCTTTTTGTGGGAAATAATTAATGTTATAGTTCATAGCTAATCAAATTTATGAGAATGAAGTGACTATTGATTTGTCCTGAATAAGGTTTAACCGCACCCCCACACACACACGAGGGTCCAGGGACCTTCATGGAAAAGGGAAGATAAGAATTATAAGAGCAAAAAGATGGGGTACACTGCAAAATGTGTCTTTCTGTCTTCTGGATAAAATCGGACAGTTAGAATCAAGACCATATAGCAGTTGTGGTGATCTAGCCAAGACTTAAACCAAAGACACTAAAGTCAAAGAGGAGATAGTACAAGAGGAGAATGGGGACAGCAAAATTGTAGTGGGACCAGAGGAGTTAATGAGGGGATAATAGAATTACAATATTATATAGACGTGTAAAATTGTCAAAATTTTAAAATTGAAGAAAAGCTTTTTGGAGGAAAAAAAATACTACAGCTCTAACTATGTAATTTTTAGTTAATTTTTACAGTCTTTGATTTAAAAAGACATATTTAAGAAAACGAAGACATTAACCATAGAGTAGAGAAAAACACTTGTGAAGGATAGATCTGGTTGAAGTCTTGTATTATAATATTTAGAGATTCTTAAAATTTAATAAGAAAATAGCACAAGTCTAAACTGAGTAACTCAATAGGTTATACCTTTCCAAAAGAAGGTATGTGGATGACAGTTGAGTACATGTGCAGACTCAGTGTTAGTAGTAAACAGAAAACTGGTAATTACAAACATCATCAATACCTTTTTAAGCACACTTCACTATAATACATTTAAAGAGATGGTACAACCAGTGCCATAGGCAAATTTACAAGCACCTAACTTGAATGCAGTTATTATCATGGTACAGTCACACAATTAGAGTACATTTTTTATAAATGAGATTTTTTTTATTTACATTTCAAATGTTATCGCCTTTCCTGTTTTGTGGTCCAAAACCCCTTATCTCATCCTCCCTCCCCATTCTTCTATGAGGGTGATTCCCAACCCAACCACCCACCCCTTCCCACCTCCCCGCCCTGACATTCCACTACACTGAGAGGTAGCCTTAACAGGACCAAGAGCTTCTCCTCCCATTGGTGCCCAACAAGGCCATTCTCTGCTAAACATGAAGCTGGAGCCATGGGTCTGTCCAGGTGTAGTCTTTGGGTAGTGGTTTAGTCCCTGGGAGCTCTGGTTGGTTGGTTGGTATTGTTGTTCTTATTGGGTTGCAAGCATGTTCAGCTCCATCAATCCTTTCTCTAACTCCTCCAATGGGGACCCCGTTCTCAGTTCAATAGTTGGCTGCTAGCATTCACCTCTGTATTTTTCCTGCTCTAGCAGAGCCTCTCAGGAGACAGCTATATCAGGCTCCTGTCAGCATGCACTTCTTGGCATCAGCAATATTGTCTGGGTTTGGTGGCTGTATGTATATGGGCTGGATCCCCAAGTGAGGCAGGCACTGAATGGCCATTCCTTCAGTCACTGTTCCAACCTTGGTCTCCATATACACTCGTATGAATATTTTTGTTCCCTCTTTTAAGAAGGAGTGAAGCTCCGCATATTGGTCTTCCTTCTTCTTGAGGTTCATGTGGTAATCAAGCTTTGGGGCTAATATCCACTTACAGTGAGTGCATACCATATGTGGGTTTGTGTGTGTGTGTGTGTGGTTATGTGTTTGTGTGTGTGTGTGTGTGTGTGTGTGTGTGTGTGTGTGTGTGTGTGTGAGAGAGATTTGGTTTCCTCACTCAGGAATATATTTTCAAGTTCCATTCATTTGCCTATCACTTCCATGAAGCTATGTTTTTAATAGCTGAGTAAAACTCCATTGTGTGATTATGCCACATTTTCTATATGTTAGCTTCTCCTTTAGCTTCTGGATATTATAAATAAGGCTGCTATGAACATAATGAAGCATATGTTATTCTTATATGTTGGAGGATCTTTTGGGTATATGCCCAGCAGTGCCCAAGGTCCTCAGGTAGTGCAATGTCCAATGATTTGAGGATCCTCCAGACTGATTTCCAGAGTGGTTATACCAGCTTGCATTCCCACCAACAATGGAGAATTGTTCCTCTATTTCCACATCCTCGCCAGCATCTGTTGTCACCTGAGTTATTAATCTTAGCCATTCTGACTGATGTGAATTGGAATCTCAGGGTTGTTTTGATTTGCATTTCCCTGATGACTAAGGATGTTGAACATTTCATTAGGTACATCTCAGCCATTCAATATTCCTTGGCTGAGAATATTTTGTTTAGCTCTGTACGATTCTCTAGAGTATAATTTCTTGAGTTTTTTGTATATATTGGATATTAGTCCTATATGTAGGATTGGTGAAGATCTTTTTCCAATCTGTGGATTACCATTTTGTCCTAATGACAGTGTTCTTTTCTTTACAGAAGCTTTGCAATTTTATGAGGTTCCATTTGCCAGTTCTTAATCTTAGAACATAAGCCCTTGGTGTTCTGTTCAGGACATTTTCCCCAGTGGCCATGTGTTCAAGGCTCTTCCCCACTTTCTCTTTTATTAGTTTGAGTGTATATGGTTTTATGAAGCGGTCCTTGATCCATTTGGACTTGAACTTTGTACAAAATCAATTTGCATTCTTCTACATGCTGACTTCCAGTTGAACCCGTACCATTTGTTGAAAATGCTATCTTTTCCACTGGTTCTTTTTAACTCCTTTCTCAAAGATCAAGTGACCATAGATGTGTGGGTTCATTTCTGGGTCTTCAATTCTATTCCATTGATTTACCTTCCTGTCTCTGTACCAATACCATATAGTTTTAATCACTATTGCTCTGTAATAAAGCTTGAGGTCAGGGATGGTTATTCTCCCAGAAGTTATTTTATTGTTGAGGACAATTTTCACTAACCTGTGTTTTTTGTTATTCCATATGAATTTGCAAATTTCTCTTTCTAACTCTATGACTACTTCTTATGTCTTAAGTTTAGTATATATATATGGATCATCTTCATTCCACACACACTAGTCCAAAGTAAAATGTAGGTGACTATTACAATTAAACATAAACCAAAGAGTGAGGAAGAGGAAGGAAAAGAGTCAAGGATCCAGAGGGTGAAAAGGGAAGACAGGGAAATAGGAAGTGAGAGGATGGAAGGAGGGATAAGACACAGACAAGAACAGGAGATGGATGAGGAGGGAGACAGAGACAGAGACAGAGACACGGTCCTTGAAATAAAAATAGAACCTAACCCATAGTGAAAGAAACCTGATACAAATATAACATAATGTATGAATTGTCCAGTAAGCAGCTGGAGAACACTCATTTGTCTCGCTGGCTTGCTAGGACCTGGAGATGAGTACATGTGCTGACAGACATGAGATATTTTTATGATATGGAAATTTCTAAAACTGGATTACTATGATTGTACTGTACAAATTTATTAAACATTAAGATACGTAAATAAAGTCAGTGACTTTCATATTATGTGCATTAAGTGTTTCTTCTGGTTATCACAATTTATTAAAAAACAAGCGGATTCAATCAATACAAATGAAGTACTTCACATCGTCTACTAGGTGCAAAGTCTGGGATAAGAATAAGGTGCTAATAGGTATGTTCCTTCAGGGGCTTTAGGATGGACTTCACACCTTATTTCTCAGAAAGGGCAAAATTTAGCTCCACATACCTGGAAGACAACATCTGTTCCTCGTTGCCCAGAAGACTCATTTGTCTTTGTAAACATCATCTACATCTTAAAATTAGAAAGAAAGGACAGTCTCCTCATGGGCTTCTTCTCTACCTGCTCCTGTTGTTACATCTTATGTATTTGAGCCAATATTTTGTCCAGACTTTAAAGGCACAGGTTGTTAGGATGCATTCACAGAGATGATGACATTATTTCCAGATTCATAACTTCAATCTCATCTTCAAAAATATCTTTTATCATGTAAAATATTCATAATTTTTTAAAAAAGATTATGTGTATCTTTGAGGATCCATTATTCTGCCTACATGAAACATTATTTTCTTACATACAAAATTTTAAATCCTAATCATGTAGTGATCATGAAACTCCCAGTAGAGTTATTTCGTATGAAGATCATTATTTGACCCGTGGACATGGACTACTTAGTATCACTTTTTCAAATATCTATAGTTGTATTTTCTTTTACTTTCTAATCTCCTATGGTCATGTAACCTTACATATCAAAGATTATTTTAAACATTATCAGACTAAAGTCTCAAAATATTTTAACTCCTCCAGCTTTTCCTCATCTTCCTCTAAGAACTCAATAGTTCTCAATGAAAATGACCCTGGCTAGTCATATGTCCCTGAATCTTGCTTTTCTCAGTCCCTGAAAGTTTTGACTTAACTTGCTCCATTGTCTTTTTGATATTACTATTTTTGCTCTCCTCTACTCTCCTCATCTAGTATTCTTTCCATTTGATATTTGAGATTATCAGTGAATTTCATTGTTTAGAGAGCTGGTCATAACGGTTATATATCTTGGTTCTTTGTAATAATCAAGAATCACTGAGTGTTATCAACCTTATGAGTGCTTTATATAGTTTGACTCGTCTACTCTTTAAATGAATGTTATAAAGTAGTTTTATCATTTCCCCCAATTTTTACAGATATAGCTGTGAAAGCACTGGAGAAATTTATCCTATAATGCGGAAAACAGCAGCAACTTCAGTGGGCAACATTCAAACACTGGTCATCTATTCTAAGCCTCGCTGCTGTCCACTTGAGTACACCTATCATTTAACAAGAATGAGTAATGCTAAATATGTTTTGATATTGACTTGGCTATTCTTAAAGATTATTCCCTGTTTCATTTTTACATGTAGTACAGGCATTCTAAAGAAAATCCCAAAAGGCTTTACTGGACATATATACATGGGCCTATATATTGGGAGATACATGAAGCTCTCCCCATAAATGATACTGACACTACAAGATAATTATAGATAGAGCCTATGTGTATAGAGAGTTGGTTTTCCTTGTAGAAACTCTGCTCAGCTTGTGAACTTGCTCTACTTTCCTCAGCTTTTCTTACAGTAAGAGATCAACTCACTTATCATGGTGGCTGTCTGGCTCTCCTGGAGCCCATGTACTGATGATTTGACATCTACGAGAGCAGGAGGTAAGGGCTTTACTAGGAAACAGAATTCTAGATTAGGAGTCTGGGCAGTAGGCTCAAGAAAGGCTCACATCTTGTTTAGGAAAACGTCCACCAATGTGATGTTTACTGCCCAGAAGCAGTGTAGTTTGAAAGGCATGGCAATCTAGACAGAACAGGATCCCAAAGGCAGTGATGAGGCCCCATTTCAAATATAATCTCTCTTGTCTTTCACTTGGTAGCAGGGTATAAGTTGATGTAGGAGCGAGAACTATGAAGCATAGTTCAAATGGGAGGACATATTTTTTAAAATGACCAGGTAGATTTCAACAAAATATGAATTCAAACACATCTCTTGGGATTATAACATTATACATACTCTTTAATAACTAATCATCACAAACACAATGATAGATTTACACAGCTCATATTTATCTCTTTCTATAATGAGATATTTAATCACTATGGTATCAAGTTATGAGTCCTATGGAAGTAGATTCTTACCTCCTCGTCCCTTTCCTTTTCCTCACTATGCACTAGAGACAAACAACAGACAGCCTGAGGACCCTTTCACAGGCCAGCTGCATGGCTTGTTTCTATTCATTTTTCACAACTCAGTTGTCATATTTTAAAGTCAGTCCTGAGGAATTGTTCTAAAAGTTGTCTCTTTCCCAGTTCTGGTAGCATAAATTACTTTCTCTAGCATACTTGGTATATTGTATTTACCACATTTTCAATTATAGAACATTTAGAATTGGTGAGATGCTGTGTTATTAGTTGGTAAATTCATTGAGACATATATAATAGTTCCAGTTAGAAGATTGGTCTAGAAGCTTGAAAATTGCCTATAATTGAGATTCTTCTGCCTGCCACATGGAGTTCAGTGCTAAGCCCAAACATCAAGGGGCCTTTCAAAAAAACAGTAATCATATCAAAGATTTTGGATTTGCTGTTCCTTGCTCAGGGTATATGTACTCTACCTATTCCATTTCCCCTTTTCTTTTCAGTTCCAATTCCATTTCTCTGCAGTTTGCATGATATGAGATGTGTGGAGATCCACCTATGGAGAAAGGATGAAAAGTCTCCACTGCTTCTGTTCAAGATTAAGTTATGACCTTATCACTGGTCCGCTGAGCCAGGGACAGTCTGTTCCATTCAGATCTAACCCAGCTGTTTGGTAAGATCTACTTAGCTATCTTTTCTAAGGCAATGTGAATCAAATGTTAAGAACAGTACTGAAAAAAGTCTGAACAGCCTCGCAACAGCTTCTGATTAGCTCTGATGTGAGTGACCAGGGCAATTTCTTTCTATATTCAAGCAATCTGCTGTTGAGACATGTAATGTTTTTCTTGGGAACTAAAGAACAACTTTAACTTTGAAATACTTCCACTCCTAAAGCATGGGGTGAAGGTACAGGTGAGCCTTTACAGATTCAAACCTTCCTGGAGAAGACTGTACAAGGTATTTGAGATTCTGGAATTAATTCCTTCACAGACTATGGGTATACACAGCCAAATAGCATATTTCTGATAGCTTCTGTTAGCTTTCACTAGTTTCATTCAAATTCCCATAAAACAGAAGAAGACAGACTCATTATTCTTTTGGACAAATGAATACCTAGAAAGGAGCCTTGGCATGCATATGCAATCCTAGGAAATGTGTTCTTTGTAAACTAATCATTTAATACACCTCAGCCTATGGACCTTATTTGTCACTAAAAACCTGTGAAACTCGGACAATTAGTAAATTCTTTAAATCTGTTTAATTAGAAAATTAAATTATTTTATGTTTTACTTCTCCATTTTCATCAACAGTTCAGAACTAAAGGGAAAACTAAACAATGCTATGAAAAAAATGTGTAACTGGTGTAGAATTCCTAATGGCCAGTAGGAAAGGACAAAGAATTAATTGTGAAATGTAGCATTCCCAATTAACCCAAGGTGAGTTTCATGCCTAGAGACTTTTAACGGTGTTTTAACTTAATATACTTAGCATTGAACATAAAGAGAAATAAAATGATTATTATGATTGATTCCTCATGATATGTTTAGAAGCCATTACAAGACAATATTTTCTACCTTCAAAATAACCATATAGAAAGTAATTTATCTTCCTATTAAAATAGAGGTGGATGTGGGGCTTATCAAAATAACCTTAATTGATAATGATTATAATGAACTAACTTATCATTGGTTAAGATAATACATTACATGTGTGTGTGTGTTCGCACGCGCGCACGCGCGCGCGTGTGTGTGCGTGTGTGTGTGTGTGTGTGTGTGTGTGTGTGTGTGTTGTTTGATTGGCAGCTGTTTGACTTTTGAAACTGGTCTCAAGTATCTCAGATCTACTTCAAATTACTGTTCTGGTTGGCATCACCTATCCCCAAGTCAGGCTGAGATTACAGGCATATGCCACCACTCTCAACTTCCTACTAGTATACATAATGATACATTTCCAATTGTGCATTAAGCAGAAACATGAGTAAGTTTTAAAAGTTGTTTTGCTCAGACACAGAGTATATTATGCATCAATAACGTAGAATCAAGACAATGGATGACTGCCTTTGGAAAAATGCTTATCAGACAGTAAGATGTTGTAATACGAGCTGCATTTCTTTGTTCCTCCAACTATGTCTTGGGTGCCTGATGAGTAGAAGATCTGGTCATGACTGCAGAGACAAAGAAAAATGTCTGTGTCCCTAGGATATAGAAGAAAGAAAAATACAGACAACTGGAAATTGATGTGACAAATATGTAGTACAGTGCATGCAGGGTTGCTTTGTTTCCATCCCCCCTGTGAAGCTGAAGGAAATCTCTGTAGGATGACAGAGAGCTCAGCAGAAGAAGGTTAAATTAATACTTTATATGTAGAATGGAAGGTAAAGTGCCAGGCAGGAAAAAAAATGATATTTTAAAATCATGAATATATTAAACACTATCCATTTTAGGATTTGTTTTAAAAGTATCTTATCTACATTAATCCTAAGCAATGCACATGAGCTTAAAAAAAAGATTCCATTTATCATATACAAATGTAATCATGATTTCAAAATAAATTATTTGTTATTTCCCTGTTGTCGTAAATAAATAAAAATAAAGTAAAAGTAAAAATGTATAAACGAAAACCGGGGGTGGAATGTTTTCCCTCAGGGTGTTTTTCCCTGCTAGGGTTCCACACCTCGCTTCCCCAGATATCTTCTGGATATCTTGGCAGAAACACAACCCAGCCACACACTTTCTTTATACTGAGACTCTTACATAAAAAAGAGCATACAACTGGTGTTTTTACCCCTGCTAGGGTTCCACACCTCAGTGCCCCAGATATCTGCTGGATATCTTGGCATAAACTCAGCCCAGCCACACTTACTTAAATTGAGACTCTTTTCTTAAAAAAAAAAACACACTCATTTAGCATTAAAGCAATCCAGCGTCTAGATTTGGCAGATCCACATTACACTGTCCTAATCCCAGTTCCCAAATTACTCATCCCTGCACCTTTTATTTACCAAGTCTCCAGCTTCTTCTCCCCTGGTACCTCTAACTCCTCTCAGTTTCCCCATCGTCTCTCCAACTCCCTCTTCTTCCTCCTGGCTTCCTTCTCTAAACCCTCCTCCCTCAACTGTCAATCCTCACCCCCCCCTCCTCAGGTTCCACTCGCTCAACTGTCTCCAACTGTCAACTGTCAACCTAACCTCTGAATCTACTCCCCCTCTCACTCCCAACTCCTACCTCTGCCCAAATCTCACGCTCTTGCCTTTATTTAACAAATTCAGAGAAAACCCCAAGGCAAACCACAACATTTCCCCCTTTTTGTCCAGTTAAAAAACTTTTTCCTATACATAGGTGAACTAAGCATCATTATTACCATTCTGCAATTTATAAAACCAACAATATGCTGATCACCCAGTCCACCAACTCTGTTCACCAACCATGTTATCCACACCACATCTTGGCAAGGCAAACCACAACATTTCCCCCTTTTTGTCCAGTTAAAAAACCTTTTCCTATACATAGGTGAACTAAGCATCATTATTACCATTCTGCAATTTATAAAACCAACAATACGCTGATCACCCAGTCCATCAATTTTGTTCATTAACCATGTCATCTATACTAAAAACTATACTTGACTATATCCTGGTTCTAGATCCTATGCCACCCCTAAAACTACTTCTAACAGATTTATCATCTATCTCAATACTAAAACCATTCGGGTTGTCTATGAGACTACTAGTCTCCAACCACATCAGAAATCCAAGAATGATTAATATACCTGAAAACATAGGAAGCACAAAACATGGCTTCCAAGCGTAGCCCAGTTTATAAAGACTGCCGAGCACCTAGACAGTCCCCTTATACCTTAATATGCTGGAGCATCAGTCTTCAGCCTTCTGGCCCAGGATCATCTGACAGACCTTATCAATGCAGATTTTGAAGGGCTGATCACCCTGCCTCGGCAGAGATTATCAGTCGACTATTCTGCATAATTTGTCCCTTTCTGGACGGTGTCTTGTCTGTAGATGAATTGAAGCAATTTGCTCAGTGGCTGCGTTATAAATGATTTGAGCAACTCCATTGATGCTCAAGTTCTTCTTCGAGTCTAAGGGGCCCTGTCAGGGGCAGACAAGTCTCTAGTAAAATGATCTAGATGAAGAAATGTCCATAAACAGGTTATTCTTGGACTCTGATGCCCTGAAGATTTCATCCACATAGGCGTTTTGAACTGTTACATAGAGTACGCTGGTCTCTCTAATCGAAGTATTTAAAAACCCATCTAAACTGACTTAGAACCATAACCTTGTCATCTGACCCTTAGCTGGTACTGGTTAATCAACTAAAAATAATGTATAACAGCAGTTATAGGGCCGGGTCTAATATTTGTATTCTTAGATGCATAGTGGAGGCACAATGCCCATGTTAAAGTAGCAATATTAATCTCAATTATAAATCAACAAGAAAGTATACCATTGAAAACCTCGCATTTGTGTAAAAATGCATTCTATACCAATGAAAAGATTACAGCTTCAACTTTGTATCAATTACAAAACATTTCTATCAATGTAAAATATAGCGGTAAAATTTTGTTTAAGAGTAATTCTGTACAATCTATCTGTTTGTCTATTTCTCTAATTTCTATGTATTACTATATCTAAGAAGGATACAAAAAGGAAAGGAAAAGTAGCAATCCCTGAGTTTACATTCTAGTTTCCCTGCCCAAAGCTACATTTGTATTGTATCCCTTAAAGAAAAAACTTATCCACAGTTCTTAAAATAAACAGAACCATCCACCCCAACATGAGGAAATGTGACGACGATCTTCCTTGTCTTCTTCTAGCTGGATTGTGGCTAAGAATTCCCTTCTGGTTCCCAAGGGGTATTAGGAAAAGTTATTTTGTCGAAGTAGAGCTAGCCAGGGACGGCTCTTGCCAGTCATTCTGTGCTGAGAAAGTTCATCGCTTAGCTGACATCTTGACTATGACAGTCTGAAGGGCTGGATAAGTAAGATGTCCATTCTGGGAAAGTTCTGAAAGCAGGCCTTTAAATCAAGCATCTTCAGTGTAATTAAGGGAGAATCAAACACGGTTGGACTGAAAGTCCGGAATCTCAGCATCCCAGAGTGTGTATCATTTCAGAGCTATCTTTCTCTTCCTTCATCCTGCAGCACACAAACTTTACAAGCATTATATAGTTCTATAAGCATTTTCAAATGGGATAAGCAGGCACAGTTTAGTAAATAAAGATCAAAAAAAAATGACTACCTTTTTTCAGGTTAGGTTAATCATATAATCAAACTCAGAATATAATTTTGTAATACATATGTGATATAAGTTATGAGGAATTTGCACTCTAAAAAAATATCACTGGCTGTTTATAGACATTTCAGTCTCAGCCAGTTCATAATGGGAGACCCTAAACAACCTCATATATACATCACCTATTTGTTGATCGTCTTAGTCTCCTTTTTTCTTCTGTGTTGCCAAGGACTTCAGGAGGTCTCCCCCGTCATTTCTGATTTTTTATCAGCTTGAAGGAACCCACAGCTTTCTTTTCTTCTCCTGTAGAAACATAGGCATAACCCCTTCCCCAGCGTAACACATTTCCCATTTTCCATTCTGACGTCAGAATATCCTTAATATAAACAGGCTGGTTTAGTTCAGTAGTCTTTTCCACAATCCAATGTCTTTCAGCAGCTGTGCTGTTTGTTCATCAGCATTTAAAAATTTAAGGTTAATAAAGCACTATGTATCCTATCTCTGGGAGTTTTTTGACCCTTTTGCCTGTTACATCTCCTTTTAGACTTCGATTAGATCTCTCCACAATCGCTGGTCCTGTAGGATTGTGTGGTATACCTGTAACATGTTTTATATTATAATAGTCAAAGAAGCGCTTAATCTTGTTAGAGATATATGCTGGACCATTGTCCGTTTTAATTTGTATGGGTATTCCCATTATAGCCATAACTTCTAACAAATGTGTAATTACAGAATCGGCCTTTTCTGGACGTTAAGGCAGCTGCTCATTGAAATCCTGAATATGTATCTATAGTATGATGTATGTATTTCAGCTTACTAAACTCTGTAAAATGGAGAACATCCATTTGCCAAATTTCATTTCTTTGGGTACCCTTTAGGGTTAGTTCCTGTAGGCAATGGAGTTTGATTATATAACCAGTAAGTAGGACATTGCCTCACAATCTCTCTTTGGCTTGTTGCCAAGGATAGAAAAATTCTTTCTTTAAGCCTTTGCTGTTAACATGGTGTTTTTTATGAAATTCTGAAGTATCTAGTACTAATTTCCCTATCAGTAGCTGGTCAATTTCATTATTACCTTGTGTCAGAGGGCCTGGCAGACCTGTATGGGATCTTATGTGTGTTATATATAGTGGGTAACTCCTATTTCTGATTTTTTGTTGTAGCTGAATAAATAGTGATGTCAATCGAATCATCCTGAATAAGTTCAGCAGTCTCTATGCAAAACAACCCTTTCTGCATATTGAGAGTCAGTTACTATATTAAGAGGCCTCGAAAATCTGACAACACCATGAGTATTGCATACAGTTCAGATTTTTTGAACTGGACTTATAGGGACTCTCAATCACCTTTGTTTACATTTTCCGATTTATATCCTGCCTTCCTGGACTTACTGGCATCAGTGTAAAAATGTAGGGCTCCAGATATTGGAGTTCCCTTTACTATACGAGGAGGATCCAGTTAGTTCGTTTTATGAACTGGAAGTCTTTTTTTTTAGGGTATTTGTTGTTAATGTCTCCTAAGAAGTTACTGCATGCTCTTTTGCCAATGTTCATTTTGTACCCACAAAGAGTTAATTTCGCATTAGTAAAAAGGTACCACAATTTCAGCCGGATCCATTCCAATCAATTGTCAAGTCTCAATTTTCCTTTTAAGTATCAATTCAGAGACCTTCTCAATGTAGGTTTTCAGTTTCTTACTCTGTTTATGTGCTAAAAAATATCCATTCTAAGATATAATCTTCCCTTTGCATGAGAATTCTGTAGGGGAATGAGTAGAGGGCAGATGACTAATATGCAGGCCATCTTTGGATCAATACGATCCAGATGTCGGCCCCAGTTTCCTTTCTACCTAAAAGTTAGCTCTTTCTCAGCCTCAGTTGATAGTTTCCCTGGGCTATTTAATTTTTATCGCTTGTAGTGTTTGAAATAAATTGCTCAACTCTTGAGTGGTCAAGCCAATCACAGGCCTCAACCAGTTAATGTCTCCAAGTAGTTTCTGAAAATCATTAAGTGTCCTTAATTTGCTTCTTTTGATTTTGCACCTTTGTGGCCTAATTCTTGTACACTTATTTTATACCCTAGATAATTAGAATCCCTCTTTGTATTTTCTCAGGGGCTATATTCAATCCCAGCATGGTAATGTTTTTTTTTACTCATCAAACATTCTTTCCAGGATATTTATATCTGAATCAGACAATAAAATGTCATCCATGTAATGATAAATAATAGATTGGGGAAATTTTTTGCGAATTATATCTAATGGCTGCTGTACAAAATATTGACACAAGGTTGGGCTATTTAACATTCCTTTGTGGAAGGACTTTCCATTGATATCTTTTTATGGGCGTGACCTCTATTAAGGGTAGGCACTAAAAAGGCAAACCTTTCCTTATCGCTTCTTCATGTAGAGGAATAGTGAAAAGCAATCTTTAAGTCAATCACTATAATAGGCCACTCCCTAAAGGCAAAAAGAAGGCAGTGGGATCCCAGGCTGCATGGAACCCATTGCTGAATAATCTTATTAATTGCTCTGAGATCTGTCAATACCCTCCATTTGCCAGACTGTTTTTTAATGACAAATACCTTTTTGAGAATTCCAAGGGCTGGTGGACTCCTCTATATGCTGAGCCCCAGCTGCTCCTGGACTAGCTGCTCTAATGCCTGTAGTTTTTTGTCATGGACCACTGATCAATCCAGATGGTTGGTCAGTCAAATACCCTTTTAGTGGCAAGGCTGTTGTTGTTTTAACAGCAGTGGCTCCTTGGGGTAGCACTAAAATTGTCAGCCCTGCTGTATCTTGTTTATGGACAGCTTGGACAGTCTCTAAACTGTCCTTGATAACATTCCCTGACTAATTTAAAGTTTTTTATTAGGAGTCTGATGAATTTTAGGGCCAGAACCCGAAACTGAGGGGATATTAATTTGAGTTTTCCACTGCTGCAGTAGATCTCTTCCCATAAATTAATGGCTATATCAGCCACGATGGCTTTTAATTTTCCTACCTGACCTTCTGGTCCTATACATTTAAGCCACCTGATGCTTTGTTTTATTTGGGATAAAGTGCCAACACCTTGAAAAACTGCATATCCACTCCTTGAAGTGGCCAACTAATGGCCAAGATTTTGGAGAGATGATGGTAACATCTGCTCCAGTGTCAACCATTCCTTCAATTTCGATATTATCTACCAGTATTTTTTAGTTTTGGCCTTTGGTCCTCTATAGACGTTAGCCAAAATATTCGCTTTTGAAGTCTTGTTGTTTAATCGCTCTGAGGAGGAGAACTCTCCCTGCCTGGTATTGGGGCCTCATGAGAGGCCCCCTTGGGGAGTTTTTTGTCAGGATGGGTCCCATCTGTCTGTTGTTGCTGTACACTTTAAAGTCAAATGTCCATATCTGCCACATCTTTGACACATTCTAGAGGCACAGTCCCCCTTTGTATCACTTTGGTTTTATTACAGTAATATCTGAGATGGCCCTGCTCACCAAATTAAAAACATTTGAAATCTTGGGTCATCTCTAGCTGTCCAGTGGCAGCTTCTCCCATCAAAAGTAGTATCAGGAGAACAAGATCCAACATCAGCTGTATATCTAATCCACTCATCTATTGAAAGCGGACCTTGCCTTTAGTGGTCTAATTACTTCCTGCATTTGGTATTTGCATTTTCAAAGGCCAAAGACTCAATTATCGCCTTTCATTGAATCTGATACACTCCTTTCCACAGCTGAGGTAAGCCTTTGTAAAAAAAGTCAGGAAGGTTTTTGAAATCTTGTATGACTTGAGTGAATGTTTCAAGTCTTTTTCCTGATTCTCGATTTCTTTGTCCCAGGCCTTAAGGCTGACACCCACACCATGACAGAGTTTCTTCGCTCATATAGCCTGCACCTCTACTTCAGCAAAGCGCCTTCTCACCAAGCAGTTGATCTGGAAAGTTCTCTAGCTCTATTTTGTCTTGCATATCTCCCTCACTTCTTCTCCACCATGAAATCCATTGCAAATTTCGCAGGCTCTAGAACTGTTTCCACCATCTTTCCAGTCTTGGGGGATTACTCTATTTTTAATAGCCCAAGAAATTAAGATTTGTTTTACAAAATGGCGAATGCATTCCAAAATTAGTTACACTTTCCTCTCAAATTTCTTAATTTAATACATCCAAGGGTTGCCATTCAAATTCTTCATAACCCCTGTGGATGATCATCGCTTGGAGGCCTTTGGCAAAACACTAACTGGATAGACCAGTTTGTTTCCTAAAACTTAGTTGGCTTTCCAATTTTGTCTTCTGTCTCTACTCTGAGTTTTTCTTTTAGTTGTAATTTTAAATTCCTCTCTTAAAAGTCTGTATCCGTGCTTCATATTTCTTCTGTCTTTCCCCCTCGTTCTTTAAGTTCTGAATTTTCTGTTCAAGGTTTTGCTTCCACACTTTGAATTTTCTTTTATATTGTACTTCTAATAATTTGTTATCCATTATCTTTTGATTGATTAATTTTTAAAAAGTTATTCTCTAAGTCTTGCTTCCAAACCTCATTACTTTTCTCTCTGCTGTTCAGTATGATCTTGAGCTGTTGTATGTTCCACCCTAACATCCTTTCTAGTTTCTGTCACTTTCATTTTCATTTTTCTGTCTCTTATTCTGTCTATAATTTTCTGTGTCTTCAATTCTAGTGTTCCTTCTAGGCTGCTACATTGCCAAGATTTAATTTTCTCTTTCTGTTGTTCATGTTGTTCCATAATTACCTGTATCTTCTGTTCTAAGGCTAGAAATTTGCTATTTAGGGCTGTGTGCTGTTGTATGTTCTGTTCTAACATCCTTTCTAGTTTTCTATGTCTATCACTTTCATTTTCATCTTTCTGTCTCTTATTCTGATCTATAATTTTCTGTGTCTTCAATTCTAGTGTTCCTTCTAGGCTATATTTAAGATTTTATTTTCTCTTCTGTCGTTCATGTTGTTCCATAATTACCTGTATCTTCTTTCTAAAGCTAGAAATTTGTTATTTAGGCCCTGTCTTTTTGAGAAGATATAGTAAATCAGAAGAATAAAATATTACCCAATACTGGTAAATGATAAAAGTGTCTTTTTTCCTCAAAATTCAACTGTCAGACCATTCAAAATATCATTCCATAAGGCCCAAAAGATATTCATTATGTTTCTCATCTTTAAGTATCAAAGTTATATATCTCTCTTACATCAAAGTAGTATCTGATCTGAAGCTCCTTAAAATTTTTTCCCTCTGCTTCAGAATACGCAGTCCTCTCCGATGGATTCTTCAGAGACCTCCAGACCCAGTCAATTCCCAACCACCAGTACTCCTGCCTATTCTGGGGGTTGAGAGGAAGAAAAACTTTTATCTCAGGTTAGTTGAGTTCTAATGGTTTAGTTGGCGCCATGTATGTTGTCGTAAATAAATAAAAATAAAGTAAAAGTAAAAAAATGTATAAAAGGAAAACCGGGGGTGGAATGTTTTTCCTCAGGGTGTTTTTTTCCTGCTAGGGTTCCACACCGCCTCCCCAGATATCTTCTGGATATCTTGGCAGAAACACAACCCAGCCACACACTTTTTATACTGAGACTCTTACACAAAAGAGCATACAACTGGTGTTTTTACCCTGCTAGGGTTCCACACCTCAGTGCCCCAGATATCTGCTGAAAATCTTGACTTAAATTCAGCCCACCCCCCCTTACTTAAATTGAGACTCTTTCTTAAAAAAAAACACACTCATTTAGCATTAAAAAATCCAGCGTCTAGATTTGGCAGATCCACATTACGCTGTCCTCATCCCAGTTCCCAAATTACTCATCCCTGCACCTTTTATTTACCAAGTCTCCAGCTTCTTCTCCCCCCTGGTACCTCTAACTCCCCTCAGTTCCCCATCGTCTCCCAACTCCCTCTCTTCTTCCTCCTGGCTTCCTTCTCTACCCCCTCCTCCCTCAACTGTCAATCCCCCCCCCCCCCTCCTCAGGTTCCACTCGCTCAACTGTCTCCAACTGTCAACTGTCAACCTAACCTCTGAATCTAATCCCCCTCTCACTCCCAACTCCTACCTCTGCCCAAATCTCACGCTCTTGCCTTTATTTAACAAATTCAGAGAAAACCCCAAGGCAAACCACAACATTTCCCATTTAATTGATGTTGAGGATAAAGGAAAAAGAAATATGTTAATCATATTACAATCACTGTAATGAATACCTGAGATTATCAACTTATAAAGAAAGACTTTGGCATTGGCTCAAAGTTTCAAATCTTCTAGTCTTTGATTAAAAAGAGGGGGGTTTTACAAGGTGTAATTTTATATATCAAATATGCAAGACTTTAATCTTTAATGCTTTTAAACAGAAAGGATAGAGAAGAAGAGACAATTCCTTAGCCATGTCATAATAGAATGATGCCTACTTATCCCTTTAAACATTCTGTCACCTGCTAATTGCACTGAACTAGAGACCAAACTTCTAACATGTGGACTTTTGAGTAACAATTAATATGCAAACCACAGCAGGTGGCACTGGTAAAAGTATATGATCTTATGCTATAGTAAGAGGACTTTTAAAACCCCATAATGCAACCTTTTTTTCTTTCTTTCTTGTTTTATTGGATATTTTCTTTATTTACATTTCAAATGTTATCCCCTTTCCCAGTTTCCCCTGCTGAAACCCCATCCCAGTCCCCCCAGCCTCTCTGACCAGGCATTGCCTTGCACTGGGGAATCGAACCTTCACAGAACCAAGGTCCTCTCTTTCCTCTCCTCCCATTGATGCCCAATGAGGTCCATCCTCTGCTACAAATGTTGCTGGAGCCATGGGTCACTCCATATGTACTCACTGGTTGATGGTTTAGTTTCTGGGAGCTCTGGGGTGTCTGGTTGGTTGATATTGTTGTTCTTCCTATGGGGTTGCAACCCCCCTCAGTTACAACAGTTCTTTTTGTAATTCCTCCATTGGGAACCCAGTCCTCAGTCCAGTAGTTGACTGTGAGCATTCACCTCTGTATTTGTCCAACTCTGGCAGAGTCTCTCAGAGGACAGCTACATCAGGCTCCTGTCAGCATACACCTCTTGGATCCCCAATAGTGACTGGGTTTGGTGACTGCATGTGGAATGGATCCCCATGTGTGGCAGTCTCTGGATGGCCTTTCCTTCAGTCTCCACTCATACTTTTTCTAAGTAGTTCCTTCCATGAGTATTTTGTTCCCCCTTCTAAAAGAGACTGAAACATCCACACTTCTGTCTTTCTTCTTTTTGAGCTTCATGTGGTCTGTAAATATTCTTCAGGTATTCCGAGCTTTTGGGCTAATATCCACTTGTCAGTGACTACATATCACGTGTGTTCTTTTGTGACTGGGTTACCTCATTCCAGATGATATTTTTTAGTTCCATCCATTTGCCTAAGACTTTCATGAAGTCATTGTTTTTAATAGCTGAGTAGTACTCCATTGTGTAAATGTACCACATTTTCTGTATCCGTTCCTCTGTTGAAGGACATGTGAGTTATTTCCAGCTTCTAGCTATAATAATAAGGGTGCTATGAACATAAAGGAGCATGTGTGCTTGTTATATCTTGGAGAATCTTTTGAGTATATGCCCAGAAGTTGTATAGCTGGGTACTCAGGTAGTACTATGTCCAATTTTCAGGGGAAATGCCAAACTGATTTCCAGAGTGGTTATATCAACTTGCAATCTCACTACCTGCTGTCACCTGAGTTTTTGATCTTAGCCATTCTGACTGGTGTGAGGTGGAATCTCAGGTTGTTTTGATTTACATTTCCCTGATGACTAAGGATGTTGAACATTGCTTTAGGTACTTCTCAGCCATTCAATACTCATTAGCTGAGAATTCTCTGTTTAGCTCTGTAACCCATTTTTAATAGTGTTATTTGATTCTGTGGAGTCTAATTTCTTGAGTTCTTTGTATATATCAGATGTTAGTCCTCTATTGTATATAGGATTGGTAAAGATCTTTTCCTGATTTTATGGTTGCTGTTTTGTCCTATTGACAGTGTCCTTTGCCTTATAGAAGCTTTGCAATTTCATGAAGTGCCATTTGTTGATTCTCAATCTTAGAGCATAAGCCATTGGTGTTCTGTTCAGGAAACTTCCCCTATGTCCATGTGTTCAAGAGAACTTTCTCTTTGATTAGTTTGAGTGTATCTGTTTTTATGTGGAAGTCTTTGATCTACTTGGACTTGAGCTTTGTACAAGGTGATAAGAGTAGATCAATTTGCATTCTTTTTATGCTGACCACCAGTTGAACCAGCACCATTTGTTGAAAATGCTATTTTTTTTTTCCACTGGATGATGGTTTGGCTCCTTTGTCAAAGATCAAGTGACAGAAATCAAGGTGTGTGGGTTCACTTCTGGGTATTTAATTCTGTTCGACTGATTGACCTGCCTATCTCTGTACAAATACCCTCAAGTTTCTATTACTTTTGCTCTGTAATACAGCTTGAGGTCAGGAACCATGATTCCCCTAGAATTTCTTTTATTGTTGAGAATATTTTTTGCTGTCCTAGGTTTTTTTTATTCCAAATGAATTTGCAAATTACTTTTTCTAACTTTATGAAGAACTGAGTTTGAATTTTGCTGGGGATTGCATTGAATCCGTAGATTGCTTGTGGCAAGATGATACCTTTTATGTGATGAAATTAAAGTCTTTTTTAGAATGTAATGAAAAAGAAGGTACAACATACCAAAGCTTATGGGACACAACAAAAGCAGTGCTAAGAGGAAAACTCATAGCTCTGAGTGCCTCCAAAAAGAAACTGGAAAGCTCTAGAACAAAAAGAAGCAAATCCACCCAAGTGGAGTAGAGGGCAGGAAAAAAATCAAACTCAGGGCTGAAATCAACCAAGTAGAAACAAAAAGAACTATACAAAGAATCAACAAAATCAGGAGCTCGTTCTTTGAGAAAAATCAATAAGATAGATAAATCGTTAACCAAACTAACCAAAGGTCACAGAGACAGTTCAAAATTAACAAAATCAGAAATGAAAGGAGAGATATAAGAACAGACACTGAGGAAATTCAAAAAAATCATTAGACCCTACTACAAAAGCCTATATTCAACACAACTGGAAAATCTGGAGGAAATGGACATTTTTTAGACAGACACCAGATACCAAAGTCAAATCAAGATGAGATAAACCATCTAAACAGTCCCATAGCCCCTAAAGACCTAAAGAAATAGAAGCAGTTATTAAAACTCTCCTAACGGAAAAAAAAAGCAGGACCAGATAGGTTTAGTGCAGAATTCTCTGAGACCTTCAAAGAATACCTAAAAGCAATACTCTTCAAACTATTCCACAAAATAGAAACAGAAGGAACAGTGCTCAATTTCTTCTAAGAAGCCACAGTTACGCTTATATGTAAACCCGTAACCCAACCATAATTATCACTAGATAATTATGCATTAGTTCTGCTGTGTCTAGAAGAAGCCTTACTTGGAATCGCTCAATCTCTGACCTTCTCTTTTGCATAGCTACCTGAGAACTGAAGGTAATAGTTCTAAGTGTTGTATCATCTCTTACTTTCTCTCTATTGTCCTTTGTAGGTCTTTGTGTTCTTTCCCACGTGGACTGTTTTGAAAGGTGTCTGTGACGTGTGGTACATTATGGTAACAAGATTACATAAAGAACATTTATTAACAGCAAATCTCCTCTTAACATTCTTCACTATGTTTCTACCAACACAGTGTTCATCCTGTCAAACAAAAATGCCAGGACTTAGTAGCAACTAAAGACTAATTTACTGTTCAAACACATACAAAGCCTAACCAAGAAGGCTTAATTATTAGGAGTAGTGAGGGATGCTCCTTTGAGTTGTCCTTTCATTTTCCTGCCTGCTGTTAGGTACTGCCATGCTTTTTCTTATGTTGATCTACAATATCTTACAAAGAAGTTAAAATCCTATTCTGAGAACAGAAATGTGAGTCCTGTGGATTTTACAGAGGAAAAGAATCAAAACATTTAGACACCTGTCTACTGATGTTTAAGGCAGTATACATCAAAATAAATCAGTTTAGAACTCTAAAAAGGAAATTTGTTTTTTCTTCGTAATTTTTATGGAAAAATCACTTTTTGTCTTGAACGGTATAGAATGTATTAAATGATCTGATGCTTGTGGAATGTATCAGAGCATTATCACATTGGGATGCCTGTCAGAAGTGTTCTGTTGCTCTTTAACCAATATTCTAGTATCTGCGCTCCTTATTCTTGCTACCCACACTCAGCCCACCTCAGTCTCACACCTAGCAGCTGTTGCAGCATCCTGACACCATCCATCCTCCATGTGTATCCAGCCCAGTGGAGCTGCATTAAAGTGTGCAGGGCTTTGGTGCAGTGTGTTTGGCTGCCTGCCAAGATTTCATTATCTGTGGTCCTTCTCACTGCTCATGTTTCACAGGCTCTTGGTTGACATGGAATCAGGTTTCCTAGAAAATTCCTAGAGAGCTGTAGCAAGCCTACACTTCATTGCCTTCGCTCAGTAGACACCAAGCCTGTCTGCTGACAATCCTTTCCACTGCACAAAGGATAGTGTGTGTGTGTGTGTGTGTGTGTGTGTGTGTGTGAGAGAGAGAGAGAGAGAGAGAGAGAGAGAGAGAGAGAGAGGAAGACAGAGAGAGTTCTCAAATATGTGAGTGTGTGTAAATAATACATCAATTCTGTATACTAAGGTGACTTGCCATAGACAGTGGTAACTGCATTTACTTAGCAGAAAATCATCTCCATAGTACTAAATGACGTTATGTTAAGCCTTACTCATTCAAGATTTACTTTCCGTGGGCAATTACAAATATTGATGCATCTCTGTAAACTATTAAAACCTGTGTCCTAATTTCTTAGTTAAGTATTCGAGATGCTCACTTTGTTAGAAGTATGCCTTCTTGTGTATGAGAATGTGTGTGAGTGTGTGAGTGTGTGTGTGTGTGCACCTCCTTGTATGGAGGGCTTCAACTTGCCATCCAAATTATAGCAAATTCAAGCAGAGTAGAAAGTTACATACAAGTATACTAGGAAATTGTTATCCAAATTTATGATTATGGAAGAGAGAATAGAACATAGGATACTTGATATAGGATAGGAGAGTGGTTGATAAGGGTATGCAGTAGCTAAGGAAGGATAAGGATTATTGGGGAATCATAATGCACAGTGTACATTACACAACAAACAAATTTGTCTTATAAGGGATAATGATTCATAAATAAACAGTCTAATCCTGTCTCTAATTTACCCTATAGTCACCTGTATGATTGTGTTAGGCTAAAGGATTTGAATAATGTTTAATATGAAAATATTTTGGCAATAACTCCACTACCTTTCTTAAACTTCAAATGAAGAATACATTAAGCAATGTATTAAATGTCACCTGGAGACCTGAACCTGATTCACTAACTCTATTACTGAAGACATGGGCCCTTTTGTTGCAGAGAGAAAAGGCCTGATGTACCTCTTTATCACCCATTGGTTACATATAATTATTTCTATTTTCTTTCCAAATGCCACAAGATCAGTGAGAAATCTTATTGAGAACATAGACGATGAAGCAAGAAATATATGTTTTCATTGTGTTTGCTTAATCCATGCCAACACTAAATGAGACTACTGGTTGATTTAACTTCAGAAAACATACCTACCTAATTTCTTTCTTCAAATACAACATAACATAACCATAGAGTTAAGCACATGGCCTAAGAATAAAAGTATATGACAAATTTTCTAGAAACACAGTTCTTAGTGTATATTAATTTAGTTAATGTACTACTTTACATACCTGGCCTTACATTATATTATATATTAAATATAAGTAAAGGCACATAGGTTATCAGTGCATTGCTTACAGAATTGATTCATTTGCTCAGTAAAATTTTTATTACATGGGAAACTATCATGCATTGATTTTTCTCAGTGTAACCAGTATTATAATGAAAAATTTTTTTAAAAAACCATACAAAATCCTACCATTAAAGCATTTTGTGCTGGTGGATAAGTCAGAATATAAGCACAATATACATGTAAGGTATATAGTATGTTTGACAATAAAAAGTGTTATTCATGAATAAAAGACAAGGAAAAGTGCAGCATGTTCAACAAAAAGCCAAGGAGGAAAAGTCTAAGTATGTTCCAATGAGAAAAACAAAATCAGCAAGAAGGAGTGAGAACTGTTCACATGGGAGCTCTGGGTGGGTAGGGGTGACGGATCTGGTTGTTTGATGTTGTAGTCCTTGTAATTTATTTTTGAGAATTGTCCACACTGATTGCCAGACCTGCTTATTATACCACCAGAGAGAATGAATGAATGAAGGTTCGACTTTCCCCATGTCACCACCAATATTTGCTATCAATTGTTCTTTTAATCTGAACCATTCTGTCTAGGATAATATACAAACTCAAAATTGTTTTCCTAGGTGTTAACAATGATCAGAAATGAATGGGACACTTAATTATAAAGCTTGCACTGAGAATCTGGAAAAAAGTGGTCAGAAATTATTTATTTCTGTCTGATAATTAAACAGGTTTTATCTGGGGTCTGAGACTTAAGAGAAGCTCTAGCACAAGTCCCAAGTGTTTAGTTGTAGCCATTTCCTCCAAACAAGGCAGGAGGAATTAATAGTGAAAGGACAAGGAAGAATGCTTGGAGGAGTTGAGGTAGATTTGGGGTACTCGGGTGATCTGTAAGTTTAAAAGAAGAAACACTGCAGCAGGAGTGAGGGGAATGCATAACTGAACACTTGGTGTCAAGCTGGGACTAAGTGGGGCCTATTCTCCTGTGATGTCCTTCTTCCTGCAACATTGCAGGGCGGGGCTGTTCTGTGACTTACCAAGTTGGTGAGGTGTCACTGTTTGTAGAATGTAAAGTGGCTTCAGATTGAGGCTATTGACTGAGGAATTCCAGATGCCACTTCACAATTAGGATCTTGCAAAAGCCAACAGGAGAGGATCCCAGTAATCCTTATCTTTGTGCTTTCAGCCTGGAGGGGGCTGACTTGGTTAAGGTTACCAGATTTTACAATAATTCACATGTATATTCACATAGTTAAGCAGGAATATGATCCAAAGATTTTGGTTTTTTGTTTTTTTATTTTTTTATTTTTTGGCAGAGAATAAAGGCAGAGATACCAAACTCACTGCTTTTATTTACTTTTCATGCATCTGTTGGTCCCAGAGAGGATCAAACTTCTGTTAATCAATGTATTTTCTAATTATCCATTATAAATTAACTAAATGATAGTAGCCACACTTATACCTCAGCTGAACATGTTTAATTTTTTGATACAGTATGTAGATTGAGAGGGAATTTTTTTTTCAAAAGGAAGGAAATAGTCTTCAAAGAATTATGTTTTATTTTGGAGAAGAGCTTTGGAAGTCTAAAATAATGGCACATATTACTATCACTTTATTCTAGTGTTTCAACTAAATGAAGAAAGCCAGAGCAAGAATTTCTTGTCCTATTTTATAAATAAATGAGAATTTTCAAAGGTTAGAGGTTAAGTGACTGATGAATAGCATATCTTGATGTGATTTCCATGTTTTTAAATTTTGATTTTGATTTTTAGCAACACATCACTTCACACAGAATGCATAAAAAGTCCATGATTGGCCTGACACAGGGACAATTCATAGGGCTGTAGATTTGGTCTGACAGAACAAAGGTGATACATGACACTACTCTGTTCTACTACACAGAAGGGCACATTAATACACATATTAATATAAAATATATATATATTGCTATTATATATACAAAAGATGCAAATATCTTTCATCAGCAGAGCAATAAAGGATAAATGATTAATCTAATACTTTTACACGTTCAATATCCGGGAAGGAACTATCTATAATATTGTCTTCCAACCTTATAATGTTGCTATGTTTTCAAATGAAACATAATTCCAAGAATCATAATGAATAATACAGCCCTCACAATGATCTTTGAGAAACAACATCAAGTGTATAAAATTACTTATGCATTTTAGTGAAGTATCATAGCTGATAAATACAATCTCTGTTCCTAGTGAAGTATTTAGAATTACTTTATGAGCCATTCAACATAAGATCTGAAGATACACTGAAACAACCCACACGATTGTGTTTATGATTTGCCATCTTTGTGATGACTTTTACAAATCTATTTCAGAGGGAGACATAATAGTTTCCTAATACTCTGCAAAAATTTTGCTAATGAAACCATAGTCTAAAAATAATGGTGTGTTTAATGTGACATCAGAGAGAGGTACTTCCTAACAAATCCCAAAATGAACTGTCTAGTTCACAAACACCCGTAGTGATGGATAAGAAAGAAAATTCCATAATTTTAAAAATTAGGTATATAGGAAGATGGGCTAGAGGTTTTTTTTTTCTTTTTTTTTCTTTTTCGCTTTAGAGAGATCATTTTATTTTATTTTTTCCATCTTTATTAACTAGGGTATTTCTTATTTACATTTCCTGGTTTCCAGGCCAACACCCCCCTAGCCCCTCCCCCTCCCCTAAAAGTTCTTACTGTCAGGTCCTGGCTAGCCACAAGAATAGTGGTACTGTATTCTTGAATTATAGAACATGGATAAGTCAAGCTGGCACTGGTTCTGATAAGGGAACATTATCAGTTCTTACTGGAATTGTCTTGGAAGATGTATCCATGCTCCTACAGGAGAAAAACAATTTTGTATATTACTCAGCTATGGACTTGCTAGCCATGACTGGCATGAAAAGACATGTCCACTGGTACAACTGTGGCACAAACATAACCAACCGTATTCTGATTGAATTTAATTCCTGATACACGATATGAAACCTGTATTTGGCACAATTGTCATATCAATAACCAATTACTAAACCTATCAGATGCCCTAGTGGAACTATTATTATACTGCTAAGTGGACATAATATGACACCTGTTCCTACTGATTTATCATTATAACTAGGCATCTCTCGGTCCTCATTAGAAGAGGTTTTAGTCATAATATATGCTGATTAACACAGAGACCCACAAACGGCCAACGCACAGAGAATAATAGGCTGCAGGTAGCTACCTCAATGGAGCCTATGTGCTGTATTTTATCAAAACATACCAGCGAGCATTGAGAAACACAGGGCAGAGAGAGTGTAAGCTCCAGGAGCAATGGCTGACTACAAAGAAGCATTGATATCTGGACACAGAACGAGAGAAGGCATATTTACAGTAGTGAGAGAATGATCAAAGTCTGTGCTAAGACAAAACGATACCAATTCCAGCACGAGAAGTTAAGTTGGGGATGAAATCCCATGGCTAGCCAAAGAACGATTGCTAATTGTTAGCTTCAGGGGGAGAGAGACACTGAACAAGCTCCACTGAAAAAACACATTCGCAAGACTATTTGGGCAGCATAAATCGGTCTTCAAGGGCTTACACTTCTTTTTCAGAGAGCATAGATTTGGGACGGAGGGAAAGACAGGTGGATCTGGAAAGCATTGCAGAAAGAAGGGTAAATATAATCCAAACAAGTCAAATACTCAGACCTAATAAAAATATTACTTAGAAGTGAGGTTTTGGTGAAGTCATCTTGGTACAAGTTATGTTCATATAACTTTATTTCCAATTCTGATAAAGATCATTTAATAGTTGTGGTTGTCATTAATAATCATCAAAGTATTCTCTCTTTAATTGACATCTGATAGCATGCCTCCATTACATTGTTAGGAGATTGAAGAACACAGTGGAACTTGATCTCGTCTAAGTCTAGGGACCAGGTCATGGTTCCCATATCACTGGATAAAAAAATGCATAGTGTTAAACACGTTTATTTTTATATTTTTAAGATCAGTGAAAAGAGTGAACAGTTAAGTTGTTGTATTGGATAAGATATTAGTAAAACTTAGAGCCAGATGAAACATAAATAAATAGGTTAGAAGTAGGTATTATTTAATAACTTAACCAGAATGACCTAGAAAAAAGTCAATATTATATTAGAAACTAAAATGTTCACATATATAGTTCAATATATATGTACATATATGCATGCATAAGTATATAAATATATATACACTAGATTCCAGTTAGCTGTACATAAATTAATACACACACACACACACACACACACACACACACTCTCTCTCTCTCTCTCTCTAGTTTTCAGTTAACTTGAGATAAATTGAAGATCAGACGGTCACAGTAGAGAAAATGATTGAACTTTAGAAATGGGTGTAGGACATAATCTTCTTTACTACTACTAACCATCATTACTATTATTACTACTATTATTGTTATGTTGTTGTTTTAGTTTATTTATTGTACATTATGACCAGAATTAAAATCTCACCTCTCCTCCCAGTGTTGATTCAGTCTATGAGTCCCTATGGGCCCAGGTTAGTTTCTGCTGTGACTTTTTGTGGTGTCCTTGACCCTCTGACTCTTATTTTTTTCCTCCATCTTTATTAACTTGGGTATTTCTTATTTACATTTCAATTGTTAATCCCAGTTTCCAGGCGAACATCCCCTATCTCCTCCCCCTTCCCTTCTAAATGGGTGTTCCCTTCTCCATCCTCCCCCCATTACCTCCCTCCCCTCAACAATCCCATTCACTGGGGGTTCAGCCTTGGCAGGACCAAGGGCTTTGCCTTCCACTGGTGCCCTTACTAGGATATTCATTGCTACCTATGTGGTTGGAGCCCAGGGTCAGTCCATTTATAGTCTTTGGTTAGTGGCTTAGTCCCTGGAAGCTCTGGTTGGTTGGCATTGTTGTTCATATGGGGTCTCGAGCACCTTCAAGCTCTTCCAATTCTTTCTCTGATTTCTTCAATGGGGGTCCTGTTCTCAGTTCAGTGGTTTGCTGCTGGCATTCACCTATGTATTTGCTGTATTAAGGCTGTGTCTCTCAGGAGAGATCTACATCCAGTTCCTGTTGGCTTGCACTTCTTTGCTTCATCCATGTTATCTAGTTTGGTGACTGTATATGTATGGGACACATGTGGGGCAGGCTCTGAATCGGTGTTCCTTCAGCCTCTGTTCTAAACTTTGCCTCCCTATCCCCTCCCAAGGGTATTCTTGTTCCCCTTTTAAAGAAGGAGTGAAGCATTCACATTTTGGCCATGCTTCTTGAGTTTCAAGTGTTCTGTGCATCTAGGGTAATTCGAGCATTTGGGCTAATACCCACTTATCAATGAGTGCATACCATGTGCGTTTTTCTGTGATTGGGTTACCTCACTCAGGATGATATTTCCAGTTCCATCCATTTGCCTATGAATTTCATAAAGTCACTGTTTTTGATAGCTAAGTAGTATTTCATTGTGTAGATGTACCACATTTTCTGTATCCATTCCTCTGTTGAAGGGCATCTGGGTTCTTTCCAGCTTCTGGCTATTATAAATAAGGCTGCGATGAACATAGTGCAGCATGTGTCTTTGTTGTATGTTGGAGCATCTTTGGGGTATATGCCCAAGAGAGGTATAGCTGGGTCCTCAGGCAGTTCAATAACCAATTTTCTGAGGAACCTCCAGACCAATTTCCAGAATGGTTGTACCAGTCTGCAATCCCACCAACAATGGAGGAGTGTTCCTCTTTCTCCGCATCCTCGCCAGCATCTGCTGTCACCTGAGTTTTTGATCTTAGCCATTCTGACTGTTGTGAGGGGTTTTGATTTGCATTTCCCTTATGACTAAAGATTTTGAATATTTCTTTAGGTTTTTCTCAGCCATTCGGCATTCCTCAGCTGTGAATTCTTTGTTTTGTTCTGAACTCCATTTTTAATAGGGTTATTTGTCTCCCTGCAGTCTAACTTCATGATTTCTTTGTATATTTTGGAAATAATCCCTCTATCAGTTGTAGGATTGGTAAAGATAGTTTCCCAATCTGTTGCTTGCTGGTTTGTCCTATCCACAGTGTCCTTTGCCTTACAGAAGCTTTGCAATTTTAAGAGATCCCATTTGTTGATTCTTGATCTTAGATCATAAGCCATTGGTGTTTTGTTCAGGAAATTTCCTCCAGTGCCCATGTGTTCGAGATTCTTCCCCACTTTTTCTTCTATTACTTTGAGTATATCTGGTTTGATGTGGAGGTCCTTGATCCACTTGGACGTAAGCTTTGAACAGGGTGAGAAGAATAGATCAATCTGCATTCTTCTACATGCTGATCTCCAGATGAACGAGCACCATATGCTGAAAATGCTATTTTTTCCATTGGATGGTTTTGGCTCCTGTGTCAAAAATCAAGTGATCATAAAGTGTGTGGGTTCATTTCTGGGTCTTCAGTTCTATTGCACTGGTCTATCTGTCTGTCTCTGTACCAATACCATACAGTTTTTATCACTATTGCTAGGTAATAATGCTTGAGTTCAGGGATAGTGATTCCCCCAGAAGTCCTTTAATTGTTGAGGATAGTTTTGCTATTCTCAGATTTTTGTTATTCCAGACGAATTTGCAAATTGTCCTGTCTAACTCTATGAAGAATTGGGTTGGAATTTTGATGGGGATTGCATTGAATCTGTAGAACGCTTTTGGTAAAATGAACATTTTTACTATATTAATGCTTCCAATCCATGAGCATGGGAGATCTTTCCATCTTCTGAGATCTTCAATTTCTTTCTTCAGAGGCTTGAAGTTCTTATCATACACATCTTTGACTTGCTTGGTTAAAGTCACACCGAGGTATTTTATATTATTTGGGACTATTATGAAGGGTGTCATTTCCCTAATTTCTTTCTTGGCTTGTTTCTCTTTTGTGTAGAGGAAGGCTACTGATTAATTTGAGTTAATTTTATACCCAGCCACTTTGCTGAAGTTGTTTATCAGGTTTAGTAGTTCTCTGGTGGAACTTTTGGGATCACTTAAATGTACAATCATATTGTCTGCAAATAGTGATATTTTGACTGCTTCCTTTCCAATGTGTATCCCTTGATCTCCTTTTGTTGTCTGATTGCTCTGGCTAGGACTTCAAGAACTATATTGAATAAGGAGGGAGAGAGTGGGCAGCCTTGTCTAGTCCCTGACTTTAGTGGGATTGCTTCAAGTTTCTCTCCATTTAGTTTAATGTTAGCGACTGGTTTGCTGTATATGGATTGTACGATGTTTAGGTATGAGCTTTGAATTCCTGTTCTTTCCAGGACTTTTATCATGAAAGGGTGTTGAATTTTATGAAATGCTTTCTCAGCATCTAATGAAATGATCATGTGGTTTTCATCTTTCAGTTTGTTTATATAGTGGATTACATTGATGGTTTTCTGCATATTAAACCATTCCTGCATCCCTGGAATGAAGCCTATTTGATCATGATGGATGATTGTTTTGATGTGCTCTTGGGTTCAGTTTGCAAGAATTTTATTGAGTATCTTTGAATCAATATTCATAAGGGAAATTGATCTGAAGTTCTCTTTCTTGGGTGGGTCTTTGAGTGGTTTAGGTATAAGAGTAATTGTGGCTTCATAGAAGGAATTCGGTAGTGCTCCTTCTGCTTCAATTTCATGGAATAGATTGGATAATATTGGTATGAGGTCTTCTATGAAGGTCTAATAGAATTCTGCACTGAACCCATCTGGTCCTGAGCTCTTTTTGGTTGGGAGAGTTTTAATGACTGTTTCTAATTCTTTACGAGTTATGGGGTTCTTTAAATGGTTTATCTGTTCCTTTTTTAATGTCGGTACCTGGTATCTGTCTAGGAAATTGTCCACTTCCTGCAGATTTTCAAGTTTTGTTGAATATAGGCTTTTGTAGTAGGATCTGATGATTTTTTGAATCTACTCTGATTCTGTAGTTATGTCTCCCTTTTTACTTCTTATTTTTTTCATTTTGGATGCACTCTCTGTGTCCTCTGGTTAGTCTGGCTAAGGGTTTATCTATCTTGTTGATTTTCTCAAAGAACCAACTTTTGGTTGTGTTGATTCTTTGTATGGTCCTTTTTGTTTCTACTTGGTTGATTTCAGCTCTGAGTTTGATTATTTCCTGCCTTCTACTCCTCCTGGGTGTATTTGCTTCTTCTTGTTCTACAGCTTTTAGGTGTGCTGTCAAGCTGCTGATATATGCTCTCTCCTGTTTCTTTCTGCAGGTACTCAGAGCTATGAGTTTTCCTCTTAGCGCAGCTTTCATTGTGTCCCATAAGTTTGGGTATGTTGAACATTCATTTAAATAATATCTGAGAAGTCTTTAATTTCATTCTTTATTTCTTCCTTGACCAGGTTATCATTGAGTAGAGCATTGTTCAATTTCCATGTATATGTGGGTGTCCATCCCTTATTGTTATTGAAGACCAGCTCTAGCCTGTGATTCTCTGATAGGACACATGGGATTATTTCTATCTTCTGTATCTGTTAAGACCTGTTTTATGACTGATTATATGGTCAATTTTGGAGAAAGTACCATGAGGAGGTGAGAAAAAGGTATATCTTTTTGTTTTAGGATAGAATGTTTTATAAATATCTGTTAAGTCCATTTGATTCATGACTTCTCTTAGTTTGTCTATTTCTTTGTTTAATTTCTATTTCCATGATCTGTCCATTGATGAGAGTGGGGTGTTGAAATCTCCTACTATTCTTGTGTGAGGTGCAATGTGTGCTTTGAGCTTTAGTAAGGTTTCTTTTATGTACATCGTGCCCTTGTATTTGGAGCAGAGATATTTAGGATTGAGAATTCATCTTAATGGATTTTTCCTTTGATTAATATGAAATGTCTTTCCTTATCTTTTTTGATGATTCTTGGTTGAAAATCGATTTTATTTGATATTAGAATGGCTACTCCAGCTTGCTTCTTCAGACCATTTCCTTGGAAAGTTTTTTTTCCAGCCTTTCACTCTGAGGTAGTGTCTATCTATGTCTCTGAGGTGTGTTTCCTGTAGGCAGCAGAATGCAGGGTCCTCATTGTGTATCCAGTTTGTTAATCTATGTATTTTTATTGGGGAATTGAGTCCATTGATGTTGAGAGATATTAAAAAATAGTGACTGTTGCTTCCTGTTACATTCGTATTTGGATGTGAGGTTATGTTTGTGTGCTTTTCTTCTCTTTGTTTTGTTGCCAAGACAATTAGTTTCTTGCTTTTTCTAGGGTGTAGCTGGCCTCCTTATGTTGGGCTTTGCTGTTTATTATCCTTTGTAGGGCTGGATTTGTAGAAAGATATTGTGTAAATTTGGTTTTGTCATAGAATATCTTGGTTTCTCCATCTATATTAATTGAGAGTTTTGCTGGATACAGTAACCTGGGCTGGCATTTGTGTTCTCTTAGGGTTTGTATGATATCTGTCCAGGATCTTCTGGTTTTCTTAGTCTCTGGTGAGAAGTCTGGTGTAATTCTGATAGGTCTGCCTTTATATGTTACTTGACCTTTTTCCCTTACTGCTTTGAAAATTCTTTCTTTGTTTTGTGCTTTTGGTGTTTTGACTATTATGTGAAGGGAGTAGTTTCTTTTCTGGTCCAATCTTTTTTGGAGTTCTGTAGGCTTCTTGTATGTTTATGGGCACCTCTTTCTTTAGGTTAGGGAAGTTTTCTTCTATGATTTTGTTGAAGATATTTACTGGTCCTTTGAGCTGGGAATCTTCTATACATATTATCCTTAGGTTTGATCTTCACATTGAGTCCTGGATTTCTTGTATGTTTTAGACCAGTAGCTTTTTCCGTTTTACATTATCTTTGACAGTTGTGTCAATGATATCTATGGAATATTCTGCTCCTGAGATTCTCTCTTCTATCTCTTCTATTCTGTTGGTGATGCTTGTATCTATGGCTCCTTGTCTCTTCCTTTGGTTTTCTATATCCAGGGTTGTCTCCCTTTGTGCTTTCTTTATTGCTTCTATTTCCATTTTTAATTCCTTCACCTGCTTGATTGTGTTTTCCTATAATTCTTTCAGGGATTTTGCATTTCCTCTCTATAGGCTTCTGCTTATTTATTTGTGTTTTCCTTCCTTTCTCTAAGAGAGTTCTTTATGTATTTCTTTTTTTTTCTTTTCTTTTTTCTTTTTTTCGGAGCTGGGGACCGAACCCAGGGCCTTTTGCTTGCTAGGCAAGAACTCTAACACTGAGCCAAATCCCCAACCCCTCTTTATGTCTTTCTTGAAGGCTTCCATCATCATGTTCAAATGCGATTTTAAATCTAGATCTTGCTTTTCTGGTGTGTTTGGATTTTAAGTGTTTGCTTTTGTGGGAGAATTGGGCTCCGATGATGCCATGTAGTCTTGGTTTCTGTTGCTTGGGCTCCTGTGCTTGCCTCTTGCCATCACGTTGTCTCTGGTGTTACCTTGTTCTGCTATTTCTGAGAGTGGTTGGTCTGTCCTATAGGCCTGTATGTCAGGAGTGCTGTAAACCTGTTTTCCTGTTCTCTTTCAGCCAGTTATGGGAACAGAGTGTTTTGCTTTCAGGCATGTAGTCATTCCTGTCTACTGGTCTTCAGGTGTTCCTGTGGGCGTGTGTCCTAAGTCCACCAGGCAGGTCACTTGGAGCAGAAAAGTTGGTCTTACCTCTGATCTTGGGCTTGGAGTTGCTTCCTAGAGCTGGGTTTCAGCTCTCTATGAGGGCAGCAACCAGAATGGCCTGACCTGCCTATTCTCAGGACCCTAGCGCTACAGGGGGCCCAGATGGTGCTAGGCATTTTCCTCTAGAGTCAGAAATGTGAGCAGAGAGTAGTCTCCTCCGGCTTCCCAGGTGTGTTAGCCCTTCTGAAGGTCTAGCTCTCCCTCCCACGGGATTTGGGTGCTGGGAGCTGTTTGACTGGGTCCCTTCAGATCTGGGCAGTGTCCGGACCACAGTATTGAGTGTCCCGATCTTCCTGTTCCCAGAGGCCCTATTTCCTCTTGGGCCAGGGATGTGGGCAAGGGTGGGCAGTACTGGAGGACTGCCCTGCAGTCTCAGGAGTGCCCACCTGTCTTTGCGGTGAGCTCTCTCTCCCACGGGGTTTGGGAGCAGGGAGCTATGGGCCAGGATCTGACCTTCTTGCTCTTACAATTCCTCCTAAGGATTCTCCATGCTCTGCTTAACATTTGGCAGTGTTTCTCTGCATGTTTCCGTCCATTGCTGGTTGAATCTTCTCTGATAACAATTGGGTTAGACGTGAATCTATGAGTATAGCAGGATATCATTAGGAAATATTTTATTGATTTTCATTTAATTTTATTTTACTGTTTTTGTTTTTGTCATTTTTGCCATTCATGGTTTGTTCTATTATGAGTCTCCGGGCTATCTGGCTTCTGGTTCTTGGTCCTCTGGAAAGTGTCAAGCTTAGGGTCCCTCTCAAGGCATAGGACTCAAGATAGAACAGTCATTGGTTGGTCGCTTCCACAATTCATGTACTACTATTACACCAGAACATATTGTAGACAGGACAAATTGTAAGTCAAATGTTTTGTGGTTGTTTTGTTGTCCCAATTTCCACTGCAAGTCTTTTCTGGTTGCAAGAGATGGCTGGTTCAGGCTCCATCTCCCCCATCCCTACGAGAATATTCTTAATTTTTGATTGACATAGAAGGGCCAACCTACTGTGTGTCCTGAGTCCTGGTGGTTCTGGATTCTATAAGAAAGCAGATTGAGCAATCCATGGAAAGAATTTTAGTCAGCAGAATTTTTCTATTGGTTTTGGCATCAGCCTCTGCCTCCAGGTTTCTTACCTGTTTGAGTTCCTGCCATGACATCTTTCAATGATGAAGAGTGTTATGAAAATGTAAACCAAATAAACCATTTCCTTCCAACTTGCTTTTGGAAATGGTGTTTCATCACAATTGATGTAACACACCTGAACATGTTCTTGGGAAGCTTGCGGGAGGACTTTAGACCTTTTGGCAAGAATAGCCATGTTCAAAACATAGTTAGCAGTTCTGTGGAAGATGAACACTGTAGAGGCCTGGCTTGTGAAGTTCCAGAGGAAAATTTGAAGGTCACAAAAAGATTCTATTGGGTTCATTGCATATTTTGAGTGAAGAATAAGTGGGTCTGTTTAGCTAAGTTTAAGAATCAGTTGTGATTAAGAAGATACTAGTAAAAAAAAATGCTTTGCTGGACTAGAGAAATTTAGCTCTATCAGAGAGAATTGGTGTCTATGTCAGGTATACGAACTATCCTTATAATAGAGAACACACAGAAAAACTGTTAACCACAATAATTAATTATGCAGAAACACCCAGTTACATATAAGTATGTATAAACAAGAATCCTCTGAAGGGATGGTATTCTCATGGCATTTTACTTAATGGCTTTCTAAATACAATCTGCAATTTTTTTTCATAAGGAAATGTGAGTTAATCTGACAGATCTTGGCAAAGGCTCAAAGCCTATTTGAAAACAAATGAAATATTGAAGAGTCATGGAGTTTCAAACATGGGTAATAAACATAAGAATAACATGGTGGTGGGAAGAGATGTTCCTGGAGGCTGATGTCCCAGCTCAGAAAATAGTCTTGTGTTGTGTGATCTCTGCCTTGAACAAACTAGGCGTAACTGCCAAGAACAAACTAAGTGTAACAACCAGTAAATGTCTTTCTAATTCTACCTGTCCCCAATTAGACAGACCAGAGTGATTTCAGCATTAGTGGAAACAGTGAAAGCCTTTGAAAGTTAACTGGCAGGTAAAGCAGGCCTTCTTATAGAGAAGACAGAATTTGGCTTCCCCTATTCTCTATCACTATAAATCAGCTATGCATACAACACTGAAAAATACTTCACACAGTTTTGTATAACAGTAAGATCGGCATTTAAACGTGTTTCTTCTAGTTGATCTGTTTTGGTGAAAAGTCTAGTTAATTAACATTTCTCAACAATTCTTGGGTAATACATATAGAACTGTTGGGCTTGACTGGTCATGGTGGGCAAGAATGTAAATTTCATCTCACTCTAACTGAAAGTAAAGTTCTTGATGTCAAAGATTAAAGATATTTGAGGTGTTGATTACATTAACCAGTAATTGACTCAGTGACATTGCTGTGTAAGTATTATGTTTATTGGTTAAGAAAATACATAATTAGCAGCAAGTAACCCAAGTATATAACTGTCTTCAGAACTATTTCCTAAGGTTTCAAGATCATGTGGAGTTGCATTTTAGATGGTGAACAATACCACTGATATCAGCTTCCACCAAAGGTTCAGGAGTGATTTCTCAGAGTCTAAAGAGAAATGACACGTGATTAAGTCTGTTCCTTTTCAGTATAAGTATAGTTGTAATTAAAAGTATTATTTCAGATATATAGAAATCTGACTAAGCTATTAAAATATCTCATTTTCTTTTTTATATAAGTTTTCAGAAACAAACATTTAGGTAGGAGAAACATGTCAGTGGGTAAAAGTGCTTGTCATGCCTTTTTTTATTGGTTGTTTATATATTTACATTTCAAATATTATCCATTTTCCTGGTTTCCTGTCGCGCGCCCAATGTCCCGCCAGCAAGAACGACGCGCGGCAACAGGATTCTTCTGCGAGCAAGCCTTTACTGTGTTACAGCTCTTCTTAGTGTTACAGCTCTTCTTAGTGTTACAGCTCTCTTGAACAGGGACCCCGAGCAGCAAAATCGCTCGGCTTATATAGACAACAGTATGCTAATTATCTCTCAGGGATTGGTGGGGCTTGGATCACCCCACTACTTGTCCTCCAGTAAAAGGCGGAGAATGAATCACCTCATTAGCATATTAACGGTCAACTAACACCTGGTGCATAAACCGCACATGTGCAGTACCGCTGTTCACCACTAGAGGGAGCCCTAGCAATGGAACAAGCCTGCACATGCGCAGTAAGTCGTTTATATCCAGGCAAAGCTGGATGTCGGCGCCATCTTTGTTTCGCCGCGCTGCTCTCTACAGTTTCCCTTTGGAAATCTCTTATCACATCCCCCTCTCCCTACTTCTATGAGGGCACCAAGGGTTTCCCCTTCCACTGGTGCTCTTACTAGGATATTCATTGCTACCTATGAGATTGGAGCCCAGGGTCAGTCCATGTATAGTCTTTGGGTAGTGGCTTAGTCCCTGGAAGCTCTGGTTGGTTGGCATTGTTGTTCATATGGGTCTCAAGTCCCCTCACACTCTGTCAGTCCTTTCTCTGATTCCTTCAACGGGGGTCCCGTTCTCAGTTCAGTGGTTTAATGATGGCATTTGCCTATGTATTTGCTGTATTCTGGCTGTGTCTCTCAGGAGAGATCTACATCCAGTTCCTGTTGGCTTGCACTTCTTTGCTTCCATCTTATCTAATTGGGTGGCTGTATATGTATGAGCCACATGTGGGGCAGGCTCTGAATGGGTGTTCCTTCAGCCTCTGTTCTAAACTTTACCTCCCTATTCCCTCCCAAGGGTATTCTTGTTCCCCTTTTAAAGAAGGGGTGAAGCATTCACATTTTGATCATCCGTCTTGAGTTTCATGTGTTCTATGCTTCTAGGGTAATTCAAGCATTTGGGCTAATAGCCACTTATCAATGAGTGCATACCATGTGTGTTTTTCTGTGATTGGGTTACCTCACTCAGGATGATATTTTCCAGTTCCAATCATTTGCCTATGAATTTCATAAAGTCATTGTTTTTGATAGCTGAGTAATATTCCATTGTGTAGATGTACCACATTTTCTGTATCCATTCCTCTGTTGAAGGGCATCTGGGTTCTTTCCAGCTTCTGGCTATTATAAATAAGGCTGCGATGAACATAGTGGAGCACATGTCTTTGTTATATGTTGGGGCATCTTTTGGGTATATGCCCAAGAGAGGTATAGCTGGTTCCAGTCCAATGTCCAATTTTCTGAGGAACCTCCAGACTGATTTCCAGAATGGTTGTACCAGTCTGCAATCCCACCAACAATGGAGGAGTGCTCCTCTTTCTCTACATCCTCACCAGCATTTGCTGTCACCTGTGTTTTTGATCTTAGCCATTCTAACTGGTGTGAGGTGAAATCTTTGTCCTCATACTTCCTATAGAGAGGAGGCATTCTGGGTTAAAAATTTGGAGATAACTGGGTGACCCTGTCTCCCAAATGGGGTCCTTGCCTCACCTCTGGATATGGCCTCTACAGGTTCTCCCTTCCATTTATTGAGCTTTTCAGCTAGTCTCACTCCTGCTGGGTCCTGAGAACCTCTCTCTTTCCTGACACTTTTTTCTGGGACTTGCTGGTGGCTATGCCCAGTTCCCCATCCCCCTACACACTTCTGTTCAAATTCCTGAACCTCCTAGTTTCTTCTCATACCTGATCCTGCCCCCCACCCCTGTTTCCCCCCTCCCTGCTCTCTTTCTCACAAGTCCTTCCTACCCTCTACCTCCTATAAGTGTTTTGTTCCCCCTTCTAAGAAATACTGAAGCATCCACATTTTGTTTTTCCTTCTTCTTGAATTTCATATGGTCTTTGAATTATACCTTCAGTATTCCCAGATTTTGGGCTAATATCCACTTATCAGTGAGTGTATACCATATATGTTTGTTTCTGGGTTACTTTGCTCAAAATGGTAGTTTCTAGTTCCATCCATTTGCCTAAGACTTTCATGAAGACATTGTTTTTAATAGCTGAGTAGTAATCCATTGGGTAAATAAACCACATTTTCTATATCCATTCAACTGTTGAAGGGCATATGGGTTCTTTCCAGCTTGCAGTTATTATAAATAAAGCATGAACATAGTGGAGCATGTGTCCTTGTTAGATGTTGGGGCAATTTTTGAGTATATGCCCGGGAGTGGTATAGTTGGCTTCTCAGGTAGCACTATGTCCAATTTTCTGAGGAACCTCCAGACTGATTTCCAGAGTGGTTGTACCAGCTTGGAATCCTACCAATAATGGAGTAGTCTTCCTCTTTCTCTACATCCTTGCCAGCATCTGTTGTCACCTGAGTTTTTTATCTTAGCCATTCTGACTGGACTGAGTTGGAATCTCAGGGTTGTTTTGATTTGCATTTCCCTAAGGACTAAGGACGTTGAACATTTCATTAGGTACTTCTCAGTCATTCGATATTCCTCAGCTGAGAATTCTTTGTTTAGCTTTGTACCCCAATTTTAATAGGGTGTTTTGGTTCTTTGGAGTCTAACATTTGCAATCTGTAATTGAGAATGCTATATATAAACTCATTAACAGACCACCTGCCAAAATAGTAAGGAATAATCTATCAGTCACAAATTTTCTAATTTTCTCTTTACATTTTACAAACAGGTAAATAATATTCTGGGATATTATGATTCCCTTAGATGACCTTCTCTACACAGAACCATGAATTGTGCTGTTTATGCTTTAGTATTCTTTGGTAAACATTTTCTTACTAAACTACAAATAAAGTATGAAGATATTGATCAATCTGTTAAGTACTCAGATCTACGTTCTCCCCTCTGCCCCTGGTACCAATATTAAGAGCAATGCACAGAGGTGCACATCTATAAAATCAGAACAGAAAATACAGAGATATGAGCACTTCAGGACAAGGCAGTTTAGCAGATTTCTTGGGTTCAAGTTCATTGAGAAACTCTGTCTCAAAAGTAAGATGAAAATAATAAAAGAAGACATGTATCTACACACACACACACACACACACACACACATACATACAAAATTATAAATAAGAAGTGAACTTAAAGATTTATTAATTAAAGAGCTCAGTATGTGGATTAACATGATATTGAAACGTGCTGGACTATATACTTAGTTCTAGGCCAGTCTTGGCTGAACAGTCAAATCCATATTTCAAAACAAAACAAAAATTAATCAAATAAAACAAATAAGATGACTGATCCTAGACTCTGACCTCATAGGTAGCAATGAATATCCTAGTAAGAGCACCAGTGGAAGGGGAAGCCCTTGGTCCTGCTAAGACTGAACCCCCAGTGAATGAGATTGTTGGGGAGAGGGCGGCAATGGGGGGAGGATGGGGAGGGGAACAGCCATAAAGAAGGGGAGGGGGAGGGATTAGGGGGATGTTTGCCTGGAAACCGGGAAAGGGAATAACACTCGAAATGTAAATAAGAAATACTCAAGTTAATAAAAAAAAATTACTTGTAAAAACTATGCATATTGCTGTCAATGTAGGTCAGGAAAGCCTTTAATTTATGTACTTATATAAATGAGGACTTGTGTTTTTCTGCTTGTTTCAGGAGAATTCTAATTTGAATACTGGCATAAATTTTATTTGCTCAGATATTAAAGTTGAATCCATTTAAGTTACTTCAAATTATTTCATTGACCATTTGAACCTAGAAGAATTTGAACAGATATTGTTTAAAAAAACTAATAATTTTAGAATTTTTTATAACCTATATTAATATTTTTTAATTTTCACTTATGATATTGTAATATTTCTCCCTTACCTTTCTTCCCTCTAAGCTCTCTCATATAACTTTCTCCACTCTCCTTCAAACTCATTGCCTCTCTTTTTAACAAATGTTTTGAATGCATATACAAATATGCATATATATTTATATTCCTCAAAATAACATACTCAGTCTATATAATGTTATTTATATGTATTCTTTCAGGGTTAACCATTTGGCACTAGATAACAAGTTGGTATGCTCTTTCCTGGAGAAAGCCACCTCTCTCACTCTCAGCTCTCCTCATGTTCCTATAGTTCTTTGTGTAGGGTTGAGGCCTCATAATTCATCTACTTTTGGATGTCCATTGGCCTTGTCTTTGTTCAGTTCATGTCTGAGTAGTAAGCTGGTGAGTCTTTGTAAGTAGAGCTTCTGATATTACAAATATATTTTCAAAAGTTATCCAAACTCAATTTTACATATTTTCTTTTCAAACTTTTACAAATACTATGGTAAGTTTCCTACTATTTTGTATGCCTAGTGAATAATGTAATCTCTTAACTTGAATAGAAGTAATCATGTTTTATGTGATTTTGAAGATTGTAGGATTCCAAAATTGAGAAATTGTAAGCTCCAAGAATAGTTGATATATTAAATCTCTTATGAAATCCTTATAAATTTGCATGTGACTGGAACTGTTCATGTTTCATTTCCCATTGTTTCTTTCCTCATAGTTGAGGGAGGGGCGAGTCACAGTGCCATCGTGCAGATGATACTCTCCAAAGGTGATTGCATTAAAGATAAGAAAAATGAGGCCATAATGTATGTGTTTTCTTATCGACATTGATTCTCTTCTCTCCTCAGGATTTACAATTATAATTTCCCCTTTTTAAATCCCAAATACAACTTTCAGCAGCATTTCTTTCTTCTTCTTTCCATGCATTGAGAATTTAATCAATGAATATACTTCTTTAGTATCATTTGTATCAATGGCTCTGTTAACAAAGGAAAATAAGGCACAAAAGTATAGCAGGAAACCTGAGGATTTTCATATTGGCTTTTTTTCCTAAACACCACTGATCCTTTAGCCTTCACTGGCATACCACAGCCAGTTATTAAATTGGAAAGATTTGAAGAGGTTTCTGGTGACTTGAAGTCGGCCAGAGAGGACGCAATCGGAAACATAAGGGTTTTGTTTGTTTGTTTGTTTTGTTTGTTTGTTTGTTTGATTTTTCGTGTGTCAACTTAGTAACATTCCAATCCAGTATCCCTGACCAGTACCACATAGTAACTCTTTTTAATTTTCAAATATGCATCTCTGAAATGTCCTTCCCACTGCCATTTTTGTTCATCACGTTCTGTTAGGCTTCTGCTACACTGTTCAAATGTCTTCTCAATTCTCACCAAATACGTTATGTCATAGTTTTGGGAGTTTTTGTTTGTTTTGTTTTGTTTTTCCATAAATTCTTGTTTTAGTTTTTTATCCTCAATCTGTTGTTCACCCTGCTTCATTGACAATCTTTCATATTTCATTTTGGACTACTGTTACAAAATGCCATAGACCGTAGATGTTTTATGTTAGTGACTCTGAAGTCTTATTTAATTGAACATTGAAGGAGATATAGAGGGACCAGGATGATTAGAGGAAAGAGAAATCAGTATATATTATGTGAAAAATAATTTTCAACAAAAGTTTTAAAAATGGTCTTCAACAAGTCAAACTAAACAGAGATCTTTCTGCAAGACTTTAATTGTCCCACACACCCATGCAAATTATTTGAGAAAGCATGAAAACTCAACCTGAAAGAAAATAGAAAGAAAAGAAACAATACTTTGTTTGGTTCTTTGATCTAAGTGAAGCGACACTTTCTTCTAATCAAATGTAATTTCTCCATAGATAATATTGGAATACAGTATCACAGGCATATTGGTAAATGTACATAACTTATAACTATTCTCAAAATATTAGAAACTAAAATGCCTCATTCACTGAAGGATTATTTTAAAATAAGAACCATATCCCAATTACTTTGATCATCCACTAAGAGCATTAAGCAAGGTGTGGTGGCACATGCTGACATCCCAGCTCTTAGGTGTCTGAGATGGAAGGACTTTGATTCAAGGACCCACCTAGCAACACCACCTGCACTCAAGCAAAACCACAAGAAATTTTAACAAATGCATTGCATAGAGGTGACATATACTAAGTAAAATATTATGTTTTCTTTGTTCGAAGAACATGTACAGAGGGATAAGAGAAAGTTTGTTTCTCTATATTTTAATTTAAATAATTCTTCATGTTTTCTGTAACAAAATAACCAAAAGGTTTAAAGTTACCTTACTAGCAACTAAATCTTTTTTGATTGGGAAAGTAGATTTTTACAAACATTCGCTGTAATGGAGTCACATGGTTCTCCTCCCAAATCCTCGGGTTTTCCAACCCTGTTAAAGGTGAAGCAGAGTCAAGGGAAGGTAAAAGAAAGTTTCACTCCATAGAACTTAACTAGCTTTCTTTTCCTTAAAACACTCAAGGCAGGAGCCAGGAGATGCCTTCGTTAGGAAGATGTTTGCTTTCCAAGCATAAAGATTCGAGTTTCATCCCCAGAGCCCACATAAAAATTACATACATGGTGGTTCACATGGGTAATGTTAGTGTTGGGAAAGTGGCTTCTCCAAAGCTTACTGGGCTCACCAAAACTTAGAGAGTTCTACGCCAATGGAAGATCTTGTATCAAAGGAAGAGGACACTGTTTGTCAAGATGACACCCACGATTATCCTCTGGCCTCTCCACCAAGATACACCGGTTCATTTGTATCATCACACATAGAAGTACATACCCAAGCAATTGCATAGATTAAAAACTTATAATAGTAAGCCCAGACGAACATGGATTCAGTTTCTAAGACACACCCAGTTGTCCTCCATCAGTGTATATGTGTCCTTACTCCCAAACAGCCAAGCAGTTTTACAACTTCCTAAATGTGATCAGTAATCCTGGATGCATAGTTAACTTTCAAGGTAAGCCAAAACTGTGAATAAGAGAGCAGTGTTACTGTTTTCTTTTCTGTCTAGATTTATTGTAAGTATATGCATCATTAATCTTGCCCTAAGAAACATTGCACTCTATTCAGAATTTTTTGCGTATTGTTTATAAGATGTAGCAAGAGTGAAAGAATTCTTCACTATTAGTAAGAACAAATGTCCTCCCATGTTCAGAAGGGTGATATCCTAACAAAAATCACATTGTCTTTAAGTGGATCCTCCTTAGAATGCTGGGCTAGATGTTGATGGAAGCTGCATGCAGCTTTCTATTATGAACACTGAATCCTATGATAAATTTCCAGCTGTGTTGTTTTTTCTTTTAAATCAGTTAAATATAGCTGTCTTTGTGTTTCTGACTTTTCAAGGCGTCAAGAGCTATAATTTGGAGTTTCAGATAAGCTTTTAATGTGTTTAATTTAGTTAGTAATCTAAGTTTCTATTGGACTTTTCAATAACAATGCAATGATGGGGTCACGAAATACAGCTCCATTTAGCCTCCATTTAAGAGTTTTGAGGAAATTGCTTGAAAATTAATACCTAAGTTAATAACTATGATTGGGCCATGTGTAGACTTTCTATGAATTCAGTCTGACAACTTTTCACTGTTTTTCAAATTCCATGTGACACACAGAGCCATACAGTTAAGGAACAAGAAGGTACTTTAGGGACAAGAATGAAGATATGTTTGACAAGTGCCTGAACTCCTCACACAGTATCATTCCATTGCTCTTTCACTTTATTTAATACAAGCATAATATTATACATATTAAACAGCATTACTTGGATATATTTTAAAGCAAAAAGCCTACTACTATAGCAATATTCCTACCTTTCTAGTTACTGTATAATTCAATGTTAATAGCATATATCATTGGAAAATTTATCACCATATATCTTTTCTGATGTTGTGATTCATCACATTGCCTTCCCCTCAATTAGTCACTTACAAACATGGCTACTTTCTTCTACAAACTAAGTATACTTTCATTGTCAAGGTTTGAAGGTGTGTACTAAGGACATGTCTGTATTATAGCCAGTGATATTAAAAATTATATATTTCAGCTGGATCACACAGACCTAGAAGGTTTTTGTCAGAGTAGTCATGTTGCTAGATTAAAATTCCTCTACATATGTATTTATATACATGTATGCTTTCATGTATAAATTATGTATATATACATATTCATGCATATATGTATGTATAGTGTATATATGTGCATATACATACATGCATATAAATATCTTTATGTTTTCAGAGTTTCTGGAAGAATGAAATTCAATTGATCACTTTGAGCTTTGGTTTTGTTATTTGTGAAATAAAATAGATGGCAGTGTTACAGTGTTTAGAAATTAAAGGAAACAGGTAAGAGCAATACATATCCCATAAAAGGACTATGTTCATCAAAGTAAATCCATCCTTTTCTTTTTTTCAGCATCGATGTCCCACACTACAAAGAAGCAACATGATTACCTTTGTTTTAAACTTACCATTTCACAGCATTACTTTATTCCTTAATTATTTTCTTCTAGAAATGTTGAAATCTAGCATAAAGTTTGTTTCATATCGTAATTTTCCTTTGTAACTCCTTGATTTAATTAAAATAGAGCAATTAAATTTCAAACGTTTCCTTTTGGGGGAAATCATCAATTCCATCGTTAGATCTGATGATAGACACACTGATACAACTCAGTAATTGTTAGTCTTTGGGTGAAAGCTCACTATGGAGAAAAACAGGCAAATGGAGAAAGAAAATAAATGAAGTTATCTTTTACTATTAGTAACATCCTCTTTTAACGGAGGCACATCAAAGCATGTTCAAACTATATTCTTCCAGCAACCATGCTTGCAAACATGTGTAGACTATTACTGACCATAGAAATTCACCTTGTACTTTCTGTTTGGTTCTTTGTTAGTCCTGAAGGCATACATTGATTAGATTATTATTCATAGCTATTTATACTATATATACTTCAACTCCCTATCCATCACTCTCAATCTTAACCAATCATGTTTGACTTTCAATTTCCCAATCTTCCACTCTCCTGCTACCTTGAAGAAAGCAGACACAATAGAAATCAAGGATTGAGCATATATCTGTTAAAGGCTCCTTTGCACAGGATTAGACTTCTTAGGCAGACCATTACTGGTGCTAGGTGTTTACCTGGAATAGAGCTAGTCAGTCATAACACTGTCTGAAATGTAGGTTTGAGCAATTTAGACATGTTCTGTTATGTCTTTCTTGCCTAATATTAGAATCACATGACTATAGACTTAAATTTAAATATCCCCTTCTTTTTTTCCTAGTCCACTAAATTGCTCTGAAAACAGTAAAAACCTCATCTTCTGTTTTCCTTCAGCCTCATGTATGTATCTTTTCTTAAAAAATAACCTGGTATGTACAATGATTGCTACTTTGTGGATTAAGCAACACGTCTTAATTCCCCATATTCACATGTTGTAAAAGGAACAGTGGGGCTGCCGCTATGTAAACACTGGTGTCCATGCAGCTACAAAAGCATCTCCTGCAAGAGGACCTAAGTGAGGACTGCCTGAGAGACCAAGGACTGCTAGTGCAAATAATGCCAGCCATCGTGAACTGCTGTCTAGAAGAGATGCTTTCTTGGGTGAGATGCAATGAGGGTGTGCGTGGAGGGTATTAAAGGCGCTTATAGCACTGCTCAGATGAGCTTGCTGCAGTGTTTCTCACCCTCTCCCAGAGTCTGTGTCATTGACTCTGCACCAATTCACCCCCAACCCCCAATAGCAGGTAGGGTGGAGCAAAGAGCTGTCCAGGGCGCAGTCAACAACATGTAAATAAGCAACTTTCCTCTTTTTACTACATACATGTTTCCCTGTAATTACAGAACTATAATTATTACAACCATCTTCAATTTAAACATGGTGACATAGTTTCAAAGATTTTTGCCTCACGAACGATGTTTCCATGTTTCATACCTGTGGAAAATTGAAAGCAGGCTCCATTTAAAATTTCAACAGTTTTAAATGGAATTATAATTTCGGTATCAGTTTTGATAGCTATCCCCAAATGTTTGTGGTAATGTTTGGTCATGAAAAATAAGATAGGTGAAAATTTCTTAGTACCCACAACATTCAAAAGAAATATAAGTATTACACATCAATTCAAAGTATGTAAATTGTACCAAGAACAACTTTTATATACTGGTTTGTATTCACATGTAGACTGAATTAATAATAATAGCATTTAGGCATTTATGTTTTGTTTACTTCACATATTAATTTTTCTACAGCAGGAAATGGAAGCATTGCTGCAAAAAGCTTTGTAACTAGAATCTGAATTTTAAATTATACCTGGGAAATGCACAACTAAATACAGTAATAATTGTGTTGAGACTCAATCACTAGAGGAAGTAGAATAAATTCCTTTAAACCATAGAGCTGACCATGAATCTAATTGCTGGCATTGCTGAGATCAGGACCTCAAGAGATTGTACAAGATCAAGTTCGGAGTATCTTTGCTCATAAAGACATGATTTTTGTCTAAATGAAGCTCTTTGAAAATGTACTATTTTAAATGTAGCGGAATCACATTTCCAGCTAATTTTAGCTAGAGTGTGAAGAAAACATTTCAAGAAGATAAGCTCACACTGTCTTCATTCCGATGACAATGCTCGGCCATGTTGTGTGATCCTGTGGTTTTTGTAATGACAATGGAGCCTTAGTTTTTTCTCATCATTGTCATTTCTGACACAGGAACAAGCTGTCAGCATTTTAATAGCCCGTATATATTTTCAGTGGTTCTGGCTATGCTAAATTGCCAGCAGCCTACATTATTGTAATTCTGTCTTTGCAAGCCTCCCAGCTTCAGGCTTCTTGTTCATGACAAACTTCCTGAACGGATTCTTCTTGTGGGAGCTTCTTCTGCAGTCTGGCTACCTGTGGCATATTTTATGAATCTTTGAAGAAATCATTTACAGGCTTTTCTTCCTACAGATTTTTTTTCTATCCTGGTACTTTGTATTTATCAGATTTATGCCACCTGCATCAGCTCCTCCTTGAATTCTAAAGAGCTTATGTAGAGCAGGGGTCGGTTTTAGTTCATGCTTATATAGGACAGGAATAAAAGCACAATTTAACATCTCTGCGGCTAAGTAGTAAATCAAGTAAAAAATTGTTGTTCTTTCTTTTATACATTTATAATGTTTTTTTTAAATAAACACATGCCCTTCCCTTTCCTCCCTCCAATCTTTCCTATACACACATCTCAATTTTTTAAATTGTTAAATGTATAAGTGTTGAATTTAGTGGTATGTCATTGATGTTATTGTTGCTTTCTACTTCCTATGAATTAGGTAGCTGTATTTAGTATCTTCATACATTTTTATATCACACATCAAAATATGCTTAAAGTATTATTTAATAACATTTGGCTGAAAGTATCTAAGAAGAAAGTATTTTTTTTTAATCAAACAGAGGGGAAAATTAAGATCTTCCATTTAAAACAACAGTTTATAACCTTGCTAATATAGTTTACAACCTTTAATATAGTTCATCATGTTTTGATGGCCTGAAAAAATTGTTAATTATTTGTTACTTCATAACTGTAATTTTGATACTATTATGAATCATAATATAAGCATGCGATATTCAGGATAGCTGATATATGACCCCGCAACATGATCATGACCCACAGGTTGAGAACAGCCTATGTAAGGAGTAGTTTTTAGAAAAATTAAAAGATGCGATTCTCAGTTAAGTATCAGCTAAGAAACTTCTTTTCTGCATGAAGAAGAAACAATTCTCCCTTCAAAGTTTACCTTACTTACTTTGATGCATGCCATACATATTAAAGACACACACTGCCTTTTGTGGGGGGAATAGATCAACTAACTATTTTTTCTGTGTGTCCAACTTCCTAACACATAGAAAATATCACAACTTTGGATAGATATGATTACTATCTTAATATTTTACTATTTATTTATTTATTTATTTATTTAATTTTACACTCCAGATTTTATTCCCCTCTCAGTCCATGCCCCAAGAGTTCCACATCCCATACCCACTCCCCGCATCACAACCCCCCACATTCCCCCACTCCCCATCTCCACAAAGATGTCCACCCTACACTCACCCCACCAGACCTCTAAACTTCCTGGGGCCTCCAGTCTCTTTTGGGTTAGGTGCATCTTCTCTGACAGAACCCAGACCTAGGTGTCCTCTGCTGTATATTTTTTGGAGGTCTCATCTCAGCTGGTGTATGCTGCCTGGTTGGTGAACCAGTGTCTGAGAGATCTCAGGGGTCCAGGTTAATTGAGACTGCTGGTCCTCCTACAGGGTTGTCCTCCTCCTCAGTTTTCTCCAGCTTTTTCCTAATTCAACCAGAGGGGTCAGCAGCTTCTGTTTATTGGTGGGGTGCACATATCTGCATCTGACTCCTTCAGCTGCTTGTTGGGTCTTTTGAAGAGCGCTCATGGTAGGTTCCTTTTTGTGAATGTCCCATAGCTTCAGTAATGGAGTCAGGTCTTGGAGCCTCCCCTTGACCTGGAACACACTTGGGCATGTCGCTGGACCTTCTTTTCCTCAGGTTCTTCTCCATTTCCATCTCTGCTTTTCTTCCAAACAGAAGAATTATGGGATCTTGAGATCGTATAAATCTGTCTCCTTTTACCATCTCATTTTAGATGGAGAAAACGTATCTTTAATTTTTAAAAATGGTGCTATAGCCACAACCTTCCTATTTAGAGAGAGTACATGAATATTTAATAATGATTTATTTGTTTTATTGGGTGTGATCTATGTGTCCCTGGGTGAATATGTGTGCACAGGTGTGCAGGTGCCTTCAGAGGTTAAAAGAGGCCATCAGATGACATGGGTTGTCACACCTCATTGTGATTAATGTGACATAATGTTGGGAACTAAGCCATTTCTCTAGCACCCACATGGAGATACTTTACAAATAATTTACTGAAATTTAGTAGGAAGAACTTGTAAATAAAAAATGTCACAAATCAAAATTAGCCAGATTCAAAGTCTATACATTTCAATGAACTTTTATACAGTTCAAGTAGCCATTCTGAAGCCACTGTCAGTATATTTTGAAAAGATTTTGAGGATACATATACCACATTTAAAGTATTTATCTTCTTATTCTGTAATAATTAATTAAATCTAAACATGATCTGAGTAATTTCACATATGATATTGTGCTGAACATTAGATTTCTAATATTGATGAAGGGCTACAACCTTCATCATATGAAGATGTTACTTGCCTGTCCTAAGGCAATCACCAGTAGTCACACAAGAAAACTGGCGTTTCAAGCAAGCTCAAAATCCAGATAACTATCTTGTATTCTGAAAATGAGCTCTTAAGATAAAAGGATTCATTCGGTAAGATAAAACACGACTTCCACTTGTAGCCTGGGAAAGATTAGGAATGTTTTTTGAGGAATGATATCAATTCTATTCTGTAATAATTTTCCCTTCTCAACTCTCTAGTATCTATCTAGAACACAGCTTCTGTAGAGAACAGAACTACAAAGTAACAAAGATATATAAAGTAGTCATTAAAATCATCATGTGAATAATTTACAAGGCCCAAGAGGTGACATAATTTACCAATTATGAAGTAATTTATAGGACAGGGTATGTGAATCTAGTCCCACACATCATTTTCCTAAAATTTTTAAATCAAAAATGCATTTAAGTTATGATTAACAATAATAACAAATGTGAATGGATGCTGGAAAAACACATAAATATCTTGTGGGCACGGCGGCCCACCTGCACTCCAGCATTGGAGAACAAAGTCAAGAACCTTCAATGCTTGCAGCTCTGGTAGCTAACTTTCCTGGTAAGATCTAGGTGTAACTGAGAGACCCCTCGCAAGGAGTTATGTGAAAGAACAGTCAAGGAAGGTTCCAGACATCTACCTTAACTCTCCACCTACAAGTATACACATTCCCAAGCTGGCACAGACACATGTGCTTACTTTGAACATGAACGTAATCATGTATGCATACAACTAACCCATATACCTGAAAGGCAAAATAAAAGCCCCAACTTCACTAAAAAAATATTGTATGAAAAATACTCTCTGCTTTAAAATGCCATATTTTCTCTTAGTCTTTTGTTTATAACTCAGGTTTTATCATTCTTAAGAACCAGAGAACCATCTTGGTAAAAGTAAAATAAACACCAAATGCATTATGACCTGTTTTGTTTCATTTTGTTTTGTTTGCTGCCCTGTGGCTAAAGAGAAACCTAGCTTAATCAGTGCCAAACATGTAAGCCTAAATTATAATGTTACCCCATTGCAAATTCAGGTGCCTTTATCATATGAGTGTTTTTATTAATAATTTATTAAGATAAATATATTCAAGTACACCATTAAGAAAACATGTTCAACCTGGCCCAATGGATTTGTTGCCTTTTAACAGCCAAGGTGTTCCATTTGATCTCTGAGAACTTAAAATTCTCCCTCAATTTGTCTTTAATAGAATCATGCTTTGATCTTTTCCATCCACTTAGTGTGTTGAATAAAATCTTCCAATTTGTTTGTTTTGCCTTTGTAAAATTTTGGGTTGACATAGGAAAAGGAGATTCTGGGGGAAGGAGCCTCTGGAAAACTATTTTTGAGAGCCACCACAATCATAGGAGAGATGAAAAGCAGACCGAGACTCTCTTCCTTAGCAGGCCTTGGTGAGTTGACTAGAAATGCCCAGGAAACATGTGGAATTTGAACGTGGTCCAATAGTGTCTGAGAACTGGCTGAGAAAATGCCTTTCTCCTCCCAAAAACATTAGTTCATATAAACAAATGATAACTACAACTAAATTGCCCACTCCAGTAATCTTCACTGTTTCTACCTCTATAGCCACAGACACTGCATAGTAAACACAAGGAATAAGATGAGTGAAACAGCAAGAAGAACTCAACTGTCTCTGTTTCCCTGAGGAGACATAGCCATAGACACTGTTCACCTTCGAGTCTAAAGTGAGAGTGCTATTTTTGAAGGAGTTTAGTCTCAGTGATAAGCATCATACTGCATAAGTATCAAGTTATCTGGAAACCTGTAAACTACATTGATGTTGATTTTTCTTTTGTTCATTTTATTTTTCTTCAATATTTTAAGTATTTACATTTCAAATCTTGTCCTCCTCCCCCTCCGCCTCCCCTGGCTTCTATGAGGGTGCTCCCCCTCCTACCTACACATTCCCACATCAACGCCCTTACATTCCCTTATATTGAGAAAACGAGACTTCACAGGACCAAGGGCTTTTCCTCCTACTGATGCTGGACAATGATATCCTCTGCTACATATGTGGCTGGAGCCATGGGTCCCTTCTTGTGTACTCTTTGGTTGATGGTTTAGTCCCTGGGTGCTCTGGGGAATCTGGTTGGTTGATATTATTGTTTTTCCTATGGGGTTTCAAACCCCTTCAGCTCCCTCCATCTTTTCGTGAACATGCTATGTGGAGAAATGATCACTCTCTAATTCATCTGGTAGATTTTGATCTCCCTTACATTCACAATGCTCTCTAGCATTATCTAGCACTTTGGGAAACTGACTACTGGAAGAGTGAGAGTAGATTGTTTTAGGAGGCAATGATATGAGTGTTCTCCCTTCTCTCCCAACACTAGCAAGTGACTGATGGATGGTATACTGGAATGGATAGGCTTCTGCTGGTGACTGATGCTGAGATGACTATATTGATTGGCTAAACTTAGTGAGAATCCTTGGTTCTAGCAACTACTGATTCCTGAAGAGAAGGGGAAAAAAGAAATAGGTAGAAATCACCAAGAGTCCAATACTAAATGTTGACCAAAAATATCAGAACATTTTGGGAAAAAAGATAATTGCTACTCATAAAGAGATGTCAGTTCTCAAAAGAGTAGCTAACCTTCCAGCCCCAGATAGAGATACCAAGCCACCCTCAAAACTTTGGATCTGAAAATGTATCCTGTCTATAAGAAATGCAGGGACAGAGGATGGAGCAGAAATGGAGGGAATGGCCTATCAATAATTGACCCAACTTGAGACCCATCTTATGGGCAAGCACCAATCTCTCATTTGTTTTTAAAAAGACTTTTATTAGATTACCTAGTGAAACAATGAAGCTTGAAATCACATACCATAATTCCAAATGTATCAAACAAAACAAATCATCATATTTTCAAGCCCGGCTTGAGCTACTCCTTTATCTAAAAATAAGTACATAAATGTTCTTCTGTTTCACCAGGGTGCGATGAGGAATAACTAATAAAAATGACATAAATGTACTTACACTAGAATTGAAGTGCCATGCGAATACTAAATAATGAGAAAAATCATAAACACACAACCAGGGGTGTGAGCATAGCAAATAGCGATGCTTCTGAAATAACGCACAATAAATAGAACACTATTTTTACAAAACCATGTCTTCTAGAACTTAACTCCTCATGTTCAAGGAAGACTGATAATAACTATTTTCTGACTAAAGGAGTCTGAAAGTCCTTCTAACTAAAGGGGATTTAGTGTCTGGAACAGTGGTAATAACCTAGAATATGCCAGGATAAAAATTCAAAATTACTGATTTTGATTCAGATGGACCATGAGATAAATTAATGGTCCGATATGTTTTTATTATCTATATCAAAAATATATGAAAACTAGATTTTCCTTTGTATCGATACAGACAACAACTACAATTGCCTTTTACTGATCAGTTACAGGTAGATATGAGTGTTTTTAATTTTAAGGACAGTTTCTGTTTTAAAAAATCACACAGTGTAAGCCACTCTAGCATCACTTTAACTTATTTTAAATTATGGAAAATATAAGTTCTCTTACCATATAGTTGCTGCCACAGTCCTCTTCCTTTGAGAAATTATACAATATATATTTTACAATGTCCTCCCTATCTCCATACCCACCCAACCTCATGATCTCCCGCACACCTCTTTCTCAAAATAAAAACATAAAACTAGATTAAAACATATAAACACATTACTCTTTCTTAAGGGAAATGAAATCGAGTCATAGCACGTGCCTCTGTTAGGGTTTTCTTCTTGGACAACGATTAATTACCTTCTGAATTTTCCAAATTAAAGTGAAAAGAACAAGAAGACTCAGAAGAGTAAATATCTAAATTATATAATATACGCTAACAATTCAACTTTAGCCTCAGGCAATGATTCTGTGTTATCTAGAATAGAATTTAGAACAGGATATTGTTTTAAATAATAGAACTTATCTGAAAAAAAAGAAACCAGAGGCTGAACCTCTTAGAGCTCAGACTCAGTAGCCTCTGAGGCGGGGGCAGTAGCTCTTGGTAAAGCACTTGTTTGGTGTGTATAAAATATTGAGGTCCATCCAAAGTGAAACAAAACAAACCCAATCAAAACGTTGCCAAACACAACTCTGCTGAAAAGATATCCTGCAGAGTATTTCCGTGCAATATTCTATAAGCCAAGCATTAATCACCTATGTGACTAGCCTATGTGATGGCTATCTGAGTATCCCCCAATGCCAAGTGCCTTTACAAAGCCCCTTAGGATAGATCTTCAATAGGAACATAATATTAGAGGGCAATCTTGTACCTTCCCGCATTTTGGTAATAGTACAGAAAAGTAATCATTAAAGGATCTTCTCTACGTATGACCAACCAGTTCAGAAATAGCTCCCGTGACACCTCCACGCCTTTTCAGCCCTGAACTTATGCTGTGCCTTCTCCCTTTCTTTTTCAAGGCCCTGAAATAATTGGAAGAATATTTGTATTGTGCCATCTTTCTGGAAAGGAAGGCTGGGATACTATAAGGAGGGCCATTCTTTCTTGAAGTATTTTTGGCCATGACTCAGGGTGGGATGCTTTATATATGTCACAAGAAAGATGGCCCTCATTACATCTCCAGCCCATTTGCACAGCCACCCGAAGAGCTCAAAGGAGAAAGTTCAACATCCCATCAGTCACCTAAAAACGTCTATCTTTTAACTTTTGTCTTTTACTTTTTCTTATACTTCATTTTTTTTGTTAGTATTCTTTAGTCTCTTTCCTGTTCTTCTCTTTTTAACTTGCCTGCTTTTTTACATTGAGATTCTCAGTCGTCTAGCCACAGGCCGAGGACCATTTGGAATTGTATAATAATAGTAATAACCCACATGTGTGCGGAATGTTTCCCTCAGGAGCACAGAGAACTTCATAAATGCCCTCCTGTTAACCTTGATAACTTTCTGATTGATAGGCACATCGCTTTGGTCCTCTAAGCTCCTGAAGTTTTGGACTTGGAAGTGAGAAATTGTACATTTGTTCATCCCTGTCAATGATGTGACAGCGTGACTGTGCACCAGTGTGATACCACAAAAAGACGAAGGATTTAAACAACATTACCTGTTGTGGGTATTGTTAGTGTTCTTATTATAAATCTGTCTTTCATTTTAGCAGATTTTTCACAATGCCTTACTCGCTGTTAATTAGAAATATTAATTCTGCCCACTGGACATACTCTAATATTAATAAACATATCACATGAAATTTGTCTTTTTTCTTCATAATAGACATGAAGTATATGAGTATATATAAATAAAAACTGAAAAAGAATTTAGTAAACTCACATATAGATATAACTTTATTGTTAAGTCAAGAGCCCAACAAATAACTCAGAGATCGTAACTGGTGTGAAATTTGTAGTTAGGGACATTTAAATGATGATTTATAGTGACTGATTAAATGTTACTTGCCTCATATTCAAATGCAAAAAAATCATAGTAAAGTTAAAGTAAGAATCTGATGTTAATGTATGTATTTACGTTTTTGTATCTTTCAGTTAACAATCTGTCCTCTGGCCTCATTAGTGACATCAATCTCTCCTTGGCCTAATTAAGTTGTTAAAAATAATGACTAAGAGAAAATGCTCTGGAGCATGATTTATAAGAGCCTTTTGAATTGCTCTAGATTACCTTTGTATCTTTAATTTGTTGTAATGAACAAGCTACTGTGAAATCTTCCACAGCTATGGTTAGTAGAGGTCAATAAAGAGACACAATAGAAATAACAAGGGATCATTATGGCAATAAAACACATACGGATGATAGCAGGTTCAAGTCTCTGTTCAAGAAATAACGGCAATAACAAGTATGTCCCCTGCCCTAGTTACCAAGCTGCAGGTTATGACGTGAGTGTTCTTTCCAAACTCCATCAAGGGCTCTGCTTCTCAGCACTCTCATGTAGAATTACCTTCTTGTTCTGTTGTTATTGTTGTTGTTTTAGATTTCATTGTAATTTACTGACATTAGGGGGTTCAGTGTCTTTGGAAGGGGCTATTAGCTAATTTGTTCACATTGATGACTTAGTGACCATCACCTGAAATGTGCAGTTTTTTAATGTTACGCATTTGCCAGTGGCAATATAGTGCATAGAGGAAAATTTAAAGCCATATGTAGAATAATAGAATTTATAAATGCAAGAAACTTTTGTGTAATTAAAAGACCTCCTTTTCAGTAACAGCTAAGTCAAGACCTGAGAACTAAACATAAATCTGTTTTATCAATCAAGTCTTATTCTAAAATAGGTAGAAAACACACACACACACACACACACACACACACACACATACACACACATGTTTTATATGTTCTGTGTTATTTATTAACTAATCTTTTAGGCATTTTATAGCGTGATAGAATTATTACAGTGAGTAATTTTTAAAGAATAAAATTGTAGGATTGGGGATTTAGCTCAGTGGTAGCAAGCGCAAGGCCCTGGGTTCGGTCCCCAGCTCAAAAAAGAAAAAAAAAAAAAAGAACAAAATTGTATTTCTTTTAAGTCAATATCAGCTATCTGTAATCTGATGAAGTTTAAATACTCAAAACAGAGAAACCTACATTATACTCTTAAAATTTACCAGAGAAAAAAGTTGTCCTAAATGCTCATGTACTGACCTTGGGTCTAGCCTGTTGATCTTTCAGAAGTAGTGGAAAGATAAGAAAGGGGAGATGAGTGTGACTGAGATGGACACGGTTCTGAGGTCTTGAATAATTTTAAAATTAGATTTTAATCTCTTGTGATATGCTTCTTTCACTTTTTTTCCTTTTCTTATTTTTTTAACTCAAGGGAAAAAGTATTTGAGGAAAAGCAGGACATCCTTAAATGGCTCTAACCTCTACCACAAGAAATTACACGTGGCTGAAGATCACCAGTCAGGAGTACCTGCTCCCAGCAACATTATCTCTTTTCAATAAACCTTCATGATCCTTTGTTTATCTTTGGCAATGAACATGCATCTTCAAAATTCTATCTACCTGTAAACCTTCCATTATTATGTTATGCCTACTTCTCATACATTTTATGCTTTTCAAATGACTGAAATTGTGGGTCAGTATACGAAATAATATGAATAACACTGCACTATACATAGTTGTTAATTAGCTCTTATAATTATATCACCTGCTAGGCTATCCATTATGTTATGATGACATTGTTAAAAGTTTTACATAAGGACTAAAATGTACTCGTTAAGAATATGAATTTAAAGGTGTGATTCCCAGATTGGAATCTTAGTTAAACACATACTTTCCATCTGATGTTTATGACCTGGATGAACAGATCATTCTTCAGTGTCAGTGTTATGAGAGAGGGGAACAAGAGATCAGAAGACAAAAGGCTAGAAACGCTTGGAAACCAGCTGTCTCACTCAAGCTATGTCTAATGCCAAGCAAGTTGCTTAAGAAATGGAGAATCTTACATACTATTTCTGGGGGGCAGGGAATGGAACAGAGGCAACAGAAAGTTATACTATAATAGGACAAAGTCACCATGAGGATAGTCAAGCAATGTTGGACAAAGGGAACAAATGCAGTCTCCAGGACAGGACATCAGCTAGAGTCCACAGCCATTGTGAGTCTGATAAAGCCAGTCTCTTCAGGAAGAAAACCAAAGCTCAACGAAAACAAAACCTTAACTACTTCAAGGCTTTAGCTATAGCTGCAGAACAAGCCCTGCAAGTCTGTCTGAGGCAAAGACACAGAACTGGGTGGATCTCGGATCTCGGATTGGTCTGACTCCTGACAATTTGAGCAACCTGGGAGTGCCATTGTCTTCATTTGAAGGTTCTTACCTCGGCAGCTTATTGTGTGGCTAAGAATTTAAAACATGTCAAGAACGAGCAGGGCGACACTTTTACATTTCCTCTTACTAGTTATCTGATCTTGTAAAAGTCATTAAGTTTCCTTGAAGTTTAGTAGCTTCACCTGCTTAAGCTGCTGCTTGACTTTGAGATCATATCTGGAATAAGGTTAATAGAATTAGTAGTGTACACTTGAAAAGATAAAATTCTTGAAACAACGTTGATCTGCTGGGCAAATCAGTAATATTACATGTGTAATTACATAAATCATTTCATAATTGCTCCTTTAAATTTAAATTTATTTTCTGTTATTGTTTTTCATGTGTACATGTGCTCCATTGCCTTAGTTTATGTGCACCAAGTATTTGTAGGTGCCTCCAGAGGTGAGAAGGGGGTATCAGTTACCCCAGAACTGGAGCTACGGTTTTGAATTACTATGTAAATAACTGTGAACTGACTCTGAGGCCACTGAAAGAGCAGTAAGCACTCCTACCTGCTGAGCATCTCTCCCCAGCCCCTGTGACCACTTTTTAAAGTGATTTCTGTGCTTTAAGAAGACCAATCTCTTAAATGTAACAGAGTTTTAAAGTTTACTTTAAAAAAGTAATCTATTCTTAAGAGATGTGTGTTTAATGCCATCAAGCTACATGTTTTAATTTTCCCAGAGTCCAAAGGCAAACTGGGAACAAAGCTGAACTCGGCAGATAAATCAAGTTGGTTTAGAAAGTCTTACGAAAGGAGAGAGAGCACAGGGACAGCCTGAGCAGTGCACAGAGGAACAACGGGTAATATATATGGAATGCACTCACTGACCAATCCTGTTCACAAGCATTTACATATTTCTATTTTCCCCTTCCCAAACACTCCTCTCTCTGTAAGGTAAAGATTGCTAACAGAGGGGAGGGATGTGGGGTGGGGACATCAACTCCTCCTGGAGACAGGCGGAGTGGGGAGAAGGTATGGAATGTGGAACAGTCAGAGGGTGGGGAGGGAAATAAAATCTGGAGTATAAAAAAAATATTCTCTGCCTTATCCTTAAACCTTCAGTGTGGGTGTATTTTATTATACCCTAAAAGAAACTGGCTTGAAATGAAAAAAAAAATAATAAAGATTGCTAACAGTAATAAATCACCCCTCTGCTGTTGGAAGACCATGTGAACAGTTAACCACAAATAGTGACACAAGACTTTTCTTCTGCTGCTAAGCAGGTAGAGAGGCTCTGAGGCAAACAAAAAAAGTTGATGACTATGTTTGTGTTTGAAGAAAGGCTTCACAAAATGAGCATATCAATATTGTCAGGGTTATCTTGGAGAAAGATGCAGATTTTTTTCTTGTTGTTTTTGAAGGTGATATTGTTTTCGAGTGGATGGTATCCTTGGTTATGAGTCAAGTTTGTACATTTGTTCAAAAATCAAAGCAGTGTATCTTGCAATATGCAACATTCCAAATTACATTTCTTTTAAATAATATATTTCAAGTGATCGGTAATCTTCACTCTAAACATAATTATCATAGATATCTATTCAAAACCCTGAATTCCTTCATATATTACAGAACCAACATAAAAATTACCAAATATTTCTATTCAGCATTATAGTTTAGAGCATAGAAATAACTTCTACAAAGCAGTGAAAACAAGGCCCACTACTCACTGGAGTCCCAGACTAATTCCATTATCTTCTGTAACTTCTCGTTGAAACAATGAAAATATTATTTTAAGAAACCCAGAACCCTTTCCGTTCAGCATTATTTAGGGACTTGTGGAAAGTGGGTTTTTATTCTACATAATTTCCCACTGTGAATGCCATTACTCTTCGATAACCCAATCTGTGTAAGCCTTACTCAGTCTGGCAAAATGTACCTTATTAGAAATTCCACTCTTTGCTGTTTTGGGCAGAAGATATTTAATAATTATGGTCAAACTGAGTTTAGAACAACATTGTTACCCATGTGAAAAAAGAGATACACATAGCACCATATGGAGTAGATTGTAAGTGACACTCTTTTACATCAACGGCTGTGATCAGAAAACAAAAGAGAGAGCAAGCTCAGAGATGATCAGTGTTTTCTTTGTCAGTAAAAAGCATTACTACAGTCTTACATTTTGGCAATAAAGTGTGTACCATTTTAATAAAGAAAACAATCTTGCAATGGTCTGGGACAAACTACATGATATCAGACACTTAATTACAATTTTCTGTGCAATTTATAATGAATATTGAAACCAGAATGGACCTCTTACGTACAAAGACTTTAAGAATGTTTTATTGGTGTTCTTAGAATATGTCTACTAGCTCAGTATTGCGCATGCCCTCTTTGGAGTTATGTTCATTTATCATTTGGCTATATGAATACCAATGAACTGCAAAGACAGAGAGAGAGAGAGAGAGAGAGAGAGAGAGAGAGAGAGAGAGAGAATACTCTTGACTGACACTATTTTAATACGAAATGAAATCCACAGCAATTTCACACATAACGATCTAGCCTGTAATGTTTGTGTGATCAGTGCCTTAACAATCTTGAAGTAAGGACATATGAAATGCTCCCCTCAAAAGTGTTAAGCTCTCTCTTCTCATCTAATCACCATTCTAAGGAGCCATCTTGGTCTGTATTTTTCTGAGAAGTAGCCTGGGGATTTGGGCTAGTTACTCAGCACATACTTGTTTAAATGCAGCATTCTGGAATGTTCTATTTATAACCACAGTGTGACAGAGAAGGGAAGTTTTGTTAGCTTTCCCTTTACATTTTATGTCTTTTCATAAACCTATTTTCCAGCATTTTTACTACAGTTCAGCCTACATTGTATTTCTATTACTCTTGTGTGTGCTCTGCAAAACAAATGAAATTTACACTTCAGAATACCATTTATTTCATGTTCTGCAACAGATAATATTTCACGAAGATTTTTTACAGAATTTTAAAGAACTGACCAAAGACCTCTTAAGTGATATAGAAATAAATGAAAAATAATTTTTACCACAAGAATTATCTATATTAGTAAGCTTCTCTATCACCAGTTGAATTTCGCACTTTTATTGAAGGCTAACAAAAGTATGTTCCTATGTGAAAAGTAATAAATTGGAATTGACATGAATAGAAAAGCAGACATATTTCACAGGTGTCTGTCTTTAAAGATGTATTTTGAATAAACATTTAGGAAGCAATATCAAATACAAATAAGCCTCTTAGTGATTTGTTGTATTAGTTATGTTTTGTTGTGGTGGTGAAACACCATAACTGACACAAAAACTGACTTATGGAACAGAGTTTATTTTGCCTTATGGTTCCAGAATAGAACTAAATAAAAAAAAAAACTGAGAGTATGCAATTTGTTTTATGAGAAGCTGAGAGAGCAAACTGAAGTAGGTTGAGCTCATATACTCCTAAATCTCTCTCTTTCTATGTCTGTTCCACTAGCAAGGCTCCATCTCCTAAAATCCGATAACCTTCCAAAGCAGTGTCAACAGGGCACCAGGTGCTGAAATACATGAGCCTATGGGAAACGTTTCTCATTCAAATGAACACATTCAAATTCCTAGCTCACATACGATCATATCATTTCATTATATAACCTATATTTATTTATTTTTGGGGGGGTTGGTTTTTTTATTTATTTACTTTTACACTCCAGATTTCATTCCCCTCCCAGTCCACCCTCCAACTCTTCCACATACCATACCTCTTTCCTGCCTCCCCGATCAGTCTCCACAGGGATATCCCCACCCCACCCATCCCAGGAGACCCCTAAGCTTCCTGGGCCTCCAGTCTCTTAGGGTTAGGCGCATCTTCTCTGACTGAACCCAAACACAGGAGTCCTCTACTGTATATGTGTTGGAGGCCTCATGTCAGCGGTGTCTGCTGCCTGGTTGATGATCCAGTGTCTGAGAGATCTCATGGGTCCAGGTTAATTGAGACTGCTGGTCCTCCTATAGGGTTGTCCTCCTCCTTAGCTTCCCGCAGCTTTTCCGTAATCCAATCAGAGGGGTCAGCAGCTTCTGTTCCTTGATTGGGTGCTCATATCTGTATCCGAGTCTTTCAGCTTCTTGCTGGGCCTTTTGGAGGGCAGTCATGCTAGGTCTCTTCTTGTGAATGCCCCACAAGGCTCAGTAATAGTGTCAGATCATGGTGTCTCTCCTTGAGCTGGGTACCAATTTGGCCCTGTCACTGTACTTTCTTTTCCTCAGGCTTCTCTCCATTTCCATCCCTGAATTCTTTCAGACAGGAAGAATTATGGGTCAGAGCTTTGACTGTGGGATGGCAACCCCATCCCTCACTTGATGCCCTCTCTTTCTGCTGGAGGTAGGCTCAATAAGTTCCCTCTCCCCACTGCAGGGCATTTCATCTGGAGTCCCCCCTCTGAGTCCTGAGGATCTCTCATTTCCGAGGTCTCTGGTACGTTCTAGAGCATCCTCCCAACCTCCTTCCTCCTGAGGCCACCTGTTTCCATTCTTTTGTTGGTCCTAAGGGCTTCAGTGCTTTTCCCCGATCCAATACCAGATCATGTTCCCTTCTTCTCCAAACCCGCTGCCCTCTCCCTCTGCTGCCCATAAATGGAGGAATTGAAACATAATCAGGAAATATTGAACCCAAACTAGACAAATACCAAGTCCTGCCTGCTGTTTGAAACGTTAGTTTCAAATGCCTCAAATGGTTCAGTTCCTCCGGCTTTGATAACTACCACAAAGATTTCATCACAGTCTTTCCACTCATTGTACCTTTCTCCTGTGCAGACATGGGATGATTTTGGAATCTACAACGTCTTGGGTGCTCCCTGGGAATATATATTTAATTTTCATAATTTTAGAAAATAAGCTCTAAAGGCCCTCTCACAGGGATTTACCTGGTATATGTTTACTGTCCTCAGTGATTCCCTCAGGAAGAGTCCATTACCAATGGCTCTTCTGTCTTTCATGCCTCTAAATTCAGTACCAGATGGATAGCTCTGGCAAGTTTGGCAAGTTGGCCTGCTAACTAGAGATGTGTCCATATCCCACTAGGATCAAATTACCTAAAGCTTCAATATTGCTGATTTTCCCCCCCCCCAGGAAAAAAGGACTCTACCTTTACAAATTGGCAGCTTATATGATCAGGTGTTTCCCTTAAGTTACCCTCCCTGTAATCAATAAAAACCAGGATATTTCCAATAACAGTACTAAACTCTTCAGACATTACATCCTGTTTTCAAGCTCATTCCTAGGCTGCAACAATAAATTTCTAGTGCACTTTTGTTCATCAAACTACACTTGCATTAATTTTGCTCCATTTGTAAACATTAAACATATATAAAACTGCATTCGGGTAGCAAGTTTATTGAATCACATCCATAGAAGTATTTAGCAACAAAAGATGTTAATGATAATGACTATGATGATGGTAGAGTAGGGGTCATTAGAGGACTAGAAGAAAATGCTACTATGATGTTACAGCAGTCCCAAGGACAATGTGTCAATCAGAGCACAGAGCAGCAGCAGAAATTAATGGAGAATCATACACCTCGATAGTATCCTTCCTCAGAAAATTCTAGGCTTGTCAGTTCATAACTGAACTTCAATGAACTTGAAAAAGTTCACTTTTTTCCATCATATTAACCTGCCTTCAGTCAAAATTATTAAGGCAAGTGATAGGATTCCTGGTCAGGGGAAGCTATCAGTGCAGCATTGGGCTGCTAGTTATCAAAGGTATCTGAGGAGAATACACAAGTGGTAATTCTTCCCCCTGGTGAATTTAACAGCATGGAATCTTAGATAGTCTTTCTGGCCATATCCACCTCCTTTAAAAATAAAATAAAGTAAAATTGTAGCCTGCCTGTTTAATGAGTGTGCAGAATGCTATCCACATTGCAGAATAATCCATTTTCGGCAGGAATACTGGGTATAATTTTCTACACAAATGGAAAAAGTAATCTTATCTCCAGTATATCCCTCTTCTGTGATATGCTGGGCTATGCAGGCTAAAGCTGTTGACAGAAAATTCACCATGTGGGTGAAAAGCAAAGATGAGAAAGGCATCCTAATAGTGACAGAGAAACCTTATATAATGAGGCAAATCCCAGAACCTCAGGGATCTCATTCAGTATGGAAACCATTTCATGTTTCTTTCATTATAGGAATGATACATTGTCTATTAAAGTACAGAAGTGAGATTGTCTAGACAGTTATTTTAATAGGGTAACTTGCTTTGGATTGTCTTTTGTGGGTTTTTTTCCTAGACAATAGTACATGAGCTTTTTTTTTTTCTTTCTTTCTTTCTTTCTTTCTATAGAGCCATGCATCAAACAAGCCCAATGGTGAAGTGGGATCCTCTTATTATACAAACTTGTCAGGGCATTACAATATAAACAACACATTTTGCACAGCTGTAAAACACTTATTCAAGGAATCCATTTAGTTTCATAAACTTTTTCTAAGTCTCTGACACCTTAAACAAACTATGACAGGCATTTATATTATATGCCAAACAAGGAAAGTTGCTCGCTATGTGAAAAGTATCTAGTGACTACCAACCAAAGAAAAGGGTAGAAGATAAAATAAATCTCCAGTGGGAAAAATCAGATATATTAATAATCCTTAGGAAAATATTTATATTTCTTTGCCTATCATCAAAGCAAATTACAACAAAGCATAAAATTTAGCTGAAACTTAGAAATCTCTTCCAAATTTGAGTTTAAGTAATTTTCTTGTTTGTGTATTGGTACTGTTAGGTTGTTTTCATGGGCTGATTTATTTGACATAATTCTATTTACTAATACACACACACACACACACACACACACACACACACATATATATATATATATATATACTAAAAACATGAACAAGAGAATGTGTTTGTACCTTTTTCATATCGTGTGTGTGTGTGTGCATGTATGTGTGTATATGTCTGTGTATGTGTGTGTGTGTGTGTGTGTGTGTCTGTATCTGTGTGTCTGTGTGTGCATAAGACAGCAAATAAAATAATTTAACAAGGCATACTATTCTGGGCATACATATCTACTTTCTGAAGAATAATTATACTTCTCTACGATGAACTTCCTAACTGAAACATGCCCTGAGGCAATTATGTATCATAACACTGTGCTTTAGAAAAAGGCTCCCAATTTCTCCCATCCACACAATTTAAAAATTTCTACAAGTACTGCAATAAGGAGCAAAGCCCTCCACCAAGGGATTGCTAGCTTACAGGAAGAGCGACAAGTACACTTTCAAGGGACTAAGATTTGAAATATTGATATAGTCACATTAATTGAATTTTTGCCTTGAGAAGTGATTACAAAAATGTTGCTCCAATATTAATTTGTATCTGCTTTGGATAAGATTAACATTAATTTCTTCACCAGTCTCCATTACTCTTTTATTATTCATTAACATCTCTTTTTGCATGTGTAAGAGACCTTGATGAAGCATGTTTATTCATAGCCTAACCTTTTTAAATAATTCTAACAGCCCTCTAACAGTAACCTTCCTGGCATGCTGAATATCTCTTCTTTGTTTCATTATTCAATGCTTGCACTCTACCCTCCACTTGAGATGCTGAACATGAATCAAACTCCTCTTCCTGTTGCTCTCTTCCTCCCCCTAAAATGTCCTCTGCAGTCTGTTCCCAACAGAGAACTCTGTTCATAATACACACAAAATACTCCAGCCAAAAAATCATGTCCTGGTTGGATCAGGGACAGTATAAGTTTCAGAGATCCGGGTTGCATTTATTGATTTACTTCTTTTGTAGCTCATTACATGTTTGTTTCCACATTTTGGCTTACCGTTCACATATCTTTTGTTAGGATATTTAGTTTAGATCTGCCTTTGACAAAAGCTCTTGAGGAAAGACCTTATCTCTTCTGTGTACGTGTAAGCTCTCAGCTTATTGTTCGGAGCAGATTAAATGGACAAAGCAGGGAAAATGAAAGGGCAAAAAAGATGAGGGAAATGGTGGAAGAAGTGTTGTAATTATATTTTATCTACCAGCTGTGACATTATTTTTATTGGAACTTCATATTCCCATAAAATACTAAAATATCTGCAAATGTTTGTATTTCACATACAGATTTGTGTTACATACATATAAATTAAACTGCATGTCACTAAAAAATTATAATTTCTTTCACTTTTTGAGTTCGGTTCCTTCTTTCCTTTATTTTGACTGTTTTTTTTTTAAATAGACAAGCATATATATTTAAATGGTTTTTTAAGAGAAAAGGGTTTTGCTTTTTTGTGACATGGATGGGCACTGTATAAGATTTTGCCAGGAACAGAGACAACTTTATCTTTTATAAAATAATAATTTTTTATTCTATTTTCTGAGCTTAAAATAGATATTTATATGTTTTCTTGCAATATTTTCGCATGACTTCTACATTGTCAAAACAATGAAATGAAAAATAATTCAATAGAACGGGTTAATAGTTTGTTGACTCTTAACAGCTTACAGAATTAGCCTATGTCATTTCTTATAATTTTTAATCTCAATGTAAGCTTATTTTATGAAAAGGTCACTTCACTTCCATATGTTGAGTAATTCCTCCTAATTGTTCATTTTATAACTTTATTTTAATGTTATGTTTAATCGTTTGCTACTAAACTCCTGCAGGAGGCGGGTGATATATGTCTGGTGGAATATTGTGCTGAATGTATACTAGTGTGATCAAAATTCTTTAAAAAGACCACCGGGGTCTGGTGGGTAGAAAACACTCCTAGATTGTCTGATGTGTTTCAACCAAATAGTCTGGAAACTTCTAAAACTGTTTCAAAGCATAACTAATGCAAATTCATTAGAATTGTGATTTGACGTCATTTTGTTCAGTTACAACAAAAATGTGTGAGGTTATAACCAAGGTAGCATAGGATACAACACAGAAATCAGGACAATAATCATGTGCAAGGTACTCCAACAGTCCAAGATATCCTACAGCAAGGTTTGTGCACAGAGCAGAACACATCAATGCTAACAAGGGGAATTTTCCCCTTTAACGGAAAGAGAATCTGTCCATTCAGTGTTACTGGTGGCACAGAAGCCCTCAGGAGAGTTTGATGTCTTTCATTCACAGAAACAATGATATAGGGTTATGAATTTATCAGGAGTCCCACTTGTAAAATGAAAAGAGAAAAGAAATAATCCCAATTTAGCGATGAGATTTCTAACGAAGGATAACTTTAAACACTAAAGGTGAACACTGCTTAACAATCTGAATATCTAAATGAATGGGAACGAAATCATAAAGGGAGAGATGACTGATAGGTTTTGAAGAGAACCTGAGTTCTGTTCCTAGTAGATCACAACCTATGGTATATCTAGATGCAGTAGATTGAACACCTCTGTCATCTGAAAGTTCTCACACATGGCCCAATATTAAATATATTTGCATGTATACAGAAATTTAACTGTGAGGCTTAGGGAAGTATCTCTGTGATATCTGTACCTGTTTCTTCATAATGAAGTATTAGAAATAATTAGACAGAAGAAGGAAGTAGCAGCTTAAAAGACATATAAAATGAATATTATTAATTTAAATCGTTGAACATCTCTGGGAAGGTTATTTCAATTTCCATTTCTCCTTTAGCATTTATGAGTTAAGCACTCTCTTAAATCTTGACCATTATTGAAATCATCACAGAAACAATAAAGAGAAGTAAAGAAAAGAGGAGAAGAGAAATGAGAGAGAGAGAGAGAGAGAGAGAGAGAGAGAGAGAGAGAGAGAGAGAGAGAGAGAAAGGAGAAGGTCAATAAAAAATTATAGAGCTATTTGATATTTGCCTAACACTCCTGGCAATAAGGCCAGCTTTGGACTGTGGTTGATATATCCAGTGATGCTCAATTGGAGAAAAATTTATTTTTCAATTCATTTTCCAGCAGATATCAATTCTTAATTGTTCCTTGGTTATGGACAGGAATTTGTTTGTGTTGGTGTTATTTTAAAAGAACTTATTATAGGTTTCCTCTTAATCTAGATAGCTCCCAAATCATTGAGACAGGAAGATTATATTTATTTAACGTGCTTTAAGAGCACAAGAGCTGAGCAGAATTACTTTACTTTAGTCCTCTAAACTAATCTGGCTATCTCTGAGTCAAAATACCAGTGATACTTGCATTTTTAGCACTGATGGAGCTCTCTGGGTTTCAGCTGTTCTCGCATGGCTGTCTCCTGGATACAGCCTGGATTTTCCAGGGATAAATCCCCTCTTTCTCTCTCCTTCCCTCTGCCGTGACTGAGAGGAATACCAGCCCTGTTCACCCCTCTGCTCAGTCATTGGCTTATCAGCTTCTTTTTTGACCAATTAGGGATATGAGTGCAAGAAAATCAGAATTTGAGTTATACAAGGATAATCTTTACACAGTGTACAAGATTTTATGCCTACGTCTTTCTACTTCCCTTTCTAAAGTGCTGAATTTTGTCTGTTTTGAAACTGTTGATTCTTTGTGTTCACATATGCATCAGTCCTCACTTGTCTGATTGACTCTTTTCCCTTGATGTCATTGATTACCTTCAGCTCTTGCAACATATTTCTGCATCTTCTACTGCAAAGAATTCTCATCCTTGAAAGGCGAGTTTTCATAAGTACATCTCGTGTAGAGTTGAATGCTCCAAAGTGTGACACTCTCTGGACAATATCCAGTTCTGGCTCTTTTTCTATTTACCATCTACTGAAGAAGAATCTTCTTTGACGAGTGATAAGAGATGCTGTTCCCCGTGAAGAGATCAATTAAGGGTCATTTTATTGTTATGTTCCTTCAACCGAATATTAGGTTTCTACTAGGCCCATCTATCTGGTTACATTTCATGTTATTAGCTATTTTAGCAGTGTCATGTTTGAGTTCGAGCTCATAGAATTGGCTTAAATTTAATGATGATGATGATGATGGTGATGATAAATTGGTTACTCCCATAATGTATGTGCCACTCTTGCACAAGTATAATTTGCAGGCAAGTCCCTCTTGTAGGTCAAAGTTTGTAGCTGGATGAAATGGATGGTTAATTTTTTTTCCTCTGGTAGTGTGCAAAATATCTTTCAGCACCATGAATGCTTGTCAGTAGGTCAAAAGCATCTAGTTGGCACCATCTTGATTTCTCTCTAGTCAATGACGTAAGTAAGTAGTATTTTCCGCAATTGAGTCTCAGCATCAGGTTATGGCGAGTAACCAAGAGCTTTGGCAGCAGCCCGTGATATCTGGGTTTGGTCTGTGGAACTCTTTTGGTCAATTCAGTAAGACAAAACCCATGCCTACATTGGGTAAATGATAACTTTACTCACTATAGTTAATAACAGATTTTGAAATATGAATGAAATCCAAAGCTTTGTACAATGGCCACATGAGTGGCTATTTCAGTAAACATATTTATTTGATCAAATACTTTTTAGCCAATAGAATTAAGACTAAACTGTACCTAAAATATAAATAATAATTTTACATCCTTTCTAGTACTTAAAATTGAGTTGTGCCTCTTTCCACTTATTACTTGCTTCTCTTTTCATTTTCTGTGTTTAATTGGACTTTCCAGTTACATGTGGGGAAGAACACTTTCCACTTTCTCTGGAAGTATTCTTCTCTAGACTATGGTAGATCTACTGGAGGATTCAATTTTTGAAAATGGCAATTCCATATATTCTCTAAGATACTAATATACATGCTTCAAAAGGTGCCTGGAGTTCAGATTACTTTTTCAAAACTTAGAACACAAAGGTTATTTCAGTAAGCGGATGGAGAGCAGGTAAAGGTGAGACTTCGCATTACACCCGTTACAAATCAAACATCACTGAGAAATGTTGGAGACATTTTCCACCTGTATTTCAAAGCAGAACACTTTAGTCTCTCTTATGAAATTTGTATGTGTCTTTTAAAATTAATCCTAAAATTGATATAACGTAAATTAATATAAAAATAATTCATATACGAGTTTATATTGTATATCAATAGTTTTTTTAAATAGTGTTTTGATAATTTGCTTCAGAGTTTTAGCATTATTGTGTATACTTATGTCTAAATGTGATAAGCACTGTCATGAAGGTATGAGCTGTCCTCCAGTTTCTGAAGTAGCTAATCATGACCAGGAATTCCTAATCTTCCTGTCTATACCTTCCTAATGCTAGGATTACAGGTACATACCACCTTGCTTGGTTTGATATAGTGCTGGGAATCAGGATTTATATAAACCAAGGTTTGTGACAGGCAGCTACAAACTGTTCATATGAAAGAATCTTCATTTCTGCTCAAGGAAGATGAGACAGGCACAGCAGGAAAATACACTGAGATAATATAGCATTTGCTGGTACTTTAACTAAATTCAAAGGTTAAAAGACTGAAGGAGAGCAATTAAAGACTAAGGCTTACCAACACTCCCTGAGATGTACATAAGGAATGGAATTAAAACTTTGAGAGGTGCTGTGTAACAAGTGGAAAAGAACCTTTAAGCAAAGGGTATTCAGATAAAGTTCTCTACATGAATGTGAGAGTTGGGTTCTATTAGAGCCCTGAACACTAGGTGCTTTGCCTACAAGGTAAGACTGATAAGATAAGCAATTAACTGACCACATAGGGTCTTGTAAACAATGTTAAGCAAGGTTATTAACCACAAAGTAATACCGAGACATTGAAAAACTTAATCAGGGAGTTAACAGAAGAAAATACATTTTATAAAGATCTGACTTCAGAGTCAAGCATTATTTGAAGAGTAGGGTAGGGCAGGGGTATCAGTTAAAGAACAATTACTTTAGAAAGAGATAATGGTCCTGAGGAAGGAGTGAGAAGCTGGAGAGAAGTGAGTAGATCTCTCAAGTAATTAATCATTTAATTCAAAGACTTGGATAAGCTGATGTCAGTGATAAAGCCAAGGCAGTGGATACACTGGATTTTTTTTTTCATTTCTTCCTCCTCCTGATTTTTTTTTTATTCCAGTGTGAGTGAAAAATTGCATGAAGGGAATGAATAAATTTATTACCTGAACATCAGCAAAAGAGGATCTGGATGTGGCAAAAACATAACTAGAACACCAGTGCTAGGAAGTAGGAGTTAGAGGCAGGAGGATTATCAGAATTTCAAAGCAAGTCTGCTCTGCCTAGTAAATTCCAAGCCATCCATGGCAACATAGTAGGAGCCTGCCTCAGAAAAACAAACAACAATAACAATGGCAACAACAACAAAAATCCATCAAATAACCAATACATTTTTCCAGTGTTACCAAATTAACATTATTGAAAAAAATGAAATCTCATTAGAAACAGCTGTCCTTTAAAAACTAATTTTTCATTTGCAAATGGTTATCCATAGTAGATAGGTTCTGGGTTGGGGATGAGGGTTTGTTGCTCTTAAATGATACTTTTCCTGATGAAGATCATTTGTAGACATTTAAAATTTGGGTGACCTTTAGCAATAGTGCCACAGAAGTAGAAGTATTACCATCCAGTGATTTTAGGTTATGGACTTGAAGAACTGGCCTTAAGTTTTTAGTAACCAAGTATTATTGTTATTGTCCTGAGTATGTTTTTATATTTATATATTTATTTATTCATTTTCATTTATTCCCTTTTGGAGATACAGGTTTCATGAGCTGGCATCTTCTGCTTCTTACATGCATAGACGTGAGCACCTATTGATCTATCATATATAAGCCTATTCTCCTTACACCTTGAGCAATAATATTTTGTTCAACTATAATTCTGTGTAATTAAACAAACCTATCTTGATAGTCCTCACTGCCTACTTTCCTCAGTGTTCTTGTCTAAATAGATAGAAGTTTCTATCAAATTTCAGGTACGATTGCCTTTTAGTGAAAGTTTGAGTACCCAGTTTGTTATGGGAACACATGTGTAAAAAGAGGTCACTCATAGAGTAAGATCATGGTATTCTTTAGAAAAATAATTGATTACCTGAAATTTAGGATAGATTCTTGATGTGCTTTATGCCATTTTAATGTGTCAATAACAGAATTTCTTTCATAGGAATAATAGCCAAATCAAATTCTTTGGTGCCCTCTTCTATTCCTTATTTTTCTTAAATTATTGCCAAGTATGAATTTAATGCCACCCAAAGCAAAAAGATTAGAATTCACATTTAAAGAAGATTTTTGACACAGCTCCATGGCATTTTGCATGCCTGAGAAATTATATATTGTTCTTGCCTCTCAAAGGTTTCCAAAATCTTCTTTCACATTCAAAGATCAAACACACAATAATGTGAGGACACAAATCCCAGATTCTCACATTTTACACTTCCCAATCTGGGCAAATTTCTCTCACAGGAGGAATACTAATAAGGTATGCACTGATACAGACAAGTACAGACACAGACAAACCAGAAGCTGTGACATAGGTTATCTCCACAATGGGGTAGTCAAGAATTGATCTCTAGTTGTTTCTTTCCCATCGTGTAGCCCATTGTAGAATTGTCCTGCAGTGCCTGGGTCTTCATGATCCATTCCATGTTGGCTGTCCAGCCATAGGTGCTTGTCACAATGTTGCAGTATGAAGACACTGTAGAATGTGGGAAGCAAGAAGACAAAAACTATCTTAGAAAATATCAGGTGACTGTGACTTCCCGATAAGCTTGAGGCCAGGGAGTTTGACAAGAATTTGCTGAGTAAACACCCTATTCTGGAAGTGTTCCAAACACAGTAAGTGCGGGATCCTCCACTCCCCGCTCCTGCATTCCAAAGATGTCTCCCCACCAAGGACCTCCAATGAATTCAAAGGACTATAGGCAGCCACCAATGAATTCAAAAGGTAATAAGCCCTGCAGATGAGAAATAACCAACTTGTGCTGTAGCCTAAAGCCTATATACCCTGAAAAAGTATAAAGAGTGTGTGCCTTTATTCTTCCAGATCGACTCTGTCTCCATTACAGGGCCACCCCAGTGCACTGGATCATTAAACCTCATGCTTATTGCATCAATCTCTGTCTCTGTGTCTCTGTGAGTGGGACATCCTAGACTTAAGGCTGGGGGGTGGGGGGGGCTTCTCGAGTCTTGCAACACAAGCCTATTGGAGATCGCCACCTTTTCAACCTTCTTGTCTAAGATCTCCTTCATGAGCTTGTAGAGATTCTCAAACTTTGCCTTGTTCTCCTCCATTTTCTTCTTCTCTTCCTTTCCTCATTCTCTGGTAGCTCCAGGCTCTCCTTCGCCACTGAGACCAGGATCTTTCCATCAAATTCCTTGAGCTGCTGCATGCAATACTCATCTATAGGCTCAATCATATAAACCACCTCTCATGCAAAACAAAAGCAAGACCTACAACATGGATACGGACAATCAAGGTACCTGACATCAAGCTGGAGCTGTTCCTCCTACCACCGTTCCTCACAACCTCAGAGGAGGGTCTGGCTTCCCGACCACTGTACCAAATATAAGACTCAAAGTGAGTCTTAACTACCGGACGATCTTCAAGTGAGACACAGGAACAGAGTTCTATACAAATGCAAGAGGTTTATTTTTCTGGCTACCCTCAATCAACCCCTTGTGGTGAGTGACTAGAAGGTGACCCGAATGTCTATAATAAGCAGGATTCATACTTTTTTAGGGGTATAGGTTACATCAGCAAGGTTACAGTTTAAACTAATTGGATAAGCATATTGACCTTTGAATCTATTGGCTAGCAAGCATATGCATTCAAACTCTATCTGGGAACAAAGGGTCAGGTGACTATCAGTCAGTAAGTTCTGTGGTTTTTCGAGAATGTTCCTGCTCCTCCTGAGAACTGTGGGTGGAGAATGGAACTTTGCCTAGCCTTGACCTGAAGCAGTGGGTGTAAGGCTGGCGAAAGCCCCTAGGGTCCTTTAGTTCCCTTTAGTTATTTATGAGGTTTGCCTTGGTCATGCTAATGCGTGTGTCCACCAAAGTCAATGTGTGCTCCTGAGGGTTGAGGATGATGTCAATTTTCAGCTCTTTCCCACTGTCCAACTTAGAAGTTTCATCAGGCTGTCATATAGAATCTTGTCCAGGGCATCAGAAGCATTAGAGAGCAACTCCTGGAGGAAAATCTCCTTGTTTGAGTAGAAAGTATTTATGATGAGGGACATGAGCTGGGCAATTTCTACCTGAAAGGCAAAGCTCTCTGCCTCTTCCTCTCCATGGTGAATTTCCTCAGGCATCGTGATAGGGAAAGCCAAGTAGCACAGAGCAAGGTGGGCCCAACCACATCTGACTTGCATGGCAAGCCTAGGGTTCTTGGGGGTGACTCAAGAGTGCTTTCGACTTTTTGATGAGTTTAAAATATCAAGGAGCTGGGCAGGAAATGGATATGCAGTGGAAAAAGATTTGGTTAAGGATAGTTTGAGAATTTTGCTTTTGCTGCCCATTTTTCACTACTTACTTAGCAATTTGCATTGTTCCCTCCCCAGCAATTATGATCAAGTAGATCAAGTAAGTGAACCATACAGCCTTAAGCTGAAGACTTAAACCTTGAAGACAATGGGCTCCTTATGTGTTATATGCCTTATAAAAGCCAATCTTGATATTGTTGATGGCCATACTGGGAAACACAGGAAGCTGACTTAGTGATCTACTCAGTTATCAGAAAGCTAACAAGTTCCTTTTTAAAAGGTGAGTGTGGTCATAAATTAGCGTGTCAAAGGAAAGTGGAAAGGAATGAGCAGGGCAGTGAGGAATCGGGGCAGTGGTGGCAGGGAGAGCAGGGAAACAATAAAAACAACTTTAACTTGAAAAATAACAGGATGAAACCTAATTCTTCAGGAACTAATAAAAATAAAATCAAATGACATTATATTTTAAAAATATATTTTTTCTTTGCTCTAAAATTTGCTTTTATGCCCAAAGTCAAGATGCCACAGAATTAGCACAGCTATCAACACCATTCATCACTTATTCACAGAACTAGCAGAGATGGATCTGTAAGTAGAAATAAATTTCCAACATGCTGAGCGATGGGATCTGTCATATTAGTCTAGATGTCAGGTGCCTAAACTTTCTCGGTGAGATGTATTTACAGAGTCTTTGCTGAAAAAAAGTTATAAAGAACATACGTGGGAGATGATTGTTATTTAAGTTGGTGATTTGTAACTATTGTGAACTTCTTTTTAATAAAAACACCCACACCAATTAGTTAGTGTTTTTTTATCGAAGTGACTATTTCCAAATTTCATTTTCTCTAATCAAATCACTGTTTGTTGCAGAAACAAGGCAGGCTGTCAAATGAGTGAAATGTCTTTTTCTAATCCTGATTTATTAGTGTAATTTTTCCCTTCAAGATTCACAGCAAAAAAATATCCATGGGAGCTATAATTGGCTGTGGAATGAGATGCTGCCTATAGCTACTGAGGGAAAGTCAGTTGGCTGTTGAAAGATGAAGATCCTGTAAGGGCTCATGGTTCCTAGAAGAATGATAGCCCCGACTCAGGTAGTATGCAAAAGCAAAGAGCATTTCATTCTGCAGAAGTCCAGAATGTGGAGGTATAATGTTTACCAAGATGGAAACACCCAGGTGAATTTACAGGTCCAATTTAAAGCAGATTAAGGGAATTACTGGGAATGGTAGATGGCTTTTTTCTCCATTGGTTGGCTCCATCTCTAGAGGTGTGGAGGTCGTTGGGATTGGCTAGGGCTCTTGGCAATATTTCTGAAGGGTTTTGGTGGGGAGCAGTTGAAACTGTTAGGGGGAAGCCTGAAAACTCAACTCTTGCTGACTCACTGCTCTTGACTCAGGCCAGCTGGCTGCTGGAGCCCTGTGGATTTTCCAGTAATTGATGTGCCCTGATTTGCCTCGTTCTGGGAAACAGAAATTTAGGCTTAGGCTCCTGAACTGCTAGTTTGAAGTCTATCATGGAGTCAGACTGCCTTGGTCTTCTTCATCCTGTTCTTATAGCTCTCTCTCTCTCTCTCTCTCTCTCTCTCTCTCTCTCTCTCTTTCTCATTTGCCCCATCCAGTCAGGGTTCATCAGCAATCTGTAGTGTGAAGTACATGATATTCTGGCATTGTCCTTGGTTTCAACTCCATGATGACTAGCTAAGTAAATTTGGAAAATGGCTTCATTTATTTCCTTTACTTTCCTTACCTGCAAACTGAGTGGTATGCCATCTTTTTTGTTGAAATGTTCAAGAAGGCTTAAGCATGATACATATTCTATAATTTGCAGGAAATATACACTAAACGTGTGCTGATGATTATAGGGATAGCATGCCCTATTCCAGAAATAACCATTTTGCTAATTTGAATTGCATAGTCCAAGAATTCCACCTTCCTTCCTAGGGCATGACTGGGCTTATTCCTTGGACAAAATATTAAATGTCAATTTTTAAACCCTGAGCAAAATTTGACAGTAAGCTATCAACTCCAGAGTATGGAGGTAGATAATGGAAATGCTGACAAATCTTTGATATCCTCAGAACGTAATAGACTTCTTAAGGAACCTGACTTGCAAGGTAAGCTATTTATTCATTTCTGCAAGCAAGGCAATTATGCAGGCCTGTTGGAAAAGTTTATAATATGATTAAATAGTCAACATTAAATCAAATGCTGATTGAAATCCCAAGAAGCAGTTTACCTTCACAGTACTTCTGAGTTACTCAATTGTATGTTTGCAAATGTCTTTGCACTGAAATACAAAGAAGGCTTTTGCTAGTGTTTCTCAGGAAGTATGAAAAGGCATTCAGGGTAAGAAGGTTTTTAAAATTCCAAATTCTAATAGTTACTTAAGGAGAAAATTACCTCTGTTTACATTAAGAATGCCTCAACAAGAAAAACACACATAGTCTACCAGCTTTACAAGCTGCTGTAGATAGCAAAGCAATTGGCATCAACATGTATAGCTATCAAAGATTCCTCTTTAATTAGGTAGAGTAATTGAATTTGCATTTCATTAATTAAAAATAATAAAGTCTACACTAATTGAGCTTCTAACACCTAGCATATTACTATTTCTACAAACAAATATTTAAATATATTATACAGGAAAATTCTGTGTATCATTTATAGAAGTTCAATTTTGCTTAATAAACCAATGTGTAAATGATATTTTATTTTTAATATATTTATTATTTTGTTATAACTGTCTAAATGTAAAATAACCACAGTCGAATATTCGGAGAGATTTTTTAAAAATTGCTAGTTGCCTTTTTAATCACTCAATTTACATTTAAACTTAGTGAATATATGAGAACATAGCCTCCTCTCAAAACAAAATCTGTTCAAACAATATATTCCGCAAGACTGGGGAAGTCATGAATCTTGAGCAATTCCTAGTCTAGTCAGTATAAATCAGAATTTAATGGAAATGAATCAACAGAGAACTGTTTACGTTTATGATAGGCATTCAAAATTCTGATTATGCTGAGGTAGATACAGTAAAGCTAATTTAATGAGTGATATACAGTATTGCTTAAGACCAAGGCACACTAGTTCCTCTAGATTCAACTCCTTTAGTTTTCTTCAACTTGCTTTGTGACTTTGGTATGTTAACCTCAGTGCTTAACACAGAATAGGAGGTTTGTGATACCTCTGAAACCCCTTGGTAGCTTATACATAAAGTACTTCAAAGTGTTCTTAAGAAAGAATGTTGTTCAATGCCAAGCAACCAGAGCTTCCAGGGACTAAGCCACTACCTAAAGACTATACATGGACTGACCCTGGACTCTGACCTCATAGGTAGCAATGAATATCCTAGTATGAGCACCAGTGGAAGGGGAAGCCCTGGGTCCTGCTAAGACTGAACCCCCAGTGAACGTGATTGTTGGGGGGAGGGCAGCAATGGGGGGAGGATGGGGAGGGGAACACCCATAAAGAAGAGGAGGGGAAAAAAAAAGAAAGAATGTTGTTACTTAATGTAGATATATATATATATATATATATATATGTAGGTATATATATGTATATATGTATATATCTGTATATATATAGCTGTATGTATATATATACATACAGTTTTATTTTTCAAAAGTTTCCAAAGATTCCTTCAAATGTCGAATATCGACTCCAAACTGTAACTCATTCTCACTTCTCCTATGGCAGGCAAGACCTCTAAAAGCGTAGTCAATTTCTTTACACTAACCTCCCTTCGTTCAGGAGAAAGAACTCAATATAGGCAGGCAGTAGTGGCTTCTTTACTGTATTCTCATATGCAAAACTACACGGTCCTATGAGCCCAGAAGGATGAGTTGTGGGGCTGGAAAAGGGAGAGGACAGGAATGAAGAGTAGAGTAAGAAGAGAAGAGTGGCGGAGGACCCCGGTGCTACCTCACCGCTCACTTCAAGTGTTGGAGTAAGGACAGAAGAAAATTTAGAAATAGCCAAGGACACCAATCACTTTATTTTGATCCCAGACATTCTCACCCATTGCAAAGAGGAAGCAGCTGTGAATGCTGGCTCATTAGGTGCTTTGCCTCTGTTGAACACTAGGAGTCAAAGGTGAGCCTGCGACTGCATTCATTCTTTATTTTATACAGCTACAGCAAGTGCGGCGAGTAATGTCTTACATGTTTTGCACTAAGCTGCTTCTGTGGCTGGTGAGAGGTGGAAAACTAAACCGCTAAGCAACCATTTAAAAGCAGAAACATAAAAGCCAGACCCCAAAGCGGTGCACAGAGAGGGCAAAGGACACTGAAAGCCTTGCGTCCACAGGTGTCTGAGGCTTAGTTCAGGAATTCTAGCTTCCCTACGTTCGAGAGATCATTTTATAATGAGCACTGTACCTAGGATCTATTATGTATCAGGAGATGATGTCTAAATGACAAAACTGTCTGCAAATGTCTCCTTCGCTTCTGTGTAAGATATTTTTAGAGGTGAATTCAGTGACAGAATCCTGACAGCTGATAGTTTCTTACCATTTAGTGAGAGATCCCTTAATGTGTTAATACCTAATCCATTTTAATGCTTCATAAAAATCCTGCAATTAAAAAATACAACCTATTAAATATGCACATTATTTATTTCTATGTATGCATTTTCAAAGTGAAACCAGAGTAAGTTGAAGGCTGGGTACACGAAGGGAAATTTCACCTTGGACATGATTTGAGTTCTTATGTTCTGCGATCTTGATCATAATTGATATAAAAATGCTCATAACTCTACAGAAAATGATTTAGTTATTCATTCAAATAAAAATTTAAAATACAATGTTTTGTACATTGGAGGAAAACATTTAATGGGAAACAATGAGATGTGCTATCCGTGTGGGAGACAGATAAAAAAAGAACTCACTGTAAATTCTTAAATTATATTTCAAATTTAATATTCTGTAGAGGATTGGGCAAACATTTGAGAGGGCATCCCTTATAATTGATCCTTAGTCTTGAGAACTAGTGCTCTTTGAATAAATTCAATGTTGCTCTTTTTTTTATTCAACGAATGTTTTATTGTTGAAAATATCCAAACCTCTCCTACAAATAACTTTAGTGTTAGTTTTAGGTCTCCCATTATTCCAGGTAGACTACATCTCCTGGAGATCCTGCCAGAACTCATAGATGATTGTAATGTTTAAAGTCCTATTTTCCAGCATGTTCTCAGTAGCATGAAATAGCATTTTATCATCTTCAATGTTGCTCTTAAGACCATTTTAAGCAAACTCCACTGTTTACCTTGAGTTGAGAAAATGCTATTGGGCCATGAATAAAGACACATGATCCTTATCTAGTAATATGCACTTGAATGAACTCTCACAACACCATTTCCATTCAAAGTGCCTTTTGCATTTCTTTCTTTTTTTTTATTATTAACTTGAGTATTTCTTATATACATTTCGAATGTTATTCCCTTTCCCGGTTTCGGCAAACATCCCCCCCCCTCCCCTTCCTTATGGGTGTTCCCCTCCCAACCCTCCCCCATTGCTGCCCTCTCCCCAACAGTCTAGTTCACTGGGGTTCAGTCTTAGCAGGACCCAGGGCTTCCCCTTCCACTGGTGCTCTTACTAGGATATTCATTGCAACCCTCGAGGTCAGAGTCCAGGGTCAGTCCATGTATAGTCTTTGGGTAGTGGCTTAGTCCCTGGAAGCTCTGGTTGGTTGGCATTGCTGCCTTTTGCATTTCTAATGATAATTATATAGTTGTCCTGAACACTGACATGGTGGTTCACAGGAGAAAACGAAAGAAAATATTGCGTAAATGTATGAAAGTACAGTATTTCAGTATCCATGGGTTTGTAAATCTCTGAATGTCCCAGAAGATGCTCAGTCGTATCTGCATTCCGTACTCCTCTACTCAAGTTTATCCATACAAAAGCTTCTTTCAAATCCTTATTGATACTCTTATCTGGCCTGGCTATTGACAAATTCTAGCCTCGTAGATATTAGAAGCACACTTTCCGGCCGAGCAGGAGGTGTCACCATGGGTGTTGACATTCGCCACAACAAGGACCTAAAGGTTCTGCACAAGGAGCCCAAGAGCCAAGGTAGCTAACTGCAGGCTACTAGTCAAGCTGTACAGCTTTCTGACCAGATGGACCAACTCCACCTTCAATCAGGCTGTACTGAAAAGAAGATTTATGAGCTGCACTAACCGGCCACCCGGTCCCTCTGTCGCGTGATCCAAAAGATGAAGCTTCCTGGCTGGGAGAACAAAATAGCTGCGGTTGTGGGGACAGTCACAGATGATGTACAGATTTTGGAAGTGCCCAAGCTGAAGGTGTGTGCACTGTGGGTGAGCAGCCTGGCCTGAAGTCACATCCACAAGGCTGGAGGTAAGATCCTTACCTTCGATCAGTTGGCCCTGGAGTCTCCCAGGGATCAAGGCACTGTGCTCCTGTCTAGCCCTCGGAAGGGCTGTGAGGTGTACCGACATTTTTACAAGGCCCCAGGAACTCAACACAGCCACATTAAACCTGGAAGTTCGAGCATGCCAGAACCTAGGCCGAAGGGCCAGGCAGAGGTTACCAAAACTAACCCTGGATCTTACTATTAATAAAAACAGCATTGGACGTTGAAACAAACAAACAAACAAACAAAAAGAAGTACATGTTCCATTGTTCACAGTCAGGTGTGAAAACAGAAGTCTATGAAACAAATCAGTCAACATTTTAATATCGGTTATATAGCAGAGGCTTCATAGTGACATCACAAATATTATCTCTTTAATACTTCTAACGTTCCTGTGACCTGGGAGTTATATTTTATCCCTGCATAACACATGTGCAAACCGAGACCAAAGTCTCATTGAGAATAAGTTACTGAGCAAGAGTTTAGGTCGAGGTATTTTATTTCAAGAGCTTGTCCTTCATTTCTTTTGTTCATTCCTTTCTCCTTTGCAGGCCAAATACTTGTTTTCATAGGATACATCAGTGGTTCCCAGCCTTGCTGATTCTATAACCCTTTAATAAAGTTCTTTCTGCCTTGATGACCCCCAACCATAAGATTATTTTGTTGCTTCCATATAGTGATTGGGAACCTCTGATATATAATTTGAAGCAGATTGGAGTCTAGGAACCTATGCCTAATTTGATCTCATATGGCATAAGGGAAAGTGCTCCACACGTTTTAGCAACCAAGTAATCATTAACTTGAAATTTATCTATAGGAATTAAAGCAACTCTTGAAGTTCCGTATTTACTATCAAAAATCATAAATGAGTCAGCAAAGGACTTGCATATCTTTTTTATTCTTAATACATTATAGTTATTAATTAACAATACTTTATTCTAGGACATTCATCGGATTATGGACTAGTATTTCCATATTGTCTAAAACAATTTAGCATTGTCTTCTTAATCTTTTTATAGGAACAAGCGCTACTTGTGTTCCATGGGACAGGAGAGGAAACTTAAACTCAAGGGAGGCAACAAATCTGTCCTCTCCTGGAAAGCTATTTATCAACAGAGCTGGAAATGAAAACTTTGCATGGGGTATCCAATGCCCAGGTCTTTTTTTCTTTTCCCCAACTTTATTAACTTGAGTATTTCTTATTTACATTTTGATTGTTATTCCCCTTCCTGGTTTCTGGGCCAACATCCCCCTAACCCCTTTCCTTCCCCTTCTCTAAGGGTGTTCCCTCCCCATCCTCCCCCCATTACCGCCCTCCCCCCAACAATCACGTTCACTGGGGGTTCAGTCTTGGCAGGACCAAGGGCTTCCCCTTCTACTGGTGCTCTTACTAGGATATTCACTGCTACCTATGCAGTTGGAGTTCAGGGTCAGTCCATGTATAGTCTTTGGGTAGTGGCTTAGTCCCTGGAAGCTCTGGCAATGCCCAGGTCTTAAATATTATATGCCACTTGCTGTCTGCAGTAGCAAATCCCTAAATAGGATTTCATTTATCTTTAATTTCTTTGAACCCTTTATCTTCTTTCTGTCTGCATACTAATCAGTTATATTTCACAGTTGTTTCTAGTTATTTATTTGTGTGTTTATTTGTTTATTTACTTATTTCTACTGTGAACTGGATGGAATGGTCAACATTTCATAAATATTTTCTCTGTGAGCAATTAAGATGTAAAATTTCACTTTAAAATATCTACTTTATAGATATTTTCTGAAGATGCTATGGAGAAGAACACCTAAGAGGTGTTGCTCCTTTCCTTGATAACATTATTTTCTGTTTTGGTAGCCATGGGAACAGACAGGAAGATGGGGGACATACGCAGCTATCTAACAATAAGCATTTGGAAGTCTTATATATGATACACCTGTAGTCCTCTCCCTAAGAATATGTAATCCCCATTTCGAGGTTTATTCTAAGACTACATAAAAGGTATTACAATACACAATTAAAAATACAGACTCTGTTCACTGTCCTGTTATTGGTCAGTCTTAAGTTGGTGGGCGTGTGCATTCCTGAACTTCATGGGATCTGCATCTAGATTTCTAAGCTAGAAGTCTGAACAGTTCTTTGATGTTAGGAATGGGAAGGAAACCGCATGCCTGTTGGATTGCCTATTGTGTTTCCATGGGACGTGGTGAATTTTCTTGTTTTTTGAGAGATGTGAAGTCAAAACTAAACACTTCCACATCTGGAAATAACTGAAAATTAAATGCCAACTGAATGTCTAGAACTTTATAAAGTTGGTAGTGCGATGTTACTAAACTTTTCTCACTCATGTCTTGTAATAATCCCCCAAAGTAAACATGAAAGGAAAAAATGTCCTCCCTGGGAAAACAGGACAATAGCACAAAGACATAATTGCCAAGAAGAGATGTGCAAGATGAATAGGACAAGTCACAGAGTCTGTGTGCACTGTGTTGGGAACACTATTGTGAAGGGAGAGTGTGCAGGCAGGATAAGCGTGAGCGAGCAAGCTTCAGAGTCCTTTGAAAGAACGAGTCACACAAGAGTATGCCAGGGTCTGCAATAACACGATTAACCAAAGAGGCAAATCAAATGGTGAAATGTTACACTAGTACTGAGTTAACAAGGCTCAAAATCAAAATACATTTCAGATACATGTTCATATCCATCACTGATCCCTAGCAGGTATGAAAACATATGTCTATAATTTACAAAAGCCATTTATATCTGATCGGATACATATAACCTTATAAAAATCAATATTTTCTATTTTAGGAAGAAGACATCTACATTTCAGGAAGCTGATTCTTTCTTTATTTTTCACTTTTATTTAGAATGCAAACCCATTTTTCTGTTACAATGTTAGATAGAAATTGCTGGAAATTTTACTACATCTCCAGGGCTAACTTTATAAAATCATTTATATTTAATATGTTGTTGATGAATAATTTTAGTCAGAAAACTTAATAAGCATTTGGCTGTTTTCTAAAGTGCTTGTGGTTTTGATAAGCAAATAAAAGCCAAAGGAAAAGAATAAACTGTATATATCCACATGTGCAACCAGCAATAGAATCAAAAATATAGCTATTATAGAAACTGCTTCTGTTACAAACCCATAATCACTGTGGGTTTGAATTAAAACGCAAACCTATAACACAACTAATTTTTCAACATTTGGTAAATTTTCCTTGCTTAAATTAATAAAAACACACAGAACTTTGATTAATGTAATACACAAGTTTTTCCAGGGACTTTTACTTAAATGATATTTGCTTGATGGAAAGCAATGAAATAGAATTGACCACCACCTTATTCTTTGAAATATACCATTTCTGGGTAAAATATTCCTCGCTTTGAAACAGATTGATATAAAAATGCATACATGCTATAAAAGAATGAAGGCAAACTGTTTTCTAAAACATTAACTTTTTATATTCACACGTCTGAATATTGGTGAAAATAAACATTCAGAGAAATCTCACAAATCTAACAAGCTGCTCCAGACCTGCTCAGTCTTTTTCTGTCCGTTCAGAAGGGCGAAGTGAGAGAGGAGTAAGTCGTCGCCCTTAGACGAGGGATTCAACACGACTGTGCTGTGTGGGATTTTACAAACCCACGTCTTTCAAGTTAGAGCAGACTTGAGAAACGAAGTAAGTAGTTTTCTTTAGTTTTTAAATACATGACATCTCGTCACTTTGTGTCTGCTTCTTTCCATCAACTAGTTCTGGACACAACTGAATTGATTGCTTGTAGTTCCAACATGGAGAAATTTAAAAATAGGTAAATATCAGTAGAGCATTCTCTTTTCATTGCAATGCTACCCCTGTAAATCATCAGAGAAATGATGCTATAAGGAAAAAAAAAATTGTTCACTCTGACTTAGTAGTCAAAACTCACATTCCACTTTTAAGTGTTTTTAATAACCAGTGTTCAAAGCTCAAAATTAAGTGACGAAAGGGTTAATCTTCCTATCACCTTATGGGCTTACACCATTCTCTAGCAAGCCAGACTATGCAACCCCGAGGAATCACAATCGTACTGCTCTTTAAATGTGGAACAATCCTCTATGCATTCATGTCTCCCGCATGCTGACTTCTGACGTCATTAATACAGAACCCCAAAAGAGTTCACATGACAAGAAAGGAGTGCAGAGTGGACAGAATTGTATTCAAGAGCAAACTTTCCGGTGCTGAGTTTTAAGACAAGGTAAGCCAGGAGGAGTCGTTTCTGGGGAAGCTGTCCTCTTCATTCAATAGGAGCTGTTCCCCTGCCTACTGTGAGTTGACATAAAAGTTGTGCTAGGCATGCCTTTCTTTGACCGTTATATCATTGCGTTTGTGGACCATAATTCCAATCTTCTCGGTAATTACCTAGGAATAGAATGCCTGGTCTTAGGGTAATGAAATCTCTCCCCATATTTGTTACTATAAAAGTTTTTTGAAATCCATTTACCCAAGTAGCATTTCCACCGTTGACATAATATTCTGAATCTTGGACAAAATTTGAAGTTCTCTATGTGGACTTTTTCTATTCTTAAAGCCACTCAAATAGTATTATTATAGCTTTTATATTTATTTTTCTAATATGTTTTATATATTTTATTAGTGTTTTTACTATCTTAATCTTCTGTTTGATGTCTATTCAAATAATTTGAAAATCTTTAAATAGCCAAGGCTTATTAAATTTTAGTATTACTCAAAAATATATTAAAAAGGGAAAATGTATCAATTTTGGGAAGTAGATGAATATATATATATTCCAAATGTTCAAGTTAGAATATCTGTCAAATGCTATTCAAAAATCTAGTGTAATCTACATGACCCATGTTATTTCAAGTTAAAAACAAAGAATGTGATTTGATAATTGAGAGTTCTTCTTCGCAGATCTGCTATGATAATGAGGTATGTCAACACAAAGAGAGATGATATTAGCATTTGAAACTTGTCAATATGCTGTAAGAGAGCAGAACTTATGGTTTGACTTTGAACAGGAATCACTTATCTCTTTGCCCCTTAGGTGATATGTGGGAAATAAAGTTTGTTGCATCTACAGGATTCTATTACAAATCTATTAAGGATTTGTATGAAGACCAAAGTAAGGCTTGTGCATATGAGAAGACTTTTCATAATTATGGCTTTGTATTAGAAGCTACCCTCCAAAATGAAGTTCTTTATATTTCTTCTGATACTTGTGATATGATAAAACACAGTCTCTTAGGTGAGGGCAGTGTCCTGGAATGTAGGCAAAATTCAAAGTGTCCAATTACTGCAAAATGACAATGTCTAAGAGAGTAACTGTCTTATTCCAGCTGATATTGGTCCCTTTTCTTTCACACAATATACATAATGATAAATGAATGATGGAGATGATGTTTGATTATGATAATGATTGATGGATGATGATAGTGATATAGAAATAGTGTTTATTCAATACTTTGAAAAAGCAAACAAAAAACTATGTGAGTCCCAGGGTTTTTTTTATCTCAGATACTAAAATTCATTGGTAGCCTTGATGTACTACAAATATTTACCAATCAGTGGACAGTTGCTAGTGAAGATGTATTATAAGCTTGAGGGAAATTTAGGAACGTAAATTTTCTCCTGGTAAATATGCTTGGATCATGCTGATTAGTGTGATCTTTGAACTTGTAGATATCCAAGCAGATAAGATTCAATATTTTCCCTATATTTGATTTAGGTATTTGAAATATACATTAAAATTCTGCAGTAACAAGGCTGACACATTGTGTAAATGAACTACATTTTCATTATCAATTCTTTACTTGAGGAACATCTACATTGTTTTCAATCTCTGGGTATTACAAATGAGGCTTCAAGGAACATAGTAGAGCAAGTGTCCTTGTGGGATGTTGGACATCGTTTCGGTATATGTACCAGAGTGGTATAGCTGGGTCTTGAGGTACAGCTATACCCAATTTTCTGAGAAAATGCCAAGTTGATTTAGAAAATAATCATAAAGATTTTGCACTCCCACCAGCCATGAAGTAGTTTAGTTTCGCCTTGTTCCATATTCTCACCAGCACGAGCTATAGCTTGAGTTTTTTATCTTAGTCATTCTAATGGGTGTGAGATGGAATCCCAGAGCTGTTCTGATTCACACTTCCCTGATGACTAAGGACTTTGAACATTTCTGTAAGTGTTCCTTGGTCATTAGAGATACCTTCGTTGAGAATTCTCTAGCTCTGGAACCCATATTTTATTTGGGTTATTTGGGTTGTTGGTGTGTAAGTTCTTGGGTTATTTGTATGTTTTAGATAGTAGACCCTTGCCAAACGTCAATTGTTGAAGATCTTTTCTCAATCTGTAGGCTGATGTTTTGCTCCATTGACAGGGTCTTTGAATTTACAGAATTTTCTGTTTCATTTAGTCTCATTTACTTACTGTTGATCTTAATGCCTGAGACACTGGTGTTCTGTTCAGAAAGCTTTCTTGAGTTCAAGGCTGTTCCCACTTTTTCTTCTATTAGATTCAGTGTATCTGGTTTTACATTGAGGTTTTTTATATACTTGGATTTGAGTTTTGTGCAGAGTGATAAGTATGGATCCATTTGCATTCTTCTACATGCAGACATCCAGTTAGACCAGCACCATTTGTTGAAAGATGCCTTACTGTTCCCTCTGTATTGTCTTGGCTTTTTGTCAAAATTCAAGCATCTGTAAGTGTGTGGGTTTATTTCATTGATCTACCTGTCTGTTCTATAGCAATATCGTGGGCTTTTTATTACTATTACTCTCGAATACCGCTTGAAGTAGAGGATAGTGTTACCTCCAGAAGTTTCTTTATTGTTCAGGATTGATTTATCTATCCCGCGTTTTTCTTTTTTCCACATGAAGTTTAGAATTTTCCTTTCAAGTCCTTTAAAGAGTTGTGTTGGAATTTTGTTGGGAATTGCATTGAATTTATACATTGCTTTGGGTAAAATGGCCATTTTTATTATATTCATCCTACTGATCCTTCTATCTTTTAAAATCTTCGAGTTCTTGTCACACAGAACTTTCACTTGTTTTGTTAAAATCACACCAAGATTTTTATATTATCTGTGGCAATTGCAAAGCGTGTTGTCTCCCTATTTTTTTCTCAACCCATTTACCATTTGAATAGAGGAAGGATACTAATTTTATTGCATTAACTTTTTTATTCATCCACTAGTTAAAGGTATTTATCAGTTGTAGGAATAGTCTGGTAGAATTTTTGGGATTGCTTATGTATACTATCATATCATCTGAAAATAGTGATATGTTAACTTCTAGTTAAACCCAGAGAGTGGGGAAAAGAGGGAGTGAGGGAGGGAGACGGAAGGGGGAAGGAGAAAGGGGGAAGAGAGAATTGTTTTTACCCAATCACAAACAAGAATGAGATTACAACCTCTTTAGGAAAATGAATAGAACCTGAGATTATCATGCCAAGTGAAATAAATCAGTCCAACAACAACAGGAATCACATGAAGAATCAGGGGACAAAAAAAGAGAAACTAAAAGTGACTAGTGAACTCTTAGGGCTGTAGAGGGGGAGAGGGGGAAAGTAACGAAGTGAATGTGATCATTATAAATGTCAAATGAATCTCTTTATTCTCTACAGGTAATCATTGCCAATAGAAACATTAGCAGAGATCTTTAAAAAAAAAGGTTGAGGCATGAGGATTACAATAAAGTCTAGGCCAGCCTGAACTTCACAGTGTCTGCATTAGACGGTACTATACTGCTTTAAAAGAAAATGAAATGGAGATTGGATATAAATGTCACCCTCTGTGCATATTAGCATGTGGGCTAAAACTCACGTTGCTTCATGATATATTAAAACAACTTGTACAATATACCTAAGAAAACTGCCTTTTCTGAGGGCTAATTATAGTGACTCTGTTGTCCTTTTCTTCAGAGTTACTACCGTATGTTAATTTCTGTACTTTCTAAATTATTAAAATGACTGCTTAATCCCAGTCATCAGTAAGAAAATTATATCCTTTATAATTTCAAAAGTCAAGGGACAAGTATTCAACAAGCACACTAAGTCTTAACGTGTTATTTAGCATCATGTTGATAAGATAGTTATAAAATTTCACAGGTTCAAACATAATTGCGAATTTATGTGGGCCAAACCAACAGACTAATTCTAATCTGCTTTTTGGAATTGTTAACTGTCTATGCAACGCAGAGTGGTCAGCCTTGAAACCATAGAACTAGCACCAACACAAAGGGGCTCAGCAAAGTCTAGAAACATAGATCTGTGCCTACATATACGTGTGTATATGCACATCTATGTATGTAGGAATATGAACCAATAAAACACGAGGGAAGGGACATAGTGGAGAAACATGAATGGGAGGCATGTGCAGGGAAGGGGAAAGAAATTGATGTGATTCTATTCCAATTAAAAAAAAAACCAACCTAAGTAATAAGTTAGGTATGGTAGCAGGAATAATATCAAAAGCTACAACAATATTAGAGAATTTTGGCTGCATATCTATTGTTACCAGACACTTTAGATATTATGTTCATACATTATTTAATATTTGGGGTAGTTTTCCTTCAAAAGATCATGTCTCTCATCACTCTTCTACTTTCTCGCCTCTTGACAACAGCCAATATTAGAAAAGGCTTTCTAGACAACAGGGATCAATTCCAAGTAACTCGGATAGGATTCAATATTCACTTTAAAATAACACATGCTTTCGCCGCCAACGCATGCTGTTTTGAGTTTAGACTCCCTTAATGTCTCTGATTTCATAATCAGTGAAACCCTGGTATATAGGGAATAATGTATTGCTATGTTATTTCCTTCATTTGATAAATGCATAAATGGATAATGATCTATCCCTCACTTACATGCCTTCACACCAATAAAATGCAATACCCACTTCATACATCTTGCATGACAGGTCAAATAAACCTCTACAAGTTTGAGCCCGCTTGTGGTTACGATACCTGGAGACGTGGCTCAGGCTTACCTGGGAAGGCCATCTCATGTAAGCTGTTATTTTTGTATGAAAAGAGTTCTGTGTGGTGATCAGAGTAAAAATCCCATCTCTTAATTTGCTGTATTCAGAATCTGAGAAGAAACCACAAAATTTTAAAAAATATTTATTTGTTAGAAGAAGATACATTTTCCGAATCTTCACATATTGAACCAGAGAGATTATATAAAAGTCCATGCGAACAAGAGCCAATAGACATTAAAGACACATTGACGGGAACACAAAGGCATCACGAATGTCTTCACTGGATAAGCTGCCTCATCACTTAGTTTTGGAGCACAATTGGGGCTTTTCTCCTCCTCCAGGGTCTCTGATGTAATTTCAAAGTCAGGAGGATAAATGGAAAATTGGAAAGCTGAAGCATACTCTGTATATAACACAGAGAGGGCAAAAGGATGAGGCAGGGGAAGGCATGAAATAATAACCTTAAATCCTTTTAGGAAAAAAAATAAAATGATTCACCTAGTGAGAGGTAATTCATGCATCTCCCAAACCTGAACTTTTTAACCCACCTAGTGGAGCATTTTAGGATTCCCAAAAGAACTGTGTGCTGCTTGTTGAGAAAGTCATTGTCACCTTTTCTCTACCTCCTTGCAAAGAAAGAGCATAAATGTTGAACAGTATTTTTTGTCAGAGAATATTTTCATCACTATTTTACTGCTTTCTAAATATAGAACATAGTAACTGTTTGGGCTACCGTGTCCTGATTGCTTGACAAATATTTTTAGTTGATTTTCCTTTTCTTTCTTTCTTTTTTTATTTTTGACAAGATGGACATAGCAGGGTGTTGTTGTTGTTGTTTATTTTCATTTTGGATTGGATATTTTCTTTATTTACATTTCAAATATTATTCCCTTTCTGGTTTCCCCTCCAGAAACCTATCCCATCCCTCCACCCCCTGCCTCCATGAGGGTGCTGCCCCACCCTCCCGCCTACTCCCTCCAGCCTCCCTGCCTGGCGTTCCCATACACTGGGACATTGAGCCTTCACAGGACTGGGGCCTCTCCGGCCATTGATGCCTGACAAGGACATCCTCTGCTATATATGTGACTGGAGCCATGGGTCACTCCATAGGTATTCTAAGGATCTCTGGAATCTCTGGTGGGTTGATATTGTTTTTCTTCCTATGGGATTGCAAACCCCCTCAGCTACCTCAGTCCTTTCTCTAACTCCTCCATTGGGGACCCTGTTCTAAGTTCAGTGATTGGCCGAGAGCATCTGCCTCTGTATTTGTCATGCTCTGGCATAGCCTCTCAGGAGACAGCTATATCAGGCTCCTGTCAGCATGCATCTCTTGGCATCCCCAATACTGTCTGGGTTTGGTGACTGCATGTGGGATGGATACCCATGTATATGACAATCTCTTGATGGCCTTTCCTTCAGTCTCTGGAGCAGGCCATCAAGAGATTTTCCTTTGTTTAAAGTTAAGATACTTCATGCTAATGAAGATTAAAGGCAAATTTACAGTAAATGTAGAAATATGCTTATTCACATGCATTTGGATTTCCATCGGTGTTTTGATTTCTCATCATGATATGCTTTTTCTCTCTTAACTCTGTACTATTGATGTCCACACAGTTTAAGAAAAAAATCTTTCAACAGAATAAACTGTTTTTATATACTGTTGTTCAGTTTTGCTGGTTTTCATTTTGTGTCCTCTAAGTACATTTTGTACTTATTAGACTTAAAGATATGCATTGTTGAAATACATTAACACTATCCTAAGGCTAGTCAAACAAACCTGTTTCTAAAAATTAATGAATGAAATGATTCTTAAAAATTACAATCCAACTCTTTAGACTACAAAAAAACTTGCTGTATGCTTTTTTTTTATTTGTAATTTTTTATTGGATACTTTTATTTGCATTTCAAATGTTATTCCCTTTCCCTGTTTCCCAGACAGAAGCCCCCATCCCATCCCCCTTTCTTCTATAAGGGTGTTCCCCTCCCCATCCACCTCCCCTTCCTGCTCCACCTCTGACATTCCCTACACTGGGGGGTCCAGCCTTGGCAGGACCAAGGGCTTCTCCTTCCATTGGTGCCCAACAAGGCCACACTCTGCTGCATATGCAGCTGAAGCCAGGGGTCAGTCCATGTATATCGTCTTTGGGTAGTGGTTTAGTCCCTAGGAGCTCTGGTTGGTTGGCATTGTTGTTCTTATGGGGTTGCAAGCCCCTTCAACTCTTTCAATCCTTTCTCTAACTCCTCCATTGGGGATACTGTTCTCAGTTCAATGGTATATGCTTATTTTATGACATCCTCTCAATTGAAGTTTTAATTCAGCATTTCCTGTTGGAGTTATAGCAGAAAGATTAATGTTGAAGTTTAATTTTATTCAAATAAAGGCAGTGATAAAAATATTTCTATAATTTCATGAAAATAATTTTATTCCATGAAGAAGATCAATGATTCATCAAGATGTACAAAGCTTGTCTGTGGCTTTGTCAAGTCATATTTCTGGACTCATTGATATTTTGAATAGTAACCATTGCAAGATAAAATTTTGACGATGTAATCTAGAAGTTGGCAAACTTATTTCTACCAAAAACCCATGTATTATATAATTAGAGGTTTGGGTTTCAATTGTCATACCTCCTGAACTCCATCCCCTCTAAGAGTTATGTGCAGCCTTTGACAACACAATAAAAATCTACTTAGGAAGCAGGCCAGGAGTTGCACTTGGCTTTTGAAATTTTAAAACAGTCATTTGTCATTGGTTTAAATTAGAACTGTTTGGAGCAATGAGTTGGCTTGACAGGTAAAAGGCTGTTGCCACCAAGCCTAACAACCTACGTCGCATCCCATAGAGTGGAAGGAGAGGCTTGACTCCCGCTAATTCCACTAATCTCCCTAGATATACCTTGGCATTAAGTGCTTCCTCTTCCTCCATACACACTAAATATAAAAGTGAAATTAAAAATATTTGTAAAAAATGTTATCACAAAAATTTATTCAATTTCATGAAAAATCAAGAATTTGCTTAATGATCTATGAAAGCAAGTGTTTTAGTACAGATGCATCTGGAGACTCAAGGTAGCTCTTTCACCACATGGCCAACAAGATCAGCATCTCCCTGATCCAATGGGATCACTCAACTACCTACAAAAGGGCTGTGAAGTAAAGAATTCTTGTTTCATACGTGCTTTCCGCAGCTTATGTTGTTTCTGAATTCTGAGTTATTCACTGAAATCTGGCAGAACGGATCAACTTACTTCTAACATCCAGTAACTTCTTTTGTCAATAAGAAGCTCAATGTGAAACTCTCAGGGACTAAACCCATTCTTAGTCTTTAAAATCTTCCTGTAAATTATTAAAATGTCGATGCAAAACAAACATGTTCCTGAGGCGAAGATTACCAACAATGAGGGTAAAACGCTGAGGTTAATTTACAAAAGAGCCCAGGAAAAAAACAATTTGGGGCTAAAAAGAAAACCTTTCTTCTCCGTGAGCTCTTTGTAAAGGGCTACTTCATTCGTATTCATGGCAGTACACAACCTACAACACTTCCACGTTAATGCTTCTGCCTCCTTCTCTGCTGATATTACCAGCAGGCAGAGGGTCCTTTACATACATTTTCAGCGGCATAAATTCTGTTTTGAGGGCTTTACTAGAGTCAGCCAAGAGCTTTAGTTCCCTGAGTGGACTCCAGTTCCTGCAGTTTGTTCATGTCCTTAAGCACTCGGCCGCGATGTTTTCTTTACTTTATCATCTTGTTACCATTTAAAGTATGCATGCTTTAGCCACTTAAATTAGCAAAACCGATTTTTCTCCTTTCACGGACAATAGCAGAATAGATCTATTAAAAACGTTACACCCATGAAAAAGAGGAAAGAAAAACAAAAGGCAAGTTTAGCATTTAGCTGGAACTAGGCAAAACTCTTCTTTCGTTGCTGACGCAGACCCGCCCACGACATGTAATTTACCTTCCTTGTGGCTGGCAAACCCAGAAAGATTGGAACATGTCCCATGTCTTCCATTTCGGTTACAGCCCACTCTGTCCTCAACCCTAGCATTCTTTCCAGAATATTCCATCTACCCAGCCCCAAGCAACCCAGGCCTTGATGATAAATTACAATATAACAGAAAAGATAAACAACCTGTAGCAATAGCAGAAACGGGAGCATGCATTTCCTTTATCATAAAGAAATTACTAAATCCTATTTATCCCAGGTGTGTAGATTTATGTTATCAGCATCTGCTGCGAATCACATGAAGTTATTATTTTCATTCTACAGCACCAATGGGTGTTTATGAAAATAACTGCACACTATACAATTTTGATTGCACGGGGAGAAAAATAGTTATTTGGAATGCAATTTGGACTGCAATATTTCTTTTTCGTTTGCCTCTCATTTGGCAGCTTATTCTACTCAAATATTATCATCAATATGCCATACATAAACTTAAATTTCTCTCAGTCATCACTGGTACTTAGACTGTTTAACTAAACAGCAATTATAATATAGTATGGTGGGAGGATGGTGGGAGGGGCAAAGCTGTGTCTCAGTGTTTTCCCCTTTATGTACAATGTGATTTTTGTTTTTTGTCTTTGTTGTAACCAACAACCAAATGTAAACAACCATATATAAATGTTACCAAGCATAGTGAAAACGATCTGTGTAAAGGCATACAAACTGTCATTCATGGCAAAAACATCCTATGGAGTCATTCTGTAATTTAACAACCCGCTATTTTACACAAGAAACTATATTAATCACGAACTGCACAGAATATTCGATAGTTGCATATTTTGCAAAATAATTGATGTCTGTATCTGAGTTGGTTTTCTATGGCTATGAAGGCACACCATCACCAAGGCAACTTACGAAAGAAAAATGTATTGTGGGTCATGGTTGTAGAGTGTTACAGTTCATAATGATCATCTAGCAGAACATGCTACAGATAGGAGGCATGGTACTGGAACCATAACAAAGAACTTACAACTGCTCCACAAGCACAAGGAAAAAAAGGACTTACCTGTGACTGGCACAGGATTTCAAAAACACAAATTTTGCCTTCAGTGACACATTTTCTCCAGCAAGATCACGCTGTCTAATCCTTTTAAAATATTACATCAACTGGGGACCAAGCATTCAAATACATGAGCATTTACAGCAATTTTCATTCAAACCACCACAGTGATATATGAAAAAAATCACAGAATATTGAATCTGATCTTAAAATTAAAGGCAATTGTTGGAACGTCTGATGTGATGGGTCCACTGGTAACATGCCTGTTATAAAAACAACAAAACCCAAATGAGGATTTCTAACACTCACTTTAAATTCGAGGCACATTAGAAACCCAAGTGCTGGAGAAGGGTGTTGCAAGACTGACAGATCTCTTGAAACTCATTGGTCAGCCATAGATATCACCAGATTCAATGAGAATCCCTGTCTCCAAAAAAATAAATAAATAAGTAAAAAATAGGAAATGAGAGATAATAATAGTCAATGCCAACTCAGACTCTACACTCAAGAACACCTACACATGCATGAGCATGTACTCATAACACACATGTTCATCTGCATATACTTTTTAATTATCAGTTCTATGAAAATAGGAAAATTGGTAAACATTGATAAACCTTGTTAGTCCTCCTTCTACATGGTAGAGGCCTCTCAATACAGTACCCAGCCAACATGATGCCAAATCAGCTGAGACTAAAGCAACACACGCGACTTAGTACATAGCTCACAGCTGCCCTAGGAGTTTTATAGGCCATAATGTAGGCCTATTGATAGTCTCTTGAAAATACTCAGCATGTACAGTACAGAAGTCATTTCTCTCTTTGTTTCAACATGTGAAAAGAGTTCAGAGGAATATCCTTGTCTGCCACATGCCTGGATAATTCAGGGAACTAGTTTTGGGAGTCTATGATGAAAGTTTTTATCTAATGACATCATTAAACTGGACATTTTAAGACTCAGAGATGATGTTGTCGTTGTTAAAAGTGATTATGTTTTATTATATTGTCTATTAAGGAAAGAAATGAAATTTGGGTCCTGAAAGCTATTTTATAGAAGAAAATAATCATATAACATATTCATATAGTATGATAGAAATCATGTATTTCAAATACTTGAAATATTTAGACATGGAGACAGAAACATACTTGTTAAGGAGTTTTTCAAAAGTGGCAGGAGCTACTACTGTTTGTGTGAATAACAAATTATAATATTTAATATGATATCCATACTTTCAACAGTTTTTCCTTTATCAGCTAAATTGATGTACCTGCAACTCTATTTTACATATAGTAACAATGTTTTCTATTCACTATGTAACAGCTTCCTAAAACAACATGATGTAGCTAAATGTATGTCTACAAATAGGTTGACAAGTAAGAACCCCTAGGTTGTCCATTCAGGCTCCGGGCCATGATCCCGTATGCCCTAGAATGATCTGCTTTTCCTATTCTTGTCCATCTTGCTGAGTATAATTAGAACACAGTCCCTGTCCAATGACATCTTACCAATAAGACTACAAGTTCAAATTTTAAAGCTATCATAGAAATCATTAAAGCCAGGAAAAACACATTTAAAGATAATAATGACTCTGTAAGTTGACTTTTACATTTAAAAATTAAAATGCAAGCTTGTTTTTTTTATTACTTTTTTTTATTAACTTAAGTAATTCTTATTTACATTTCGAGTGTTATTCCCTTTCCCGGTTTCCGGGCAAACATCCCCCTAGCCCCTCCCCCCCCCTTCTTTATGGGTGTTCCCCTCCCCATCCTCCCCACATTGCCGCCCTCCCCCCAACAATCACGTTCACTGGGGGTTCAGTCTTAGCAGGACCCAGGGCTTCCCCTTCCACTGGTGATCTTACTAGGATATTCAATGCTGCCTATGAGGTCAGAGTCCAGGGTCAGTCCATGTATATAGTCTTTAGGTAGTGGCTTAGTCCCTGGAAGCTCTGGTTGCTTGGCATTGTTGTTCATATGGGGTCTCGAGCCCCTTCAAGCTCTTCCAGTTCTTTCTCTGATTCCTTCAACGGGGGTCCTGTTCTCAGTTCAGTGGTTTGCTGCTGACATTAGCCTCTGTATTTGCTGTATTCTGGCTGTGTCTCTCAGGAGAGATCTACATCCGGTTCCTGTAGGCCTGCACTTTTTTGCTTCATCCATCTTGTCTAATTGGGTGGCTGTATATGTATGGGCCACGTGTGGGGCAGGCTCTGAATGGGTGTTCCTTCAGTCTCTGTTTTAATCTTTGCCTCTTTGCAAGCTTGTTTTTGATTTTTGAAACATATCACTGCTGTGTAGGGCAGATGCTCAGTTGAAATTTCCACTATTAGCATGAAGTGACTTATTTTCTCTTTATTATATGATAATCCTCAGGTATTTACCATTTTAAGACCACAAGAATTTTGATTCTTCATTTATTTTGCACATAAGGCTATCATACACACAAAACTAAATTATAACTTTTCAAAGGACACCTAACCATATTAATTTGGAATAGATATCCAATCTTCCATAATTTCAGTCTATTTCACTGAAGTTTCAGTAATGTGATTCATTTCTTGTACATGAAAATCATCTATTTGTAACAAAACATTTTCAGCATACCTTCTCTTCTTACGTTAGTAAACAAAATATCAGTTTTATCTAATAGTCAATATAGATTTTGTCTTATTAATTTATAGTTATGGAAAATAGAAATTATAATTAATTTCTAAGTTCAAGACATACAAACACATGTGCGTGCACACACACACACACACACACTCATTCTCACATACAGATACACACATACTGATTGATTATATGGAAGAAACTAGACTTTTTGTAAAAGGACATTAAATATTGGAAAGCAAAGTTATTGACTTGTAACATATACTTTGGTGAATTAAATCATATCTTTAATTCTTTATTTATGGGATGGAATTATTGTGTTAATTGTGTTATTGAGAAAACAAAGGCAGACAAAAAGAATGTAATTTTCAAGGCAATATAGGTGACGAATCAAAGAGAAATAACTCATACACAGGTTTCATGTCCAGGGTCATTGATTTCACCCACTTACCACAGTATTTTTCTGCAGTGTGACACTAAGAAAATAGAATAGAAATACCAGATATACAAAAAAAGAGAATTGTTACAGAAGAGAAGATTGACAGATCTTCTATGCTCAACGAATTAACCCTCTAATTTATAAATTCAATTGTATCTCCTCAAAAGCTATGAAGCCATAGCTCTCTCTGGGAATGTGCCATAACTGAGAAATGGCAAGTTCAGGATGTTCAGCTTGATTTACAGCCATTATGGTGATTTTCATTGCAGTACATCTATCATTACAGAATTAGGAAAGTCAGTTATGGAAGCACACATAAAAACTAAATAAATAAAAACATAGATGGGAATACCAACTCTTTTATCTATCACTTGTACCCTCTAGAACTTAGAGACAATATGATGTTTGAGTCACTGAATAAATCAAGATGAAAACCATATTTACCAAATCTTAATGTATAATAGAAGGGCTGTGTAAATTACTCAGTGGTTATGAGTACTGGTTTGTTTTTGTAGAAGAACCACATATAATTCCCACCAACAAACTTGCAAGTAGAGTATACATATATTTAAAATACAATAAACCAAAAAATATTTATTATATAAGTACATATATATATTTTATTAAACATATATTATATGCAAAGGTTGGTCTCAGAACTTACTTAAGTTTTACTGTTATAATCAGCAGACATTTTGGTTAAGAGGCATAGAAAATGCATATTTACATCACTGTTTTATAGCTAGATGAATCAGTTGTGAACCTATGGGGGAAAATACCATGATTTCCATAGAATTTTATTCAACTATGTAAGCTTTACACTTAATTTGTCTGGTGAAGATACTGATACTATCCTTTCTTACCACCCACTAGGAAATGTTACTGTTCCCATTGACACTGATGCCTGCTGTGCTAGATCCTACAGAATTGACTCTTGCTTCCTTAATAAGGAAGACAAATCCTTGGTCATATTGTCATGGGTCAGATTCTGCATCAATGCCAGCCTCAAGTCCTGACTGCCCAGTCTAAACTAGAACATGTTTTCAGGCTCTATTACAAGAAACCAGACAAAATATATAACACAATTCAGAATTAGCATGTTTACTATTTTTAATATCATATGTTATAATCAATAAAATCCACATTATAAAATAATCCTCTAATACAAAGGTGATAGGTATAAAGCTATGCTCAAACAGTAGGATAGAAGTTCTCACTCACCTTTATATCCAAAAGCATTAGAACATTCAAACCTATTGTAAGACTGTATTTAAATGAATAAAATAAGAAACAGGGACAATAACATAACTGAAAAAGATACAATTTTATTTATTATTGAAACAATATAATGCTCAGGTTTTGGAAATCAAAATACATATCATAGTTGGTCCTTTAAATTGGATGATCATTAGCTTGACTCTATTTAACATAAGACTTCCTAGCCCCCCGAATGAATGTATAGATTTAGAAATGCAAGTATTGACTTAATAAGTGATTCCAGCAAATGTATTAGAAATTTGTTGTTCCTGGGCCCCTTAAAATATAATCGTTCATTTGAATTCACTTGTCAGGGAGATAAAACTAAAATACAATCCATGTAACACCATTCACCTGGGATAGAAAGTGATTAAGAAATAGATCTGTGAAAATATTTCTGCCAAACACTCAGAAGAACTAACCAATTAACTGCATACCTCACTCCTCCTTTTTGAACACATTCGATTCATTATTCAGAATACATTTATTGAGAGGCATGCCAGGCACACTACTGAATCCAAGCAGAACCTAATGAGAGAAGTGAAACAGCATCATGCTCCTACCTTGGAGGATGAAGTAGTGGAAAAGTTCTAATCTTAAACAAAGCATATTGAAATCTAAGATACAGAGCTATTTCTGCAGTTAATTCTTCCTACATTATCCCTTATGTTTCCATGTCACTCCCAATATAATTGTTAAGCACGGTTTGTGCCTCAGCACTCTTTGCATATCCTTTCGTTGGCCTTTTCTTCCATATGCTTGATGCTTTCCTGCCAGTGGGTTTCTATTTCTGTCTCCATAAAAAGGAGAGGGGGGAAAAAGATATCACTTTCCCTGCTGTGCACTAAACTAAATAAGGAAATTATAGCCATCAACTTTATCTCTTGGCACCATTCTTTCCAGTAACATATCACATGCTACCAATTTCCAGGTCAACGAAATGTGCTTGTCACCTAACTATCCTAAGTATGGATATTTTTTTCCTTTTGTGTATGTTTTTGGTTGTTTTTAGAAAGTTTCAATCTATAATACAAGAAAGAAAGTCTAATGAATCATTTAACTTCTTTTCTATAAGACCCAGAATGAGAATATTTTTTCCACTGGTCATAAGCCTAAAGATTCCCATCAACAGCATTAGGTTCACTTTCTGGATGAATGTTTACACGTTCTAGGACCAGGATAAAAGAATACAGGGATAGATAAACCGAACATTCCCTAATACTCCGCTTGAAGCAAGACACCGCCTGTACAAGATGCGTTTGCACTCACAAGAAGCTGTCTATCATAACGAGACCTGAACTCAGAAGAGAGCAAGGAGAGACTGTGTATAAATACCATGGAATTTTTGACTTTCCTGACAAACTCCATCTAAGTAATAGGGAATTTTGTCAACCTTTCTCCTCTGCTGTGTAACTCTGGAGATGAAGCTTTCCTTCGAGCCTGAGAATGACAATGTGTTTGAGAAGAGTTACCTTCTTCAATAATAACTTTCAAATGCTGCAAAACTGATGGTTCAATAAAATCATTAGCTCTAGAAACATTAGAATTAGTGATCTGTAGATACTCATTGTAGATATTCATGTAATACCAACCAAGAGAAGAATTTGGATCTTACCTCCTGTCTAAGGATCAGGTACTCACCCCTTGTGCTGGAGAAGTGGAAGGGTTAGTGTAGTGTGAATTCTGGAGATCAGAGTCACCACTGTTTTTACCTTAACTTTATTTACCTGCATAGCTTAATTATTAAATATTCCAGGTATTAGGTGTTCCAGAAGCTAGACAGGTGAGATAAGCCAGGGAGAGTGTGACAACATGGATTTCAGATGGAGTAGCTATTCAGATCTAACTACATGCTGCAGTAGAAATTTAATACCAGCGAGAGCCCAGTGGGTTTTGTTTTGTTGTGATATGTTTTGCTTTCTCTGTTGATATACCTGAGATCAGGCTTTGTCCTAATTATAAAATTTGAAAACATTTTCAAATGCTGATATTTTTCTTACTCTGAAAAATATTGGCAAATAATTTTGAGATGTTTAAAATGTGTGAATGTAAACATGTGTACTGGCTACATTCTTAACTAGTGAGTACAAATATGTTGATAACTTCCTGCTCAAATGGAAGGAGGCTAGAATTATTATTTGCTTTTTGTTTAGGACTGTAATAAAATATATGGAGTTAATTCAGTTCTTTAATATATTGATAGGCTTCAAATATCTGAAATGAGCTTAGTTGGTGGATTTCTTATTTTATGGAGATCACTTCTTACCATATATTCAGGCTGGCCTAAATTTTCATATCCTTCTGATTCTGCCTTTCAAATGCTGGGATTATGACTATGGGCCACTACATCTGGATCATCTAAAAGTTCTGAAAGTCTTAACTGAAGACTGTTAGGAACATTCAAATACAGGAGACTATACTTTTATTGTAGTTTAATACTTTTTCTGTCTCCATTTAAAGACAGTTTCTATAATTCTGTAAATCAAGAAGCTCATTTATTATTGTTTATAATGATGCTTTGGAGATCATATGTTGATTTGCATTCAACAGAGGAATTTGCAAAACCTCTGGTCTAAACTCAGTTGGAGAGGGGATGGGGAGGGGAAAAGGAGGGGCAGTCAGATATGGGAATCAGGAGGGGTGGCCAAAGGGCCAGAAAAATAAATAGAAATATGCAGCAGTGGATGGTAGGGGGCAGGTGGAACCTCTAGGAAGTCCCAGAGACCTGTGATGTGAGAGGCTACCAGGACACAACAGGGATGACATTAGCTGAAATGCTCAACAGTGGGGAAATGGAACCTGAAGAGACCACCTCCAGTAGATAGACATGGCCGCCAGTTGAGGCATGGGGCCACCTATCGATCTTCAAAATTTTAATTCAGACTTGTTCCTGTCTAAAGAAATTACAGGAACAAAAATGGAGCAGAAACTGAACGAAAGGCCTTCCAGTGATGGGCCACCAAATCCTAACACTATTACTGAGGCCATATGGTGCATTCAGACAGAAGTCTGGCATGGCTGTACTCTGACAGGTTTACCAGCAACTGACTGAGACAGATGCAGGCACAGCTAACTATTAGACCCTTATGGAAGCATTAGAGTACTGAAGAAGCTGAAGGGAATTGCAGCCTTACAGGAAGAAGAACAGTGTCAACAAACCAGGACTACTCAGAGCTCCAAGAGACTAAGTCAAAAATCCAAGGAGCAAACATGGGCTGGTTTGTGGTCCTGGGCACATGTGTAGCAGAGGACTGCCTTGTATGGCCACAGTGGGAGAGGATGTGCTTAATCCTGTGGAAACTTGATGCCCCCTGGGAAGAGAGATGCTGGTGGGGATGAGGTGGGAGTGGGTTGATTGGTTGGGGGTGCACCCTCTCAGCTGGGTGGTGGTGGTGTTGTGTGAAGAACCTGGGAGAAGGAGGACTGTGAAGGGGGGCAACTTTTGAAGTGTAAATAAATAAAATAATTTCATTAAAATAACAGATTCAGAAAACTAACAGCCAAGTGATTACTTCTGACTTCTCACTCTGGTAAGCACATAAAAGGATGGTATTAGTTGACTGTTGTTTATTTTAACCTATAATGTAGTGCAAGTTAGGTTAAAAACTGTTAAAAATGTCATTATATCTCCAACTGGACAACACTGCCACATTCCTTTTCCTCCATTTTAATTTTGATTCATTTTAAATAATGGCTTTATTTATTCTTTGAGAAATTCATACCAAAACCTTTTTTCTATTTTTTCCTTTCTTTTATTTTCATGCTATAATATCAAGCCAAGCCTTGATTCTTTACTAATAAAAGTTAAAAACATTAAGTATCTAATTTATACTTTATTAGAAAACTTTATTTTCTAACAGAACTAAATATAATAATTGAGTTATAAATGCTACATTAGCAAAGGTAATGATTTATGTTATTAAAATTATAAAAAACAGATTATAATAAACCAGTAAGTTTAAGAGAATTTGTGGTGATAATGACAACTACAGCCAGTTCTTTGGAGATGACCCAAGACTGCATGGAATGACTAGCTATTTGTATATATAATCATATACAAATATGTCTATTGTCATGAACAGGATTAGAAAGTCTATGGAATCTAACCCATGTAACAATAATAAGTGTCTTTACTCTGTACAAATGACTTCACAAACTTAATTGATGTAAGTAATACAGTTTAGCTCTGTTCAATTTTCCTGGGTTTTGATTCTTTTGAGATAAGGTCTAACTCTGTGATCTAGGCTTCTCAGAGCTCACTATGTTCTAAAAACCATGGCAATCCTCCGCCTTCAGTCTTCAAAGTGACAGAATAACAGATGTGAGCTGTTAAATACAGCAAATCATGTCTTTGTCATTAGCTTTTGGCAATTCCAACATTGAGCCCAGTGGCTGCACATCTCTAACCCTGAGCTCTACTTCCATCCAAAAACATTGGGTCTTTGTGAAGTAAAAAGCTTAAGTACATCCTGAGATACTTCTGTACGTAGTATAACTATCTTAGGAAATCATACACAGGTAATGAAATAAATGTCATGCTTTTACATTTGTTCTTAATCAATTATGCAGCCTGTTACCTAATTCCTTATGGTTGATTGCTTTTCTTTCTAGACAAGCCTTCATGTGTTTTACAGAATAAAAACATATTGAAGTTTCTCAAAATGATACTTACTAAATACTCAATAAGGCATTTTTATATGGTATGGTTGTTTTTAGAATGTATTCTATAGGGTTTCACAATATAGTTTTGTAGATGTGGCTAAACAATCAAAACTCCTGGGACAGAGTTATGTCATACATCAGAGTTTCATCCACATGCAAAAGTAGCTTCAAATTTATAACATCTTGTTACTTCTCAGGTTTTTTATTCCAAATCCTGAATATTAAAATTTGTACTCTTTGTCCCTCAAGACATTCTTCCTTAGATCTGTGTTACTGATACTAGACTTGGCTAACTCCAAGCATATCTATCTAGAGAACTCCCCTAAGATATAAAACAGTCACAAGTACCCACCATGTATATCTGATTTAGCTCTTTGTCAATATATTGAGTTAATTGGTTTTGGATGTTTCTTTGGCTTAGGAATGTTTTTCTTATTTTGGGGTGACTTTTAATATTGATTACATGTTTTCCTGTAAATATTATGGTTCATTATATGTCAGTATTGTGTAGATTTACCTATATTTTCTGAGTTTGAACAATCTTGGCATACATGGCTCAAAAAATATGAAAAGCCCAAGGAATCTTTTGAGTATATTTCCTATGAAGGATAATATTCAAGAAAGGGTCAGGAAAACAAAAGGGAAAAGAAGATGCCTTTAAACAGTGACTCAAGTACTAAGGGGTAGTTGTCAGAGTATGGTTAAAAAATAGGTTTACATGTACCAATGAATTGGAAAACATGAGATTCTTTTCTTCCAAGTAAAATGGTCAACTCTGCACATTATTGTGAGAACAAACCTTTATTCCACTGGATCAATTAAGCACATTATTTCCAAAATATATAGATAATAGTGCTATAAAGAGATATAGTATTTATTATAGCATTTTGCTTAATGGTGTTTAATTTAGATGGCTGTATACAAGGAAGGCAATAATTGCATTGGTGCTTAATGTACTGGGACCACATTATAGCAATCCTATACAAGAAATGAAGTGTTGGAGGAAACAGCTTTATATGCAGTGTGAGGTAAATGAATATTTTATTGTGCGCCTTGGGTGCTTGATAAAAATGGAGTTCTTCTGATTGTCATTAGTTCAACACTGAGAGTCGTGTAATAAGTACTCATGGGTGTCATACCACAATTGTCTCTTATTCTTTGACACAGCTTGAAATTCAAAATGTAAGGGCACAGCTGCTAACTAAGGAAGTGTGTGATATTTATTCATCATCTGCCACAATTCCATTGCCACTTGAACCAGATAAATTGTGAGGGGTGTTTTAACAACTTTTACTTCAGCTAGTAATCAGAATGTGTTTGGTTTAATACAAATACATGTAGCACCAAATGGTATTTCAATAACTATGAGAGTGGCTGAACTTTAAGCTATAGAAAGCTTTTTATACATTTATTTCAAACAATTTAAATTCTGAAAAATGCAATGAGAATAGTGTATTTTTATTTCTGCAATGGATAGACTTTGTCACAAAACTGACTTATAACTTCTGTGATTTTACAGGTACAGAGTTATTCATTTGTAAATATAAACTTTACTTCTTGAATTAAAACCATATTATTCAAAGAATTAACAATTATGCATTATTCAAATGGGTTAAATATTTTAAAAACTGGTAGAGATTGATGATCTGGTGCACACTCAAAAAGTTAGCCATATGAGTGGAGAAATGGAGTCCTTGTGGTCATCCAATGGCTTTGAGGTTTTATATTAATATATTGAACATTAATTTGACAAAGTTTATTTGAACATCTATTGCTAAGTATGAATATAAAGAGTGAGATATAGTCAAATTAGATATTCATGAAAAATTAATTCCAGGCCAAAACTGGAAGAAAAAGCTAAGATATTTATTTGTCTTCCAGTAGAGTTGCATATTCACCTTATGAAATTATGAATATTATAAACTTGTCTGCCATTGCATCATCAACTGTGCACCACTGCCTGGAGTTTCTCGCAGATCAATGTTCCTACACCATCTACTCTAAATTTTTCTAGATTAAGTTGTGATATGCATGGCCAAAATTAACCAATTTAAGGTAGGTATTTTTCATTCACTACATAGATTGCTCAATAACATTTTATAACATTGTCTTTTTATTGATTATTTATCCACCTATGACCAATTATCTCCCAATTCAACATCTCTACCACTCATTTATCTTTCAGTTATATATATTTTATTATACAGTATTACTTTTACTTGTGTTTAAACTAAACTTTTGATGTGAACAGAACATTGTCGACGTGCTTCAATATCCCTACCTACCAATAAGTAGCCCTAAATGTGTCACCTGTAATGAAATAAACTCCTTTAACAACATATTTCCTAGGTTTTCATAAATATGTGCAACTTTTGAGATCTTGAAAATAAACTACAATTAAAGCATATGAATATATGTTTCCGTATTGTCTAAGGCTGTTTTGTACAATGGCAAAACTGAGAGTTTGTGAAAATAATTCTAAGATCCAGGAGGCCTGAAAATATTTGCACTTTAAATGTTTCAAGAGCAATCATTTTCATGATAATCTAGCAAATCCTCCCAGCCAAATTTTTGGTTCAATAATTTTATATTAAACACAGATTATATACACTCTTTTGTATACAGCTTCTATCATTCACTAGTTGATCTGAAGATGCATGTGGTTTGTTAATTTTATTGGTGGATTATTTTCATTTGCAGTTTAAAGTATGCCACTATATAGCCCTGTGTGATCATCTCTTTTTGATACCCTCCAGTGTGTTTCCAGTTTAAGATCAGATACACATTATGGAGCTGCACATCACATTACATTATTTCATTTTCTTGGGCAAGGGTCTAGGGGTTGAATCACTAGTTTATAGAAAAGATGTAGACATTGCTTGATAGCAAAATTCCAGGTTGGTTCTCAGAGTAAAAATAAAGTTTTACATCACTATTGTCAGTGTATAAGAACATATATTTGTTTTGAACCCTTGCTGCATGGGTGGTATCGGTTTTTCTTTCTTTGTATGACTGTTCCATTAGACAACCATCAAGCTCAGTCTCAGGCGTCTGAGATCAAAAATCCATTCTGCTCGTCTGTCCCGATAGTTCTTGGGTCTGTAACATGGCATGAGTCTTAGTGCTGGAATCCATACACAGAGCTCTTTTCCCAGGATAAGGCCCTAATGGGGCCCAAAGCGCCACCACAATATGGTGTGAGCACAGATTTGTGACAAAGAGGGACGAACTACCTTGAGGCATCCCAATAAATAGATTAGGACAATGACATGCTGAGAAAAGGCTTGGTCACTCACCTACCAGCAGAACAGAGAAAATTCAGTAGCACCTGTACCTGCAAAGTGGCCTGGGAAGTTTATGGACCTACCTTTCTATACATTATAGTGTGTACCTCACATAAACCTTCACTGGTGCAGTCACTGGTGACCTGTAAATTTTCTAACATCTAGAAACCCCTCATAGTAATTATCTGTATGTCATAACTTTGTTTTTGATGCATAATGTATTTATAATGGAAGCAAAAACCATGGTTTGAAATGGAGTTCTGGAGAACCTACAATTCATTGTAACTACAGTTCAAACATAAGCCTGAAGATGGACTATCTAATACCTGGTTAGCTCCTATCTCACCAGTAATTTTCATTGGGGATAATAACAGCTGATGGAAAATTGCCATTGTAAGATTATAGGCACTTATTCTTTAAATCATGACTTAAATTCACCTTTATTAAAGCAATCTGAATGGATAGTCTAAACATGGCATTGTACAACAAGAAAATTGTCAATTAAAACAGTTACACAATCATTAGCCTAAACTCCTATCTTAAGGATTTGAGTTTGATAACTCAAATTGGCTGAGGAGATCTACCGACTACAGTAGTCAAAGGGTTTATAGGTGAAGTGTCAGGAGTAGCGACTGAGAACTCTTTCATAGATCCTGTGCCATGGTGATTTATAAAATTCTTTCTTTGTTAACACCTCCAGGAAAGAGGTCAGATATATGTCTGGTTTGTGAATTTCAAAGAAGATAAAATGATTATTTATTAATGAATAGCTCCAATTTATTATCTCGTCTAATTTACTAGTAATTATGCTATTTGAAGACAATTGTTCTATCCCTCTTCTACATAGGTGTAAATTCAGAGTGGAGTTCACACTAGAAGCATGGATGCTTAATTTTCTTAAGTGATCCAGAAGGATCAACAAATCTATAACAAATTAACAGAAGACTGAATCTCAAGATTCAATGGGACTACAGCCATACTTACAATTAATATAATTTTTCATAAGTTCAAAACCTAGAATTATATTTTAAAAAGAGAAATATGATCTGAGATTAAATGTTATATTAAGTAAAATATACCATGCAATAATATGTATCAGTGTAAACTTAGTTAAATAAAGATTGTCATAAAGTAAGTGTAATAAATAGGTTAGAGAATAAACTCACAGAAACAAATAATAATCTTATTTTGGGGAGTCTTAACGATCATAAGGATAAATTCTCTCATTTTTACAAAAGGATACTGAAAAAAGAAAAGAAAAGTAGGACTGTGGTTCAAAGTCAGAGTCTTTAGAAGGTGACTAGAAGAGTCTTGGGTTCAACAAAGTATTTTGAACTCTAAATTGTGGCAGACATCACGCTAAGTACTCAATGCTGCTCTCAGGGATGTAAGATGTGAGGGACTCGCATGCATAAAGAATATGAGTAAAACTCAGTGAATGTGATAAATGTAGAACACAGAGAGATAGCCGTGGACTATCAGATACAAAATTTACACTTGGTGCATAGATTAGATTAACTGACTGCTTTTGGGAGAAGATGGCTGAACCGCCTGACTCTTTACATCAGCATTTTGGGTTTGCCCAAGAATCAGACTCTTGGGATAATATGTCTACTTGGTAGTCTCTTTGTGATCATTGGATGGTATTTTACAAGGTAATAGCTGCTACTTCATAATGATTCTATGAAGTTATCAACACCAAGTCATCAAACTACTAAGCCAATCATTTATTTATTGCTCACAAAATTATATGTGGATCGTTTTTTAACAAATCTGTGCTGTGTTTAGTGAGTTGGATCAAATGATGGCTTGAATGTCAATCCATTCAGTATTTCTCATATTGTTTGTAGGGCATCAGCACTGCTGGAAACATAGTCTTCTCATGAAGAAGGCAGAAACATAATCAAGCACAGTCATAGAAATGAATGTGTGTCCTTTTATGTGATATTCAAGCAGATGTGACTGTAAGAGCAGACAGATAAGAGATTCAGGGAAACAAAATTATTATTATACCCAGAGGGCCCCAAACATGCAGAATGTCATGCTATGCCATGTCACCTAGGAAGTCTCAGGATTATCGGAGGTAGAAACTAATGGTAAGTCAAAATGAAATGTGATGGTTAATAGAGTGGCTTAGAAGAATATCTGAAAGCTTTAATGAACTAAGGGTACGGAGCTATGATAGAGAAGTAAAATGTAGGATACAGAATTTTGTTTCAAAAAAACTGGCTCACTGGTAGCTAATCATTGGGAACAATTTCTTGTCCTGGATTCTTTCTGTGAATTCTTCTTTCGTTGTCATAAGTTCCAGCAGCTGTGATTTCTTCCAGAGCATGGAAAGAACAAGCTACCATGGACGAAACTATATACCAAAATAAATATTTACTGCTATAAATTGCTGTGTTTGTGTATTTGGGCAGATATATAAAAAACTAACCTACTATAAAAAGGTAAATCTTTCATTGGGATTCCTATGAAAAAGGAAGGACATATAAAAGGTGTTCTTCTGAGTGAGTCCCTTGCTTTCCCTAAGAACTAAAAAGGAACAAAACAAAACAATATGCAGAATGAAACCAATGTATAAATATCACTAAAGCATTTGTCTAATTTTTCTGTTTGCTGTACATTGCTCACCAGTATTCTGGCCATAATAAATAATTGTTTGCCCAAGAGAAGACTCTAGAACGGAATAGGACCAAACTAGAAAATATTGAACAAATAACCAAATATCTCAACCCAATTGATAAATTGTTTCCCTAAGACAGCTAAACTCATGTATAAATTATGAATTATTCTTATAGTACAAAATAAAAAAATCCTATCACCACTATGTACTTATTAAATGTTTATCTATATACATCGTAAATGATACAGCAAACTCTAGTTTTCTCATATTTGCGCACAAATGGTAACTGTGAAAACCAATGGGCAAACAATTTATGATAAGCATACAGTAACAAAATAGAGCTGCTGTCGGAAAAAAAAAAAACAAAAACCTCAGCTCTGTATCTTATGGGGATCAATGTCCCAGGAGCATGTGATGATGCACTTTTCAGTTTTCGTTAAAGTTAACAATGAAGACATTAGATTAGATAATAGTTGGTTCATCTGTAAAACATTAAATAAAACTAGTTTATTAAACTTAGACACACAAATATACATTGAGATTACATAAATATTTTCTGGAATACATAATATTAAAAATGTATTTTATATGGAATAGGGACAATAAAATCTAAGATACATTTCTTCAGAAGAATATTTGCCAGACACGCACACACGCAGGCACATACACACACATTTCGCTAAAAACTTGGGTGAAATTTTCTTGGTCAATTTTCCATGTTAATATTTATGAAGACCGGCAGTCTCAACTAACCCGGAGCCCTGAGATCTCTCAGATACTGAGCCACCAACCAGGCAGCACACAAGAGCTGCTATAAAGAGCCTCCTAGCTCAATGTGCTAAAGATGCTGAAAGAGGAAGATGTAGTAACCATGCAATGGAAATGGTGGATCTCTATCAAATGACGAAAAGATAAAGGAATTCCCAATACTTACAGAATGCAGGAGTATTCAGCTGTGAAGAAAAATGAAATCTGTAAGCAGATGGTTGAAGCTAGAAACAGTCATCCTGTGTGAGAAACCACAGAGCTAGGTCAAGAGGAAGAAAGGAAAACAAGAAGCACAAACAGTGAACAAAGTTAGTGGAAGAACAATAGATGTTTGTATTCAGGGAACTATGCTGGTCCCTTCCCTTAGTCAGCTGCAAAGAACAGGGACTATGCTGATTCCAGAGTTCGCCAGAAGTCAGATCTAGAGGCAAGTTGGCTACTTTTTCTTGAAGCCAGGAAACGTTCTACAGGATTGTGTAAGTTTCCTCCAAGCTTTCTTTCTTACAAGGAAAGGACTTGGGCAGGAAGATAAACATTTCACAGAAGCTTCGGAAAGTCACTGAAACTTGTCAGAACCTCAGGCCAGAGTAAGCAATAAAAGCTGAGAGTTTGTCTGAGATAAAGAGAAGCCATAAGACAAGACCAGCTACATGGAAGAGATTTCGAGCGACTGAGGCATCTAGAATGGACATTAAGCCTGTCGAGCTGTCTGAAGACCGGGCATTATGTTTCAGGTTTTCAGTTTTGTAAGCTGTCTCCCATGCCGAGGCGGGCTTTGATGATGCAATTCTCTTAATTTATACTCCTATAAGTATCAATAAACTCACTAGACTTTAGTGGTTAAAAAACAGGGAAAGCATTTTTCATAAATGGCTGGCCATAAATATCTACTGTTATGCCAAGTTCATGGTAACTCCAGGAGACCACCAGGGATTATGACATCAATGCAAGCACACAAGAGTCATATTCGAGTCCAGAACCCGGAATGCAAACTTCCTTGCTCAGCAGGTGAGGAATGTGACCCTTGGGTCTGGGGATTTAGGGTTTATATAGGGGAAATGCTCAAGCTAGGGCTTTTGAGCCTTGGTGCTACATGATTGGGCAAGGGATAAAGGAATGCTATCCTTCAAACTGATAACTTTGTTCAGACAGCAAGGAAGGACCAAACATCTGGGAAGGGACCTTTTCAATGTGGGAAGAAATAACTCATTCCGTTATCAGTGACCACTGCATTCTTACAGCTGTTAAGTCTTTTGCCGACTGCTGGGAAATGTTGGTTGTCTCTTTCCCATAGTCTAAGGGTAGAGGTCTTGTCAGTTTGAAGACATTAATTTTCTGCTTCCTTCAAGGACATAAGACAGCTGCATCAGGCAGGAGAACTGGCTGGTAAACTCAGGGGCTTACATAGAGGGGAGTGTTATACTCCGCACTGGCACCTGGCCTTATGGGGAGGGGAGTGCTGCCTGCCTTTTGTCTCTTCACCATTAGCTTAGCAAACCTCTTCACTAGAAGCAAGAGATAAGCGGTAAGAAAAGATGCACCCATGTAAGGTTTGTTTTCCTTATATAATAAATCTCACTCAGAAATCATTATACAAAAAAATCTGTTTGTGTTACAGAAAAATTAACTGGAATTCAGGCAAAGACCTCTGCTCATAACTAACTGATCCATCAGTCACAGATCTACAGAAGTTATCCAGATGAAAGATGACTACGACCTCATAGCAGGAAAGTCATAATTGTGCAAACAGGTTTTAATGTCATACAGGAGTCAGATCTAGGACTGGGCTTTTCATGATTCAGCCAGCCTTTATCAACAGCATGCTACTTAGGGAATAAACAGAAATAACCATTAACACCATCTCCTGCAATGAGTTCTTGTTTGGGGAAAGCAAATCTCATACCTTAATTGATTTCACTTGGCCTTGATCATATATCTTTTAGGGAATATGGGTTAGGATCTTGACACTTTGAAGAGTACAAACTCAGCCCTTAAAATATCTGCAATTTTCTGTAACAGAGTTCTACGTGCAAGTGGCATTCTTTGTGGGCCTCTGATCTCAATGGAGTGACACAAAATCTATGGTGTCTATGCTTTCTGCCCTCATGATGGCTGAAGAGTAAGAAATTTCAGAGGACCTCATCCTGTTCTGCTTTATCACAGTACCCTTCCACACCATATTGTCTCTTTAGACTTCAGTTACCACTGCTATTATTACTCTAGCAGTAGTGGTAATAAATGATGTCTTAGTTCCCAGTGATCATGGAAGGATGAGAAAATTCTGACTAAAAATTGCAACTCATATGCAATTAAAATACTCCACTGATTTCACCAATTTTGTTTTTCCAGATGGGATGGGAGAAGGTAGGGTTCAGTTAGCTTGCTATAAAATGTTGCTGTTGAAGATGAAAAGAAGGAAATAATTTGTTATTATTCCCTATTGCATCTTCTGGAGGTGTCTGCAGTTAAGTGGGGGAGAAACAGATGTTTCTCTTATAGATAAATCTAAACATCTTGCAAATAGAGAACCTATTTGCCACATGTTCCATCTAACCACATCAACCCACCTGCACTAAGGCAGCTGATCTTACCATTTTAGCCGTGAGGAACTAGTGTTGGAAAAAAATCAGTGAGAATTGATGAGAGACTAATAAGAGGGGGGAAAAGAGTTTATGGGGTGTTTTCTTGCATCTTCAGGGAGAAAGGAATATGATGAATACACTTGGATTCATCAGAAATTCCTTCAACCCTCCACAGAATACCTATCATTGTGTCATTTGGATTAGGGTTATAATATTAAGTAACTCTAAAAATTAAAGCCCTAACCTGCCAAACCTTCATAGGGTCATGTGGTATCCCACGTGCTTTTCGTTCATGTCAGTCCCTTGATATTCATGATTATAACAATATTTCCTTCAAAATATTTTGCCTTGTCCAGCAGGTATCACTGAAGATAATGGGAATTGTGTAGCATATTGTGGTATCTCTCATTCAAGACATTATGGATTGAAAGAAATGAAATGAATTGTAGTAACAAGTGAGTTCTGCAATGTGATGTGAATTCTCAACTCTGTAAGTTGAGCAAAACTTTTGAAAACAGTTAAAGAATGATCGAGTTATATTATTAAAATACATAATTCGAATGTAACTTTATGTATTTTCTACACCATAAAAAAGTTGAAAAAATACACTTTAATTATTTTTGAAGATTTTACACAATATATTTTATCATATTAGTCCTCCACCTCACGTCATAAAGGCCGCATATATCTACTCTTTGTCCCTAACCCCTCGACATTGGGTCTGCTTTTTAAGTGCCATTTATTTTTTTTGAAGAATTTTTCTTTTTTATCCTTTAAATCAAGAAAAATTAATATTGGGAATTTTAGAAATTACTTAACCATATGTTCTAGTTGGACATTATATTTCATATCAGAAATAATTTTATCTATAGAGTTCTTTGAGGCAGGAGTTATAACTATTTTAATTAATTCATTGAATCACTTACTGGATAGTGGCCCAAATAGGTACTGCTTGCGGACATATTTTATGAGTTTGTGGAAAATTGCTGAATACTGCATCTCCTTCCATATGGTAGAGGGAATAGAGTATAAGAAAATAAAGCGCAGTAGGAGATAAGAAAACTATTAGCAAGGCTTGAGACACAACTCAGCAGTCAGAGCTTGATCCATTGAAGAGACCCTGTATGCAGTTTCTAGCACTCACAGTGGTTAGCTCATAATTCTGTTTCTCCAACTCCAGTGGATCTGATGACCTTGTCTTATTTCATTAGATAACATATACAACACTTATATAACTCTCTTATACAAGTAGACACAAATACATACCAAAAATTTAAAAATTCAATTGAAAGCAAAGACACTATTGGCAGGTTAGAGGTGGGAAAACTAGAGAGCTTGTAGGCAGATCATTCTGGTTACCATACAAAGATAAGATCAAGCATCATGCAGGGGGAGTGTTAGGACAGTAAGTGATTCAACCATGGAAGTCATTAGTGAATGGCTTTATCCACTCTAACAAAAACAAATGCATAATAAATGCTGAGATTCAGAACATATCCAAGTGTACACCCAAAAGAAGAAAAAGAAAGGAATGAGAAATGCATCCAATAGTCTTTCGTGAGTAACTTAGCACACTGTATAAGTAACCTGAGACAGGTGCTTAAACTAGAGAGGTACAAGTACATTTGCAAATGTTTCTATATGGACATGACTAAGGATATATAGAGAGGTATGAGAATACATGAATAACTAAGAGTTCAGCTTTTGGACATATTTTAGTTTTCCAGAGTGGAAATTCCCTAACTGCAAAAATCTCATCTTGCTCACTATTACAGCATATAGAGCTTGTAACATGAAACAAAATGTTTTCATATGAGAAAGAAAATAAATTTATTGAAAATAGAGGTATTAGAAGAGACTCAAGTTTAAAATTTGAAATTGGGAAGTTTATTTGTATAAGGGTAATACAGAAACCATAGCGCCAAATGAGATCACATTGAGAGTTTGTGAAGAAAACACCTAAGAACTGCACCATGAAGAACATAAATTGACATTTTATTGGAAATTGAATATCCACTAGTAACTAGAAAGTTGGTGCTATTTCCGAAAAGGCAAGTAAAAATAAGAAAACTTCAAGTGAGAATGAGCATTTTTATTTGTAAATTTGTGAGTCATCCTAATTTTTAAGTAGTGTATAATATAATGAACACATGCTTTTATAATATAATCTAACACCTATTTTTCAATATGAAAACATAATTAGTTAATTGTAATTAATTAATATGTCATATAATCTAGCATAAACTACTGAATCACACAGAACTAATAAATGTAAAATGATACAAACTTTTAAGAAATTAAGGTCAATGGGTATTTCACCATTTTCCTAGGCATGGTTTTAGGAAATGTATAGAAATCAAGAAAAGATTTAGGGCTTTGGATTCCAATGTAGCAATGAATAATATGAGGTGAAATGAGGAGGCTGAGATTTACAGAAGGCATTTAACAAGGGGTAAACTAGGCTGAAGAAATAGCAGAAGATTCAAGGCTCTAAAGCACAGTATAGTATGATTTAAAAATCTAAAGGAGGAAACAGAAAAGTATCAGTAGAAATGACAGTGCAGAAGGGCCTAAATCATCATTGATACCAGAACTCTCTGTCTGGGTGTTCAAGGTTCCTGTTACCTTTTTCAAAGAATTGGAAAATATGAAAGCATAAATTACAAAAGCACCCAGAACTTTAACTTAGAACAAAGAGTTCACACATGGTATGTACTCAGTAATAAGTGGGCCACGATGCCCATAATACAACCCACAGAACATGCAGAGCATAGAAGGAAGGAAAAACAGGATGTGGATGTTTCAGTCCTGGAAGGGGGTGGGGGGATGGGAACAGGATGATATGGGAGGTGGAGGGAAAGGGGGACCTGGAAGGGAGAGTAGAGGGGGGGAAATAAGGGGAGCGGTGTCAGGAACTACAGGGGATGGGAGAGAGGTACAAAGGGTCAAAAAAATCATACAAATATTATGTAGGGGTGGGTGTGGAACTGGGGATATCCACTGGAGGGTTCCAGACACCAGGGAAATGTGAGTTTCCCATGACGCAACCGTGATGACTTTAGCCAAAATACATAGAGAAGCGGGAAATAGAACCTGTAGAGACCACCTCCAATAGATAGGCATGGGCTCCCAGTCTTAGGATGGGGCCACCCACCCATCTCAAACATTTTAACCCAGAAATGTTCCTTCCCAAAGGAAGAACAGGGGAAAAAATGCAACAGAGACTGAAGGATGGACCATCGGGGATTGCCCCACCTGTGAATCCATCATGTCTACCAAACCCAACACTATTGCCATGGTCCAGAGGTGCTTGCTGTCAGGAACCTGGTGTTGTGGTTGTTTAAGAAGTCCTGCCTGAACTGACCAATGCACATGTGGATGCTTGGAGCCAACCATCAGAAAAAGCTCGGGAATCTGGTGGATGAGCTGGTGGAAGGACTGGATGAGTGGAGGAATATTGCAAGAACAATTGGAAGAACAACATAGGCTTGCCTGACCATCCAGTTTTCCTAGCGTCTAGAGCACCAATCAAAGAATATACCAGAAGGATCCATGGCTCCAGATACATATGTACCAGAGGATGGCCTTGCCTTAGAGCAACAGAAGGGAAGGCCCTTGGTTCAGGGGAGGCTTGATGTCCCAGCATAGGGGGATGCTTGAGTGATGGAGCAATGGGAGAGTGTGAGTGGTTGGGGAAGCACTCTCATACAGGAAAAGGGGAGGGTGAATGGGATTGAGGGGGAGGGGCTTGTGGAGGGGTAATCAGCAAGTGAGGTATCCTTTGAGATGTAAACGAATGGACTATATGAGTACTTGAGGTAAACTTTGTAACATATAACCTTATCCTACTAGGAACTTTTGAAGATTCTAAAGTGAATGATTTATATTGATACCTTCCAAATAATATTCTGAAATTAACCCTTGAACATCAGTTAGTTATCCGTGCTTTTACTCATACATAGTTCTAATAATACACAAATGAAGCTAAGGAACAAATCTTCTGATATCAAGGCTGGGGCACAGGAGCAATTTTCCATGGTACTGTCAGTTTCTACTTTAAGTCAGACTCCTCTACACATGGATTTGATTTTGGAAATTGAAACATATTGCTTCACAATGCTTTCCTTTGTGATGCCTGAATACTTCTTTCTTCTCCCTGAAACAATACTCCCTTGCTTGTTAGAATTTAGTAGATGCTTGCTTTATTTAAAAGTCCAGATGACTCACCTTATACTGGCTACCCATAGGGACCTCCAGAGAAAACTGGGTACAAGAATGAGTTGGCATAGGTATCCTAGGTATCTTTAAGTTCTTCACCATACCCAAACTTCACACACAGTCTTAGTAGATTGTAAAAGACATGGTGCAAACATACTATGGTGCACTGGGATATCCCTTCACCTTGATATATGAATCATCCTGTGTTGTAGGAAGTCAGGACATAGTTAACCTGACTTTGATACACATCTTGCTAGCAGTTGTATCATGGGTAAAGGACTCTTTTCCTTCACAGAATACAAAAGCAATTTTTATAGCTGTTGTCAAAATATAAATGGAAGACTGTGCTCAATTAAAAATCACTGAAAGCATAATTAAAGTAATAAATAGATTTTTTCCTGACTATAAATATTTATATGTTTAGATTCATCATAAATTACCAGTTTATTTAAAATAAAACACAAAAGCACATGATTTGCTATGAAAGGGCTGTCAGATAGTCTGGTGGTTTGAATGAGAAAGGCACCCATAAGCTCATAGATTTGGTTGATTCAGCTCTAGTTAATGAACATTTTTGGGAAGGTCAGAGGGATGACCTTGTTGGACAAGGTGTGTCCCTGGGTCTGAGCTTGTGGTTTCAAAATGTCATGCCAAGCCAAATCTCTCTCTCTCTCTTTGAAACTTGTGGTACAGCTGTGGACTCTCGGCTTCTTCTCCAGCACTATGCTTACCTGATATCATGCTCCACCATCCTGATAAGGGAATAACACTTGAACCTGTAAGCAAGCTCCCAATTAAATCTTTCTCTTTTGCCTTGGTCTTGTTGTCTTCTCATGGCAATAGAACAGTAACTAAGACTGGTGGCATTTTAAAGCAAAAATGCACAGACATACAAATAACAGCAGCACCTCGATATTACAGTCTGGGAACTTATTTACTGGAAAATCAAATTTTGACAGTGTCCTTCCATGTAAAGAGGGAGTATTGCATTTTTGCAACCTGACTATATCAGCTGAGAAGGGCTATAAACTTCATTTAGAAATCGTGGCCAAGAGGAAAGTCAAATGACAAAAAAAAAAAAAAAAAGACCCCCTACTAAGTAGAGACAGGGGCATAAAGGTGAAGTTAAATTATGAGAAAGACTTCAGGGGTGAGCTGTTCCCTGTTTTCTGTGGACATGCTGAAGGCATGCTATGAATAAGTATCGTTTCCAAGCACAGAATGTCGTTAGGAATCTTGAGAACCCTTAAGCATCGTATTGTATATGCAGAGACTCCTTAAAACAATGCAGACTTGCCAAAGTAGGCCAAAGTGAAAAACAGCACAATGTTTAATATATTCTGTGTTATTCTGTAAAGACATATTTTTGTGCCAACCGGTTGGATACAGACATTGACAAATGGTGAAGAGAGAAAAAAAGGAGGAAGAAATAATCTATCTTAAACAAAAGAGCTCTCTCAAAAGCACAAAGAGACAGAGGTGAGGGGCTCTGGGAGGCATAGAGAACAATGTTGCTTATTTAGGATCAGAAGTTAAGAAGTTAGAAGCGTGTCCTCAGTCACCTGTGGAAAAGACAAATAATCTAGGATGAATCTAAACAGGAAGATGAATTAGAGAAAAATGAGTTTACGGGATATAACAAGGAAAGTTTTATTAAAAAACATTTTCTGCGTTTTTTTTTCCTCCTGGTTTAAAAAAATGTAGTTAGAGAAGTCAAAAATTATATGTTAGCCCCAAGGATAATGCCTTAAAATGCAGAGTTTAAGAATAGTATCAAAAGCACTAGACACTACTTTATCACGTGTCTTTCCTGTTATTTTTAAATCTGAGGTTCCTTTTTACTGCAGAGATTAGTTACTCTAACAATGGAGAAACTAAAAGGTTGAATATAAAGGGAGGGGAATTCGTGGTTCTGGGTTAAGCATGGAAGCATCATTTCTTCTGTCTGTCTTTCTTTCTTTCTTCCTTCCTTTCTTTTATTATTTTTGGCTTGCTATTTGTTTTATGCCATTGATGACTGAGCTAGCTTTTTTCAAAAATCTCTTGGTGAGTACAAAAACCTCTTTGAGAAATGATTCACAGTATTAGATACACTTAACTAGACTTAAGGTGGTTACTTAATAAAGGAATCTTATTCCCTTATTTTTTTTTTCCATTCTCACTTTCTTAGAGGCCAAATCCTGTTTGCTAATTCAGAGTGATCTATTTTATTGGCTTGAAGATAATCCAGCTCTCGTACCAAAGCATTCTCAGCAGCTCCTTCTGTGTATTCCAGGAACTGTAGATCTTCTACACTAACACCAATGTTTTACGTTATGTATTTTAAGCTTCTCCTCTTTGACTTAGCATGATATTTTAAAGACTCTTCTGCGAACATGCTTCCCTCTGTTTATTTATCTCCTTGAATTTAGTTCACCTTGCCTAGGGGTTTCCAAGGTTGAATATAATCAGAATTTTGTTAAACTATGTACAGACACATCTTACCATGCAAAACTGTAGTGCTGCACATGCTCTTGAAGTGCTGATGAAGAACAGGACATATGTGACATCATAAGGAGGAAACATACATATATTGCCTATCTTCTTTTCATGTCTGGAAAGAAGATAAATTGATAATCCAAAAGTCTATGAATTTTTTAATACAGCTCATGTGCAATTATAAAAATTCAGGAAGAAATGAAGAATTAAAGATCAAGTTAAATGTATGCATTCTTTTGCTTGGTTCCTTGGCTAGTGTTTTTAAAGAACACATAATTCTTGAAAATATGGTACAATAAAGAATATAATTCGGGGTTGGGGATTTAGCTCAGTGGTAGAGCACTTGCCTAGCAAGCGCAAGGCCCTGGGTTCGGTCCCCAGCTCTGAAAAAAAGAAAAAAGAAAAAAAAAAAGAATATAATTCAATAGTGGCTTTAGGTCAACATGGCAAGTCCTGTTTGCTAAACATCCTTTCCATGAAACCTTGACTTTTCATAAAATACAACATTCCTTTTCTATAATATGGGCCGGGCCTATCAATACAGTCTAATAGTTTGTTTATAGGAAAGTCAGAAATCCTTCTATGAATTTATGTTGTCTTCCAAGGTAAAGGGATTGGAAAGGAAAGCTGAGAAACTTTTGTACTTCTGCTATTTTCACAAGTTATACACATATTTTGGTTTAAAATGCTACTAAATCTATAAATGGTACTCCTCAAATTTTCCCAGAAATCTTATAATCAAGATAGGTTCTGTTCAGGAAGCCTCAGCATGGTTTCATATTGAAATATTAAAAAATACCTTATTGTAAATAGGGCCTCCCACTTATTTATATGACAATATATTGACTGAAGTTCCATGACTTTTCTTTGTTAAAAAGTTTCCTTTGATATGTTATGTATATAAGCATATCCAGATTGGACTATCAAACTTAAGTAGACAACATGTGAAGAAGAAGAGGACCAGATATCATTCTGTAACAAATGATACGATCTGTGGTTTTAGGAAGAATTGCAAAATTTTATACTTTAAAAATGGTTCAAGTATTTGCTGCTATTTTATTGTTATTTTTATTCATAAATTATCTAATTATTGAATGAGTTGGGTTTTTGTTTCTTTCTGAGAAATATCTTTAGGTATTTTAAAGGAACTAGGATAATACCAATAGTGATTTTAATAGTAACATCAGGACTTCTTCAAAGAGGAATTTTACAAGTAAATTTGATAATGAGGCTTTGTGCAAACCTAATTGATAACATATTCTCCCCAGGATTTTGAAGGTAAGATGTGTATAACTAGGATTTTAATTTAGAGCACTGATCCCAGTACACTGAAATAGATGAAATGTGAACATAAAACACTGATCGACCTCGAAGTCTTCTCTGATAATTCTTCACTAAGAAAGTTTCAGAAGAAAGGTCCTATATTGTTCATCAAGAACAACTGTATAGTAATTTATCTTAAGAATATGTGAAGAAAAGTAGAATGTAGCTATTCAATTATCCTCACCAATTCATGGATACACCAATTGTTCTTGTTTGGCATTCTAAAGTTTGAGAGGCAGAACAAAAATTACTTAAGTAGGAAGTCTTGTCCATGGCACAAATGTGGCTTTGAGTAAGACAGAAAATTGATAGTTTGTAATCTCTACAAGGTTCAAGTGTCTCACCTAAATGGAGACAATAATAAATACTGCTTAGTATATGTTCAAAATGAAGAGAAAATGCTTAGTAAAGTCTCAATAAGTGGCAGCTACTGATATTATCATGACTTAACACCCTGAAGACCCAAAACCATTAAAGTGACACTACCTACTAATGACACTCAAAAAAAGAACTTTTCTTGTGGGTGCACATAAATCCCCGAAGTGTTAACAAGGAACCAATTAGACAATATAAAAAGAAATAAAAGCAAGAAGGTAATACATTTGCAGTGACAAAATTTCATTAATATGCATGCATTTAGAGATTCTGCATATCATAATCAGAGTGATAAATTTGATTATTAAGACTTGTTAATAAGCACATAGAATGTGCTTATAGAAACTATTAACAGTTCAACTACAATTAAATTAGAAGTCACTTACTTTGATTATGTCAGTCTTACTTTTATCATTCAATGTATTTATTATGCACCTGGTTGGTGAGAGACTTTCAGGACTCAAAGGGATGGATCTTAGATGACATGCCCTACAGTGGGGAGAGGGAACATGTAGAGTCCAACTCCAGCAGAAAGACAGGGCATCAAGTGAGGGATGGGGTTTGACTGTGGCATCCCATAGTCAAAAACTCTGATCCAGAATTGTTCCTGTCTGAAAGAACTGCAGGATCTCTCAGGGAAGAGCCTGAGAGAAGGGAAGTCCAATGACAGGTCCAAATTGGGATCCAGCTCAAGGGGAGACCCTGAGGCCTGACTCTATTACTGATACTATGGTGTGCTTCCAAGCACGAACCTAGCATGGCTGCCCTCCAAAAGGTCCAAGAAGCAACTGACAGACTCAGATGCAGATATTTACAGCAGACCAATGGACAGAAGCTGGTGAGCCTTGTGGTTGAATTAGGGAACAGCTGGAAGAATCTGATGAGGAGGGCAACCCTATAGGAAGATCGGCAGTCTCAATTAACTTGGATTTCCGAGATTCTTCAAACACTGAGCCACCAATCAGGCAGCATACACCATCTGACATGAGGCCCCCAACACATGTACAGCAGAAGACTGCAGGTCTTAACTCAGTGAGAGAAGATGCAACTAACCCTCAAGAGACTGGAGGCCCCAGGGAGTGGGGAGGTCTGATGAGAAGGAGTGGTTGGGAGTTAGGGACATCCTCTTGGATGGAGGATGGGGTTGTGATGTGGAACATTCAAGAGGATGGATTGGAAGGGGGATAAAACTGGACTGTAAAAAAAAATTAAAGAATAAAAAAATAAAATATTTATTATGCTGAAGGTGGTATATGTCTAACCATATGACAAGTTGAGTATTAGAACTAATATTTGACATAAAATGATGAGTCATTAATCTCATTATATCCATCTTCCTAAAAAAAATATTCAAAGACTTACGTAAATAAAACATATGGTGATGAAACTGAAACCATTCTTCATTTAAATTTAATTGAAATTTTCTTTTAAATATTAACTTTAAAGTCAAACATATGAAAACACTGTCTTGACAGAAGCCCTGAGGGAGAAGAAAGAAATGATTGCTTTTGGTAGCGGATCAAATAACCCCAGCAGGACTTGCTAACACCAGAGCTGTGTTTAACCTCTGAGAAGATGGACACTTCACAATGCCCTCCCGGCAGTAGGCAGTAGGGAGTCAATAATTGATCACCGCACTAAATATAAGCACATGTTTACACTTCATGTTTCCATTAACAATCCTTCTGATAATAGATTCTAGTTCAAATAAAGTAAAAACAACATAAAACTATAATAAGTTAACAGTGTCCTTTGTAGATGGATCCTGGAGTTCTGATCAATTCTCGGTTTATAACTAATGTTATAACTTTTGATGGCAATGCTGGTAGAAACTATTCAAGCATAAGGGAACCTCCTTTCTTCTACTCAGAAGAATCCACCATGCTAGAGATTAAAAATAACTATGCTCGACCATTCAGTCTTTTGTTACTATCAGTCTACTAGAGTCAAGGTTTGTTATTTTAATAATGGAAAAACACATGCATTCAGTTTTTCCCAAAGCTTTCTTAAGGCATATAAAAGAAGAAAGCACACACACACACACACACACACACACACACATACCCAAACACACACATACACACACACGTGTTCACATGTGTGTATATGCATATATACATGTAAATATATATTTAAATTCTCTGTAAATTAAAATTAGATGATGACAGTGATGCAAAATTCACTGTAGTAGAGAAGATGAGGTTGAGTCCCTTAGGAAGCAACAGGGAAGCTATCTGTAGGAGATTGCATCTGGTGAATGTAAGGGAAAGACGGTGAGAATGTAGTTAGAGGAGCATGGCAGTGAGGAAGCATGACAAGTGCAAGGGACAGAAGACTAAAGTGATTCAGGCAATGAGAGAAAGAACATGGTTCCATGAGACAGGGACCCATGTGACAACCAATAACTTTTGTCTTTGAGTTATTTGTCCTTGTTGTATCCTGTCTTTTATGAGGATTCCTGGTATGAACACAAAATGATTTTTCATCATCATAGTCCTCTACGTTTATTTTTGCCATCAGCTACGTGAACCCCTTGTACTTTTAAATATTCCTAGCACATGAGAGACACTGAATTTTAAAATTGCCTAATAGTATTATTTTTCAATCTTACACTTAAATGACAAGATTTGAATCTAATCCTTTCGTTGTTTTGCTATTGTTTGATTCCACAGTGAGAAATTGTAGAACAGAAGAGGTGATGGTGGAGATATTTACAAGGAAACTAAACCTGATCTTCCCACCTCTGAGGAGTTGGCACAGGCTTAGGTTGTGCATATATTGTCAGTGTCCTGGGAGAAATTGGTTTTTATATCTATAATCAAACCATCATATTAATGGCTTCTCCTCACACTCCTAAAAGTATCCTAATGTAGGTAAAGGGTTATATGCTGACTTTTAGTCGATTGAGTCTGAAGGCATTTATTTTATTGTACAAGATAACATTTGCAAATATAAGTAATGAAAGAGGATATATATATATATATATATATATATATATATATATATATCCTCTGATTTCTTGTTTAAAGCTTTCACTAGGAAGTTTTTTTTTTTTTTTTTTTTTTTTTTTTTTTTTTTTTTTTTTCGGAGCTGGGGACCGAACCCAGGGCCTTGCACTTCCTAGGTAAGCGCTCTACCACTGAGCCAAATCCCAGCCCCCACTAGGAAGTTTTTAAACATTGAAGAAAGTGCATATAAAATTATATTTGTTAAATCATAAACAGCAACATTTTAGGAAGTTGGCGAAGAGTAAAACTATTTGAGTGGTTAAATATTGTCAGGTTCTCCTTGGTGATGTCAGTGAAGTATCTCTCATTAAGTCTTATTTAACTAACTTTTCTAGTAAATACATTATTAACCACCCACTACTTCTTCTCTGACAGATTAAATAGTATAAACATTGAGAAAAATAACATGAATGACACAGCCGCCAAACATTAGTTGAAAGTGAAAATGTATTTAATACAGAAGCTATGCTTATGACTCCTACAGAAATACATGAGGAAATACATAGTTAAGTAATGACAGTAACTAATGAGAGTTGTAGAAAACCTTCATTTCTTTAATTCTTACTCTGTAGGCTGCCAGAAACTTGAAGTACAAAATATCATATGGTTAAATAAATAAAGTAAAAGGTGATACATTTATCAAGAACTTGTTAAATAGAGGAAAGACAATCAAAAAATGTTGCAAAAGCTGAGAAAATTTAGAGCCATGGATCAATAAACAGAGAAAGAGAAAGTACCACAAAAAAAAAAAACAGATGTGGAGTCTTCTGTGGCCCACTTTTCCACACTGAGCATGTAACAATCTCTGTGGCTGTCTTCTGCATGTGGAGCATGACACATCGTGTGTCCCGGTGATCAAACATTGCAGAGTGATGTTCCTCTGATCTTTTCTATCCAAATTTATTGTTCCTGTCTAAAAAAACTGAGTTGAGCCTTTACAAAAGAAAAGACCATGTTCATGTAGATATACTGCTTGGAGATGGCTGTGTTAACACACAGATGAGTACATAGCAAATGCTACTTGCTATCAAATTATAATGGTAGAACAAATAGTCAAAGACCAAGATGCTCTGCAGATGTATCCCATCCAGGCTACATCTCAGAAGTAAATTATTTCAACTCCTTAGTCAAAGGAATAGTGTTTTGTTTTGTTTTGTTTTGTTTTGTTTTGTTTCAGGGTACTATCCTGAACGCTAGTAGTTTTCAACACATATCCTGCTATAGAAAACTCCGTTAATTTCCCAGCAATTCCAATACACATGTACAAACAATTCAATGAAGAACTGTGATTTCACATATTTTCATAATTTTTTTTTTTTGCAAAAACAAGCAGGCATTGAAGCAACTCCTACAAATCACAGCTGAATGAACTACACTTGAATGTGCCACACTGGGTAAAAACCAAGGATGTGTGAGCATTCTCCTCACCAACACTTTGCTGAAAACTTGCTACAAATTCATGCATATTGTTGCACGTCTGGAAGCACAGAGCAGGATGAGCACATCGACAGGTTTACATAATTTGTATTTGATGCACATGTGTATAACAAGAACCTCCAGAAGAACTCCTGTGACTCACACAATGAATTTTTTCTTGTTTATACTCATTTTTTGTTTGGTTGTCGATACTTATTTGTTTTGTTCTGACTTATTTGGTGTCCACAAACAATATGAAATAATTTCCTTAATTGACTTTGGTAATTTTGTGATTTTTTTCCTTTCTTTGTAACCATATGTTCATAGTTAATAATCAGCACTTTTAGAATGATTTTTCTGGGTTTAGTTCACTCCTGTTTCAATGTGTCAAATATTACCAAGAGAGAAAGAAAGACAAAAAGGGGAAGTGAAATTTATGAAACACCGGACTTGGGAGGACTAACTTGACAAAAAAGAAACATTGCTTAAGCATTAATGAAGATATTCTTACAAATGCATCATACAAAGTATGAATCAAAAGAATACCAAGATAATCATGGCTGAAACATTTTTTGAGCCACTTGATAATAGGGTATATCAAGACCACATGTAAGTGTAATTAAAATTAGAAGTTATTTATTGCGATGAGAGAGATACAAAGTGTTTGGAAATTCCAAGGGAATGAGAGAAGATAATTGAATGTTCAAATCATATCCTGTTCTGATTCTCCTCAAGTACAGGTAGAAGTTTGACAGATGGATATGAAGTCAAGGAGACTTCTTGTGGAGAGAACATGGTCTCGGAGATGGGTGAGTTCAGGTAATGTTCAGTTGCTATCTTTCCAAAAAGCAGGCAAGCATACTGCAGATGAGATGGGATAATAACAGCAAAGGTATATTGAGACTGAGGCACAAAAATCCGTGAATGTGATGATCACACACATTCGCATCTCAGAAAGATTTTTGATGTTTGATTAGGACCATTCATGTGGGTTAGGATGTTTGATTTCACAGCAAGAAACTGAAAGGGGTGGGAGATGATCAAGGAGATATTTATAGAGGAAATTAAGTCTTATCTCCACACCTTTGAGTATACACTTAGGCTATGGATGTATTGTGGGTATCCTGGGAAATTTTGGTTTTTATATCAACGATCAAAACCTATAGATATTACCAACCTTTAGAATGGGCAAGAGTACACAGATGAAGACAACACTTGGAGTAGCTGTGCACACGGAAGAGCACTTCCCTGTCATGCTGGAGATCTCAGCAACAGCAAAATAAAACAAAAGGTTTTCTGACTCAGACTTATGGCTGACAGATGAACTGAGGCACTTCACATATGACACTTCTTTCCAGACACTTTGGTATACTAATATATCCTAGAAGAATATATATATATATATATATATATATATATATATATATATGATAATGGTTTATAAAGCTACTTGTTTTTCATGTAATTAAGTTCTGTGATAAAATAAGTAATTTTTAGTGTTTTTCTATGGTTTTTATTTTATTTATTTATATTTTTGGTTCAGATTCTTCTGATTTTCTTATTTTTTTTTCTTTGACCTTAATACCACCAGAGGTTTCAACTCATGGGAAACAGAATATCACAGTAGTCTTTGCCTCCTTCCTGTCACCCTGGGAATTTAGAGCAGAGGAGTAAGAATGAATCAGTGCTCTGACTGGTTCTGTTACTGTGCAGAATAAAGCCCTTTTCTCTGACCTAGGAGACTTCTTTTCTTTCTCTCTCTTCTTTCTTTTCACGATGACCACTAATGACGGGTTCTATGAAGTACTTCAGTACACTGAAATCACAGGTAGACATATTTTTGTAAACACTGCATTTTCGTATTCATTATATTTAATTCTTACTTAGGCATATTTGGGGAAGCATTTTCCTTTTCAGGTAAACCATTTACACGTAAACCTTCATCCCTGAAGTAAATAATTTTTTGTTTGACTCCAATAAATCATTTCTAATACCTGTCAGATTCTTTTCCATTGGCACTGGTATCGGGAGCTCTTCCTTTGAGAAATTTGCTTGACTATTCTAATTTCACCAAATAATCTCTCTGATGTTACCACAACAATGACAATTCCTATATTAATGACTGAATTTCACAACGGACGGGTCTATAGGTGTTAGCATGTCCCAGAGAGAATTTATTGAATCTGATCATATTAACAAAAACATTCTTGATGGAATTTCAATGCAAGGAAAATGATGAACATCAATTATTTATATGTCATATATATATGAAATATATAATATATAGTATTATGCATATTTATATATACACAGAATGACAGAGAGAAAAAATAAGATATTTAGAGAATTACACTCATAAACAATTATTTAGAATGCTACATACACCTTCCGGGCTTTTTTTTTTATTGGATATATTTCTTTATTTACATTCCAAATGTTATTCTCTTTCCCAGTTTCCTGTCCATAAGCCCCCTATTCCCTCCCCCTTCCCCTCCCCCATAAGGGTGTTCTCCCCATCCACCCCCTTTTGTCACCCCACTCCTCCTACAGTATTCCCCTGCACTGGGGGGGGGGGTTCCAACTTTGGCAGGAACAAGGACTTCTCCTTCCACTGGTGCCCAAAAGGCTATTCTGTGCTACATATGCAGTTGGAGATGTGGGTCAGTCCATGTATAGTCTTTGGGTAGTGGTTTAGTCCCTGGAAGCTCTTGTTGGTTGGCATTGTTGTTCTTATGGGGTTGCAAGTCTTTTCAGTTCTTTCAAACCTTTCTCTAATTCCTCCAACAGGGGTCCCCATTCTCAGTTAAGTGGTATGGTGCTAGCATTCACCTCTGTATTTGACATGCTCTGGCTGTGTCTCTCAGGAGAGATCTACGTTCGGTTCCTGTCAGCATGCACTTCTTAGCTTCATCAATCTTATCTAGATTTGGTGATATATATATCACCAAACTAAACTTTGCCTCTATATCCCCTTCTATGGATATTTTTGTTTCCCCTTGTAAGAAGGAATAAAGCATCCACATTTTGGTCATCCTTCTTCTTGACCTTCATGTGGTCTGTGGATTGCATCTTGGGTAATTTTGAGCTTTTGGGCTATTATCCATTTATCAGTGAGTGCCTACCAAGTGTGTTTTTCTGTGATTGGGTTACCTCACTCAGAATGTTATTTTCTATTTCAATACATTTGCCTATCAATTTCATGACGTCACTGTTTTTGATAACTGAGTAGTATTCCATTATGTAGATGTACCACATTTTCTGTATCTATTCCTCTGTTGAAGGGCACCTGGGTTCTTCCCAGCTTCTTGATATTATAAATAAGGCTGCTATGAAAATAATGGAGCATGTGTCTTTGTTGTATGTTGGGGCATCTTTTGGGTATATGCTCAGGAGAGGTATAGCTGGGTTCTCAGATAGTGCAGTGTCCAATTTTCTGAGGAACCTCCAGACTGATTTTCAGAGTGGTTGTAACAGTTTGCAATCCCACCAACAATGAAGGAGTGTTCCTCTTTCTCCACATCCTCGTCAGCATCTGCTGTAGCCTGAGTTTTTGATCTTAGCCATTCTGACTGGTGTGAGGTGGAATCTCAGAGTTGTTGTGATTTTCATTTCCCTGATGACTAAGGATATTGAATATTTGGGTGGTTCTCAGCCATTCTATATTCCTCAGCTGAGAATTCTTTATTCAGCTCTGTACCCCATTTTTAATAGGGTTATTTGGCTCTCTGAAGTCTAACTTCTTCAGTTCTTTTTATATTCTGGATATTAGCCCTCTACCAAAAACCCACTACTCACTCCTTCAACACCCAGAGAAAGCTTGACTCCCAGGAGATCCAACACAACAGGACCTCAGGAGCTTGGTCACACCAGGACTTCAGTATCTCAGAGGCAGCTTGACTCCCAGGAGTTCTGAGACACTCAGATGTAGGATTGGTAAAGATCAGTAGACCTTGGGTGCTAGTTCCACACCTATTCCCATAGCACCTGGAGGAAGCCAATCACACAGGTACTCGAAAATGCCTAGAATCACAGGTGAGGAGGACACAACGTCTGCCGAAACACCCGGGGTGACTGGGTTCCCAGAGATCCAGAGACTCAGGAACCCCTGCACAGCCAGGCAGTGAAATCCCTCCCATCTGAACTTCTGCCCTGAGCAGACCTTAGTCATTTGTCCCACACCTATTCCCACAACATCCAGAGGAAGCCTATCACCCAGGTGCTCCAACACATGCAGGATCACAGAAACACGGGATCATAGGATCACAGGAGCAGAGGAAAACAGAGGAAGTTCAACTCCCAGGAGATTGGACAGACCTGAGAGCACACAGTCAGGGTCACACTTGTTATAACTTCTTCCCCAACACCCAGCATAACAGGGATCCATATAGGGACCAGGGAAACACATACCCCCACACACCCAGAGGCACTGGTTTCTTTAGTTTTTGTCTGTGCTCAGTGCAAACTCCGGGCTCTGGCCTCTCCCTACTCACTCCTTCAACACCCAGAGAAAGCTTGACTCCCAGGAGATCCAACACAACAGGACCTCAGGAGCTTGGACACACCAGGACTTCAGTATCTCAGAGGCAGCTTGACTCCCAGGAGTTCTGAGACACTCATAATCCCAGGGTCACAGGATCACAAAGACACCTGGACTCTGAGGAGTTCTGACATAACCAGGATCACAAGAAGGACAGGTGCCAGTCATACACAGCTAGGGCAGGCACTAGAGATAACCAGATGGCAAGAGGCAATTGCAAAAACATAAATAACAGAAACCAACGTTACTTGCCATCATCAGAACCCAGTTCTCCCACTACAGCAAGTGCTGGACCGAATAACACATGAAAAGCAAGATCTGGAGTTAAAATCATGTCTCATGATGGTAGAGGACTTAAAGATAGACATGAATAACTCCCTTAAAGAAATACAGGACAATACAAACTAACAGGTAAAGGAATTGAACAAAGCCATCCAGGTTCTATAATTGGAAATAGAAACAATAAAGAACTCACAAAAAGAGACAACCTTGGGGATAAAAAGCCTAGGAAAGAGATCAGGAACCATAGATGCAAGCATACAGAGTACAAGAGATAGAAAAGAGAATCTCAGGAGCAGAAGATACCATAGAAAATACTGACAGGACCACCAAAGAAAATGTACAACACAAAAAGCCCCTAACCCAAAGTATCCAGGAAATCCAAGACACAATGAGAAGACCAAACCTAAGAGGAATAGGTATAGAAGAGAGAGAAAACTCCCAACTTACAGAACCAGTAAATATCTTCAATAAAATTATAGAAGAAAACTTCCCTAACCTAAAGAAAGAGATGCCCATAACATAACATACAAGAAGCCTACAGAACTCAAATAGACTGGACCAGAAAAGAAATTCCTCCTATCACATAATATTCAAAGCACCAAATGTACAAAACAAAGAAAGAATATTACAAGCAGTAAGGGGAAAAGGCCAACTAACATATAAAGGCAGACCTATAAGAATGATACCAGACTTTTCAACAGAGACCATGAAAGCTAGACGATCCTGGACAGATGTCATTCAGACCCTAAGAGAACGCAAGTGCCATCCCAGGCTACTATACCTAGCAAAACTCCCAATTACCATAGACGGAGAAACTAAAATATTCCATGACAAAAATAAATTTACACAATATCTTTCCACAAATCCAGCACTATAGATAATAGATGGAAATCTCCAACACAAGGAGGAAAACAACACCGTAGGAAAATCAAGAAAGTAATCTTTTTTGCAACAAACCCAAAAGATGATAGCACAGAAACATAATTCTACCCCCAACAACAAAAATAACAGGAAACAACAATCATTAGTTCTTTTTTTTCCCCATCTTTATTAACTTGAGTATTTCTTATTTACATTTCAAATGTTATTCCCCTTCCCGGTTTCCGGGCCAACATCCCCCTAACTCCTCCCCCTCCCCTTCTATATGGGTGTTCCCCTCCCCATCCTACCCCCATTACCACCCTCCCCCCAACAATCACCTTCAATGGGAGTTCAGTCTTGGCAGGACCAAGGGCTTTCCCTTCCACTGGTGCCCTTACTAGGCTATTCATTGCTACCTATGAGGTTGGAGCCCAGGGTCAGTCCATGTATAGTCTTTGGGTAGTGGCTTAGTCCCTGGAAGCTCTGGTTGGTTGGCATTGATGTTCATATGGGGTCTTGAGCCCCTTCAAGCTCTTCCAGTCCTTTCTCTGATTCCGTCAACGTGAGTCCCGTTCTCAGTTCAGTGGTTTAATGATAGCATTTGCCTATGTATTTGCTGTATTCTGGCTGTGTCTCTCAGGAGAGATCTACATCCGGTTCCTGTCAGCCTAGACTTCTTTGCTTCATCCATCTTATCTAGTTTGGTGGCTGTATATGTACGGGCCACATGTGGGGCAGGCTCTGAATGGGTGTTCCTTCTGCCTCTGTTATCTCTTAGCATCAGTGGATTCAATTCCCTAATAAAAAGACAAAGACTAACAGACTGGACAAATAAACAGGACCCAGCATTTTGCCGCTTACAAGAAATGCACCTCAGTGACAAAGACAGACACTATCTCAGAGTAAAAGTCTAGAAAACCATTTTCCAAGCAAATGGTTCCAGGAAACAAGCTGGAGTAGCCATTCTAATATGGAATAAAATAGACTCCCAACCAAAAATTATCAATAGAGAAAAAATCCACTAAGATGAACTCTTAATCCTGTATATCTATGCTCCAAATGCAAAGGCACCTACATTCATATAAAAAAAAATTCTTACTAAAGCACAAAGCACACATTGCACCTCACACAATAATAGTGGGAGACTCCACCACCCCACTATCATCAGTGGATAGATCATGGACACAGAAACTGAACAAAGATATAGTGAAATTAAAAGAAGTTATGCACCAAATGGAAAGGCCATTGAAAGATGGCCCCAACCCAAGATCCATCCCGTATACTGTCACCAAACCCAGACAATATTGTTGATGCCAAGAGGTACACGCTGACAGGAGCCTGATATTGATGTCTCCTGAGAGGATCTGCCAGAGCCTGACAAATACAGAGGCGGGTGCTCACAGCCAACCTTTGAACTGAGAACGGGGTCCCTAATGGAGGACTTAGAGAAAGAACTGAAGGAGTGGAAGGGGTTTTCAACCCCATAGGAAGAACAATAATGTCAACCAACTAGAAGCCCCCAGAGCTCCCAGAGACTAAACCACCAACCAAAGAATACACATGGAGGGACCCATGGCTCCAGCCACATATGTAGCAGAGGATGGCCTTATTGTGCATCAAGGATAGGAGAGGAGAGGTCCTTGGCCCTGTGAAGGCTAAATGCCCCTGTGTAGGGGAAAGACAGGGTGGGAAGAAGGCAGGGTAGGTTGGGGAACACTCTCATAGATGCAGGAGGATGGGCAATGGGATAGAGGGACTCCAGATGTGAAATCAGGAAAGGGGATAACATTTGAAATGTAAGTAAAGAAAATATCGAAATTAAAACAAAAATACCACATACATTTTAAGTGGATTTTACTCTTCAGGTCTGAACATTGAAGTCCTGTCCTATGTCTTCCTTAATTATTTTGTCTTTTCAAAGTTTCACATAACTTTACTGGGCCTCAAATTCCTAAATGTAAATATAAGAGTTTACTTAGTTTTTTATATTTTTTCTTTATCTCTGTGGGCCAAATAATGGACAAGTTACACTCATAACTATGTCTTCCACATTTCAGGGTGGTGAACAACGTTAGGGGACAGGGATGATGTCACTCATGGTCTAACATACTTAGTGCTTGATTACCTATTTTTTGGAATTTCATTGTAATAGCTGATCTCACTGTGTGATCTGATGATCTTTGCCAGCTTCCTATCACCCTGGGACTTTAGAGCAGAAGAGTAAAAATGAATTACTGCTCTGGCTTATACTGTTACTGTCCATGATAAAAGCCCTTCTCCCTGACCCAGGAGACTTCCTCTCTTTTGCCAAGTGCCATATAACTGTATCAAGCCAACCAGTTAGAAAGCCTACATTCACTCTCAACCCTTCACAGCCCTACACATTGATGTAGTCTTCACAAACTCTTGGAGAGATTTACGGCTCCTAACACTGAAACCTTCAAATCCATTCTCTCTAACCTCCATTTTCAGTTCAGATAACCAACCAACTCACTTCTGACCTTTGCCAGGATGGTTTAATTAGCTCCACTGCACTCACTGCCTCAGTGACCTCAAAGCCCTGCTCTGGAAACATAGACTGGAGTTCTAACTAGGAAAAGGTCAAGACCTTACAGAACCTGAATAATAAAAAGAAACTCCATGTGTAACTCAAAGTGAAACCAATACCTAACAGTTTCAGAGGCACAATAAAATTCTAATTATATGTATTATGACCATAAGGTCATTGCTGTTGCTCTAGTAGCAAATACTAACAGATTTTATTCCTCAGCATTTTTCGCACTGCTCTATTATGTACTCTTTATTGATACTTTATAATTATACAAATTAGAAGTTTAATGGACACAAATTATTTACAACTTAATAGGGTATTTTGCAATGTGCATGGGAATATATATGTATATATATTCCCTCTTTTTGCCATAAAGTTATAATTTTATTACTAGGATATATATCTAAAAGAATTTAAATCAGTACACCATGAAAAAAGGTATATATATTTACTCATATTTATTTTGGTTCAATTTTTAATAGTTAAGAAATCATGACTCGTTAACTGAAAAAAGGATAAAAAAACACACATACACACCCTGACACAAAAATTGGATAGTATTGAGTCATAAAAAGGATATATATATATATATATATATTCATGTGTGTACATATATATATGTATGTATATACATATATTTTCCCAACTTTTGTAAAATGGCATTTTTTAGAATACACATATGAATAAAATCATCAAATACTAGGCCTCTTATGCCAAGTTGTATACTAAAAACTATTCCATTCACATGTGTTCTTGTACACACATGTATTAAGACAGAGACACAGAGTGACACTGAAATAGTAACTGTATCGTTCTCCTCAAATATTTATCATTTCTTTTTAGTGACAATGTTCTCAATCTCTTTCCTTGCCCATCTGGAAATATTCTTTAACATTATGTAAAGTTCCCCTGTGATGCAACAGTGTCAGAGCTTATTTCTCAGAGCTTATTACAAGTTGACACTTACACATGAATCATACCTACTCACCTGAATGTATGAAGAATTGTTCTCCCAACTTTCATACAATCACTTTTTTTAGAATCCAGACAGAATGAGATCATGAGACACTTGGCCTTTGTGTGCTAATTCATGTTATAAAACTGTTCCATACATATGTGCGACAAATGACAGAATTTCATCCGTTTTAAATAGCCATTACTATTTCAATTTTGTGTCAGTGTGTGTCTATGTCTATTGTGTGTGTGCATGTGTGTGTGTACATGAGACAGTGTGTATATGTGTGAGGGTGTGTGTGTGTGTGTGTGTGTCTTCATGGGTTTATCACTGAATGAACTACCAATTAAATTAATTAATTTTGAGACAGAGACTCACTATGTAGTAGAACTCACTATTTAGACCAGATTGACCTAAGAATTATAGAGATGGACCTGCCTCTGCTCTCTAGTGCTGGGGTTAAAGGCCTGGCCCTCTAACCATTGATTTCTTCACTACTGAAAATTGAAATGAAATAAATGTGAACATATACACATCTTTTTATCATACTGTTTAATTTCCTTTAGACATATGCCCCGGTAATGAAATTGTTACTCAATAGGAAAAAAGCAAAGAGAAAAGTAGTACACTTTAACAATGTAGAATACATCTAAGAAGGCATTTTTTCAGAAAAGGGCTTGCAAGGTATGGCTTTATAGTTAAGTAATAGGTCGAAGCTTTCATGTTCTGTGGCAATAAAGAGGGATTTTATGTCTATATTATTGTGTATTTCAAGAAAAGCTTGAAGGAAGATCCAGACCATTCTCATTAAAAAGAAATGATACATGTTCAAGGAGGTAGATATACTTACTTATTTACTTAAAATTTACTTTCTCTCATTTACTCCTTCTCACACGTGTATACACACACACACATACACACACACACACACACACACACACACACTGTGATAGACATAAATGTTAAGAAGGATTTGAGAAAAGGAAATCCTCACATCCTATAAACTAATATAGCCATTATGGAAAAACAATATAGATATTTGTGAAATAAGTTTATAGGATAATCTAGCTGCACTTGTTCTAAGTTTGAATCTTGTCCTCTTTTGCCCAAATCTATCCTCTATCTTCTCTTGAGTTCCTTCTCTTTATTTCACTCTCTTTTGAAGGAATCTTCCTCATTTCTAGGAAGTTTATTTGCGGCGCTAACATTCTTAGCTCCAGACACAATAGCATCCTTGTGAGCTGTGTGAATAGAAAAAGAAAAGTTCCCCTTCACTGGTCATCGAAGGACTCCAACATGTCTCAATTGCTTTTTCCTCCATTATAACAAAAGTGGCTTATGGGTACCAGAAGGTAAAGTGAGAGTCAGACAGATTTAATCTTCCTCGAGTTACCAGGAGTTAATGTATCATTTTATTTGGTTGTTTTCTCAAGAGTTGAAAAGTGGATCAAGGAGATCGACTATTTTCTCTTCAGCACCTACAAGGCTTTCTCAATAGGCTATGTATAATCCTTGTGTTTCTACCATTTGCTTCAATTTCTACCTGTGTTCTGATGAGGACCCCAGAAATCAACTATCTGGGTTGTTGTTGATGTTGTTGTTGTTGTTGTTGTAGAGATATTATAATACTTTCCACCCACATGTTTGAAAATATTAGGAACTCTGAGGAGAAACAAAACAAAAGGCTTTTTGCTCCATAAAAGAGAGCAAGAATAGTGACTTCTGTATGTGCAAAGTAACCACAGAGAGAATTGAGCAGCAGATCCCGAGGCTGCCTGGCAATGAAACACTAATTGCACTCCATTGAAAAAGCTTCTGAGAGACACTGAGTCCTTCTTTGCTGGAATGCTATTGGCCCACTGTGCTTAATTCTTTCTTTCCATGGGATCTCACTCACTGTGCCTCATTTTGGTGTGTGTGAAGTTCTCTGCAAAAAAAAAAAAAAAAAAAATACAAACAAAAAGAAGCTTTCATTATATTTAAAATGAATTCCATGTTCTATGCTAAAACTCACTTTCAAAACTCACGAGATATTTGAGATATCTTGGCCTTTGTTATTCAATAATCAACCAGTCACTATAAACTTTTTATACTCAGTCAAATTTATAGACAAATAGCCGTGTCAGCTGCTTATATGTTACCTCAGAAACTTAAACTGGCATTTAAGGATCACCAACACACTGCATAATGAGTCTCACCACAAAGGAAAGACGTCTTGCCACCTAACTAGGATACATGTTTCTGCGGGCTGTACTAGCTGGGGCTGTATATGCTTTCTTAATCAAGTTCAGTGCTCTCTTGCCAAATCTTATGACTTCTTCCATTCCCTTTTCTATCAGCTCATGCTCTCTCCTAATCCAGATCATGCAGGCTGGGCTCCTGCCCTCTCCTCTTCGCATTGTCTTCTCTAAGTTACTGATCCAATTTCGAATGAAAATCTTACTTACTTGCTAAGAATTCTCCAAGTTTCTCATGTCTCTTGACAAGATACCCACACTTCCTGACCACCATTTCAGGAGGTTATGTCTTAATTCCTGCTGGTCTCTCTAACCTCACCCAGATAAGAAGTCATTTGTGGCAGTGTAAGAGCAGAAGCTTGATCTGAACAGCAGGAGGGGCACTGGCAAAGCTTCAGAAATATGGTACAAGTCAGTTTGCCTGAGGCTCAGTTAGCAATGACACCGAGAAACTAGAAAACATGGATCAAGGGACAAAAAAAGACAAAAGGATACGAGAAACACCGATCTAAACTGGAAAGCCTTGGGTAGGCACAGAAAGGTAAGTGTACCTTCCAGGAGCCATGATGTTGGTAGTGAAAGGCCGAGTTGCAAATTACATGATAATTAAGGACTCCCATGCCTGTCTCGCATACACATGAGAGAAGAGGTTTTGTAAGAGTCATAGTTCAAAAGGGATCTAAGAGATATTAGAAACCAAACAAAGCAACGATCATGGAAATGAAGAGAAAGGTGACAGAAGGAAGCATTTGGGACATTTGGAAGAAAAGAACATTATTCAGTTTGAAGATTATTTACCTTAGCCACTGCTGGTGAAAGTGTGTGGAGGAATTCTACAGATATAGTCACACCTTTTTCTTATTTGGAAAGTATTCTGGAAACTTGAAACAGCAAGTATAGAAGACAGCACCATCATTATTACCAGTGGTGTCATTTTAATAGTCCTTTGAGTCTGGAGCTTGAACTGTAGGCCATTACTTATACTTGAAAGAAACCACATTCCAGCTACACCAATTGGATGGTACCTAGCTCTGTAAGATCCTCCAGGGATGGAGAAAAGGAAATCCTCTGAATCTCTTCCTCCTAGCAACTGAATCTTTCTAAATGGTTTATCCATGGCAAAACTTCTTTCAGGTGTTATGTAGCCCTCTTGGACAATTTTTACAGGGACTTGTGACATGGGAATATGACAGAAGTACTTCTTTTTGATTCTTTGAATTTTAAATTTAAGTAAAGTCCATGTCTTTAACTGCAAAAGTTATAAACACAGAGATGCCAGTATATCCCAGCATATCACAAAATCACTTCACAGAAGACTTTCAGCTGCTCTTTAGTCTGAACAGTGTCTTGGGAACTTACACTGGCTTTGAATGTGTCACAAGCACACCGTCTTTCCACATACCTTCAAAGCCATACACTTTAAGCACCAATTTGCCTCTACCCATATCTGGTCCCGACCATCTTGTTCATTCTTTATGTCTTTCCCCTTTCTATTTCTCTCTTTCTGTTTCGCTCACATAAAAACAAAAACAGGAATTTGGCTAAAATATTAAAATGATTTAATTGTAGGTATTATAAATAGTTCAATTAAAGTAGCCCTGAGTATGCTTTACACATTAAAAGATACTTGGTTTACATTGATCTGTAACATGATAGACCACCAGTGAATATGCACTGAATTACAAAATCTAACCACCTACTATGCACTAGATCAATCTCTTTCAAATTCTCTTTTAGCTGTATTTAAGATTTTCATTGTTGTTTGCTCATTTTTGTACTGGCATAACGACAAGGGACACCCATTTATTTAAAATATATTTCAAGGACATAATATTAAATTTAAGGAACACTTTTTACACTTAATCTTCCCTTCTTATCATTCACTTTCATGCTCCAGTAGTCATCAAGGTTGATCCTCCTGTTATGGAGAATAACAAGCCCTACTAGCATGTCTAGGAAACAGTCCACAGTGAGGAGGTAACTGAAGTGAAATAGAGATTATTCCATTTTCATCTTCCCTGGAACTCCAGGGACAAGCATTGACAGTGTCTTATTTCATCTGCAGATAAGCCTGTGTTCATCCCAGGTTAGCCACTTACCTCTACTCACTTTGCCTAATGTTAACATATTTTTTTCTTATAGAAGGATGTCTGCTTACACTCTACGATGAATCACTTGTGGCTATTTGACTTTTAAAAGCTCATGGATTCTTAATGAAGATCCAAATAGTGTTTGTATTCCCCAGCATACAATATTTTGTGAAAAGCAAGATTTGTATTTTATGTGTGTAGCTCGGTGCCTCACTCATTCTATATCAGCAACAAATGCCTTCTTGCTTTATTCATGAAGTAAAGAATGACGGAGGTGCCAGCAAGCACTGGAACTTGATATTTGTTCATTTGGCCTCTACATCTGCTCAGCTTTTCCTGTCCTTCCTTCTTCTTCTTCTTTCTCCCTCTTCTTCTTTTCCCTTTTGATATTTAACGCCTTGCTATATATCTCAGCACGTCTTTAAATGTGTGGTCCTTTCCTCCTGGACCTGCTTCTGAAAACTGAGATTAGAAGCCTCTTTTTTTCCTAAAGTTTTTATTGCTTTAGAAACACAAAAAAGAAAGTACAGTATACTACACTACAACTACTGGATTTTCACATTTTCTTTCTCACACACATACTATATAAATGCATGTATGTACAAATAGAAGATAATAATATTTAGTAGACCTCAGTGGTCTCAAAAATAAACAAATACAGTTTCAATATTCGTAGTTACATAGCACATTTTAAAATGAACTAAAAGAATAAGTACAATAAGGATAAAACAGTTTTGTTTTGTTTTGTTTTTAGTTGTCAAGATCTAAGCAGTGGGGTTGAAATAATTTAAATGATGAGACAAGAAAATAAAACTTTTCTACTATATGATTATAAAGAGCATAGTGTTACTTATACACTTTGATCATTGGCAAGTACTAATATTTTCAAAATGAACAAATATTTTGCATATATAAAATGCATAATTTTATGCTGTCACGCAATTTTTACATCTAAAATATAACATATATTATACGTTCCAATAGGCTGTTGACTTCACATATACAGAATTGTCATACTTTCTGATCTAAGTTCTTGAACATAGTAGAGCCTGCATCCTTGTTAGATGTTGGAGCATCTTTTGGGTATATGCCCAGAAGTGGTATAGCTGGGTGTTCAGGTAGAATAATTTCCAATTTTCTGAGGAACTGCCAGACTGACTTCCAAAGTGGTGGTAATAGCTTGCAATCCTACCAACAGTGGAGGAGTGTTCCTCTTTCTCCACATCCTCGCCAGTATCTGTTGTCACCTGAGTCTTTGATCTTAGCCATTCTGACCAATATGAGGTAGAATCTTAGGGTTGTTTTGATTTGCATTTCCCTGATGACTTAGGATGTTGAACATTTCTTTAGGTACTTCTCAGCCATGTGAACTTCCTCAGCTGAGAATCCTTTGTTTATCTCTGTACCCCACTTTTCATACAGTTATTTGGTTCTCTGGAGTCTAATATCTTAACTTCTTTGTATATATTGGATGTTATCCCTTTATCGTAAAGATCTTTTCCCAATCTATAGGTTGCTGTTTTGTCCTATTGACAGTATCTATTGCGTTACAGAAGCATTTCCATTTTATAAGGTCCTATTTGTCTATAGTTGATCTAAGAGCAGGACCCAACTATACCACTATTGGGCATATACCCAAAAGATGTTCCAATATATAACAAGGACACATGCTCCACCATGTTCATAGCACCCTTATTTATAATAGCCAGAAGCTGGCAACAACCCAGATGTCCCTCAAAGGGGAATGGCTACAGAAAATGTGGTTCATTTACACAATGAAGTACTATTCAGCTATTAAAAACAATGTCTTCATAAAATTCTTAGGCAAATGGATGGAACTGGAAAATATCATCCTGTGTGAAATAACCCAGTCACAAAAGAACACACATGGTATATGCTAACTGATAAGTGGATATTAGCCCAAAAGCTCAGAATACCCATGATATAACTTAGACCATACAAAGCTCAAGAAGAAGGAAGACCAAAGTATAAATGCTTCAGTCCTACTTAGAAGGGGTAAAAATAATCAAGGATGGTAGAGAAAATGAGGGACCTGGGAAGGAGAGAGGAGGAGAAGGCAAACAACGGGGCAGGGCTAGGTGTGGGAGGAAATGGGGGAGAAGTACAGAGGGTCAGGTAATTAAACTGAGGTATGTAGCAGTGGAGGATGGGGAACTGGGGGTAGCCACTTGAAAGTCCCAGATGCCAAGGAAGCAAGAAGTTCCCAGGAACCAGTGGGGATGACACTAGCTGAAATACCCAACAAAGGGAAAAGAGAACCTGTAGAGACCATATCCAGTGGTTGGGCATGGCCCCTGTTTGAGGAATGGTGCCACCCACCCACTTCAAAAGTATTAATCCAGAATTGCTCCTTGAGATGGTTTGCATATGCTTGGCCCAGGGAGTGGCACTAATAGAAGGTGTAGCCTTGTTGGAGGAAGTGTGTCACTGTGGGGGTGGGCTTGAAGACTCTCCTCCAAGCTGCCTGGGGATGCTCAGTTTGCTCCTGGCTTCCTTTGGGTGAAGATGTAGAACTCAGCTCCTCCTGCACCACGCCTTCCTGGATACTGCTAAGCTGCCATGCTCCTGCCTTGATTATAAGGAACTGAACCTCTGAACCTGTAAGCCATCCCCAACTAAATGTTTGTCATGATGTCTGTTCACAACAATAAGACCCTAACTAAGACAGAAGTTGGTATCAGGGACTGGGGTACTGCTGTGATAAGCCTGACCATGCTTTTGTTTGTAAGTATGTAGATTTTGGGACTTAAGATTTGGAAAGTAGAGGAATGCTTTAAGTGGGCCTTATTGGGCTTTCTTAGTAGAAATGTGGAAGACTTTGTTACTGAGAGTAACTTGAACTGTTCAGACCTGGTCCAAGGTGGTTCAGTGAAGAAGAATTTCAGTATGTGGTCTAAAGACTGTTTTTGTGATATTTTGGGGAAAAATGTGGCTGCTTTTTGCCATTGTCCAACGGGTGTGCCTGAGGTTAAGGTGAAGAGATTTAGATTAATTTCTTTGACAAAGGAAGTCTCAGAATTGCCCATAATAGAGTTTGTTCTCTGGTTAAGTCTCATGAAGAACATTTTAATAAAAAAGGAAGTTGAAAAAGGAAAAATACAAAATATATGGCTTAAGTATTAAAGGGATCCAGGGAAGTGAAATGGAGCTGAATCCTGTGTTCAAGGATATTAAATTGAATTAATGGAGTAATGACCTTGGGGCCAGATCCCACTCAGCTAAGTTAGCTCCAGGCAACTTAGTACAAACCTTTAATCCCTGGATACAGGCACACAGATCTCTAAATTCAAGTCAAGCTACAGAGCAATATCCAGGACAGCCAAGCTCAGGCAGTGAAGGAGTTGGAAAAGAGGAAGCTAGTGATAATGTAATAGAACAAGGGGGCCATGTTCCAGTTCCTGTAAGCAGCAGATCTCAGCAGCTTCAGCCATGTGTCTCTGGCTTTATATTCAAGAGGAGAAGGAGACTACGGGGACAATTGATGCTGGTTACCTGGAGCTAAGAAAGAAAACAGATTCACTGAGGTGAAATTTTCTGGAAGTATTTTTTGAGAGCTGTGCTCCAGAGATGCCAAGGTTATACCTCATGCTGTGGCTGGACTTGGTAATGTGTAAGAGTCACCTAGGTGGTACAGGTTTTGAAGCCATGAAGGGGTCATGAAGGGCAACTGAGGCTGGGCACTGTGAGAGGCTATGGAAGGCCATTGATGAAGGTGCACCCTCAGTTGCAATTGATGGCCCAGGACTGAAGGGGTCAGGCAAAGGAGTTGAGGCTTGGCACCATGAAGATAACCCAGGAAAGGCTGTTGGTGAATCCTAGATGCAATGAAAGAACCCAATGTATTGGAGATGCCAGTACCATGGGATGATCACTGAGAACAGCAGCAACAGTGTAGTGTGGATCAACCTGACGTTAAACTGCTACATAGGGCAGAGCTGGAGAAGTGAAGCCAGCCCTTTGGAGGATCATGTGTGGATCCCAGACATTGAAACAAGCTGAAACATTGAAGCTACCTTGGAGACCCAAAGATGTTGAAGATGCCAGAGTCATGGGCTATCTACTGAGGAAAGCTGCTAACGGGGATTGGACCAGCTCAGGAGAAAGAAATTGTTGTAGTCAACAAAGATGTAAAAGGAACTGAAGATCTGAAGACCACTTTGACATCAGACATGGAGATGGCAGAGTGAAGTCTGCCCAGCTGGTTGCCTGTCTTAACTGGAGATTACAGTTAAGTGATTAGATGGATCTTAGAAGAGACTTTGAACTTTGGACTTTTAACATTGTTGATACTACTATAGACTATGGGGACTTTGGAAGTTGAACTAAATGTACTTTTTTATTATGCTAAGTTTAGATATGGCCTCCAAAGACTCATGTGGCCAGGGAGTGAAATGTGATGGTTTGCATACACTGGTCCAGGGAGTGGCACTGTTTGAAGGTGTAGCCTTGCTAGAGGAAGTGTGTCACTGTCGCGGTGGGCATGGATACACCCCCTCCTAGCTGCCTGGGGATGCTCAGTTGTTCCTGGCTTCCTTTGGGTGAAGATGTAGAACTCAGTTCCTCCTGTGCCATGCCTGCCTGGATACTGCAATGCTACCATGTTCCCGCCTTAATGATATTGGACTGAACCTCTGAACCTGTAATCCAGCCCCAGTTAAATGTTGTCCTTTAAAAAATTTACTTTGGTCATGGTGTCTGTTCACAGCAATAAGACCCTAACTAAGACATTCCTGTTTAAAGGAAATGCAGGGACAAAGAGTATAGCAGAGACTGAAGGAAAAGCCATCCAGAGACTGCTGCAACTAGGAATTCATCCCATCTGCAGACACCAAACACAGACACTATTGCTGATGTCAAGAAGCACTTTCTGATAGGAGTTTGTTATAGTTGTACCCCGAGAGGCTCTGCCAGAGATAAACCCATACAGATGTGGATGCTCGCAGCCAACCTTAGGACTGAGCACGGGGACCCCAAGGAGGGAGTTAGGGGATGTTTTAAAGTAACTGATGGGGTTTGCAACCCCATAGGAAACAAAAACAATATTAACCAACAAGACCCCCCTCAGAGCTCTCAAGAGTACACATGGAGGGGTCCAAGGCTCATGCTACATATGAGCAAAGGATTGCATTATCTGGCATCAGTGGGAGGGGAGGCCTTTGGTACTATGGAGGCTTGATGCCCTAGTATAAGGAAATGCTAGGGCTGTGAAGTGGGAGGGGCTGGCATAGGGTGTTGGTGGAGGGGAAACCAAGAAGGGGCATAACATCTGAAATGTACATAAATAAAATAACCAATAAAAAACTGAAAGAAAAAAGTTCATCAATAATTATATAAGTCAACATCATGAAGTAGTGGTTGCCAGCATCAATCCTCAACCTCTTTCCCTATGATATTAACTGCATTCGTGCTATTTAAATACTGTACACTGGCGATTTTAATTTAATGTGTGCATATTCATAGCCAAAATTTGACCTAAATAATGCATTTTGTATTTGCACTTTCCATCTTTATTAAGTACAATTAAAATATAAGCTGAACACATTCAAAATATACGGCATTGTGTTGGATATATGCTACTAAAATGTATATTTTATATTTGCTTTGATGGTTATTTCTTCATTGTCCTTGGAATAATTTTAAATTTCTATTCCATTACCAGGAGGTTTCTCATTCCAATCATTAGATCAGCTCCACTGTTTAGTTTTCTCTCTTGCCCTTCCTAGATTGGGAAGAGGGCTTTTGTATCACTTCATTATTGCCCACGGCTGGAAATGCGGGGAACTGATATCTCCGAGGATGATTTGCCTCATGATCTTTTCTCAAGTTTATCCCATTCAGAACATAACAGGATCACATCTTCATAGTAACTACTTACCTTGCACAAAACAGATCAATCTTTTCCATTAGATTTGTCACATGAGACACAAACTCAGCTGTAATTGATTTCAAAGTCATGTGGTATCGCAGCCTCTATAGCATTGTTCCTATGATTGTCTCAATCAATAGACTTAAGAGCAGGGGTTGGGGATTTAGCTCAGTGGTAGAGCGCTTGCCTAGGAAGCGCAAGGCCCTGGGTTCGGTCCCCAGCTCCAAAAAAAAAAAAAAGAACCAAAAAAAAAAATAGACTTAACAGCTTAACAGAAATAATTACACAAGCATATCTGCTTTCCTGACACCATCTTGTTTGTAGATGCTGGAAACAATGTCATTAGAAATCCGGTTAAGTTAGAAAAGGAACACAGAAAGTCCAGGTGTCTAAGTGCTGTGCCTCCTGGCCATCAGGGGTACTAAGTCCCTCATTTTTTCTGTCTTTTCACAGCGTAGTCCATCAGTCCTGCAAACGGTTCTAATAGCTTCTGGATTTGAGGTTTGATGCAGGCTTTGTATGAGCAGATGCTCATACAAAAGCTAAAATAGGCAGGAATTAAAAAGATTAAGTGATTCAGTAGAGTATCTCAGTTAGCCATAATTCAAGACACAATAGTTCAAATCTTTCATGGCTGCTTTCTTTGATAAAATGTAGGTTTTAACCTTTTGGGAAGTCTTTTTCTACAGTGTCAGCAGCAACCCCAGACTTGTCAATTTAACAATACAACTAATGCTTTCACAATGTCTGGTGTGGAAAAAGGAATCGCAATAAGACCACCTAGGATCCTGTGAGATTGGAAGTGTGGTCATGTGCTCTGGATACTTTGTGTATGGAAATGGGAGAGACAACAATGACCTGAGGGAATAAAAATACCTGAGGCAGAGCAGCAAGCCCCTGAAAAGAAGAGCATTATTCTATCAGAATATGTCAGAGACAAGTGCTTTCTATGTCAGAATTCAAATTATAAACCATTTATGTGTCATTTTAGTGGTTATCTGGAGAGCTTTCAAAGACTAACGTTTGTTTGCATCAATAAAGCCAAAATTAATTCAGTCATTTAAAGGTTCAGACTGATCTTTCCTGATTATTTAATTATTTATTCATTTATTTTGGTATGTCCTTAATCTTTGGTGTCTGACCATAATTAATCACTCAGTTGGCAAGCACTGATCAGTTGTCTCTTGTTTTTCAGCTACTGAGTTAGATAAAAGAGTGAACAAACAGAAATGAAGTATTCTGAGTAGAGGTAGAACCCCTTTAGAACTCAAGAGTAGTAATCCAGACTGAGGAACATGGAAAACACATGAGTGCATATTTTAGTTCTGATGGTGAGTATATGATAGAAGGGTAAAACAATAAAGACTAGACACTTGAGTAGAGTTAAAATTAGCTTCTGTATCCCTCAATGGAATAATGAATTAATTAGGAATATGTTATCAATTAACTAAAGAAAATAGGTTGTATGATTAGGAATTGTCCAGAGGGCTTGAAGTTTTATGTATGTATTCTAAAGTACAGCTATACTTAAAGTGTCATATACTTCTATTGGAGTTTGTGGTACATATTTTTGTTTTGGTTTTTTCCATCTTTATTAAATTGAGTATTTCTTATTTACATTTCAAATGTTATTCCCTTTCCCCTCCCCCTCCTATTCTATATGGGTGTTCCCCCTCCCAATCCTCCCCCCATTGCCGCCCTCCCCACAAGAATCCCGATCACTGGGGTTTCAGTCTTGGCAGGACCAAGGGCTTCCCCTTCCACTGGTGCCCTTACTAGGCTATTCATTGCTACCTATGAGGTTGGAGCCCAGGGTCAGTCCATGTATAGTCTTTAGGTAGAGGCTTTGTCCCTGGAAGCTCTGGTTGGTTGGCATTGTTGTTCATATGGGGTCTCAGGCCCCTTCAGCTCTTTCAGTCCTTTCTCTGATTCCTTCAACAGGGGTCCCGCTCTCAGTTCAGTGGTTTGCTGCTGGCATTCGCCTATGTATTTGCTGTATTCTGGCTGTGTCTCTCATAACAGAGTAATACTGATGGTTTTTTGCACCATTGCCAAATTAATCTGGGATAATTTAATTACAACCAACTAAGACTAGAACAAGTATATTGATGGGGACAAATACGATTAAACTATACCAAGTTGGTTCAGTTCCATAAAATAAATGTAAGAAGGTAATTTAGATAAATATGAGAATGGGGACTTACTGCACAAAGACCTGTTTCCTGACTGCAGAGTAAATGCATCACTGGAAAAGAACATGCTAATAAATCTCTGAACTGGATTTATGGTGAGATGTTAGTCTACATTAACAGAGTGATCAGTTTTATGCAATGTCTTTTGCTACTAAGGAACTTCACAGGGCATGCTAGACTGCATTTACCCTACATCACCACTGAGTGACAGGCTCACGGGAAGCAATGATGCACCACTCAGGGCATGGTAAAATGCAGGCTATGATTGGCAGGCTGAGGCCGAAGAGTCAAGGGTTCCCACGCTCCCGGGCATAAAGCCACTGATAAAAATTTCATAGAATCCGGACAGAATAAGAAGTCCAGGGGTGGTGTGGCAGGGAGGGATTCCAAAACTCATGGACATACAGACACTTAAGGGAGCTTGGAACTTTGGAGGCCCCCCGGAAGAGGAATAGCCATGGGCAGGGGAAGGGAAGAACTTGGACTTAGCTCTCGGGACAAATGTCTGGAATCCCCTCGGGGCCTTCTGTGGGAGACTTTTGTGGCTTGGCTCTGTAGAGAAAGACGTCCTTCGTGCTCCCCATGGTGGTTGTTGACACCGCCATTACAGAGAAGAGAGACAGTGATGTCATACCATTAATTGATTGTTCATCATGGAAATTGGATTCATACAAATTTCTCAGGGTGGACCAGAGATTCCATGCCTTTTGCAGCAAGGTATGTCTGGGAAGAAAAGCTTATTGGCTAAACCCTCAGGGCTAAGCTAGATACCTCATTAGCATGGAGAACTCTGTTTCTGTGTTACCTGACCACTTTAATATTCTTTATGTGGGGAACTGTGGTCACATGTTCCAGGCCAGGAACGTGGTCAGGGGATAGGGAAACTTCTATCATATTTAGGTATGAGGTGCCAGGGTTTCAGAACCTACTCAACCAAGTTTCCTGGCATGGCCCATTGCCCCAGAGTAGGGTCCATTTTAACACTTATATTTATTAGGTTACACCTTATGAAAAAAAATAACCTTATTAGGTTACACCTTATGAAAAATAAATTAACTTAAGTTTAAGCTAGACTGTTTAAGTATATCCTTTTACCTAGTAGAAATGGAAAATGGGTAATGCAGACACACTGAACTCACTATACTGGACCAAGGTTTTATGGGAAAACCTTATTTACTCTAGCTCAAAATGTTCCTGTTACTTCCAGAATCATGTTATTTATGTAATAAAGAAATACATTTTGTATTCAAGAAAGTATATAAAACTGTATTATTAAAAGTAAGGAATATTGGTAGATGGTAGTGGAGTATGGGATGGTGCTTTGTTCAAATTTTCTAAACTGTCAACAATTTTGTGATCAGAGTGTAAATTTCAGTGGTTATGGATATTGAAAGATAAATCTCCTTTGCCTTGGCTTTCTTTTTATTGTTGATTGTTGTTTCTTTGCTATTCGACTTTCATGTTTATCTTTTGTGTTGCACCAAGATGGAATGAAGATGGGAGACTGCTTAAAGCATAAGGCAACAGCTGTCATACTATGTGAACCACACCTTGCTAAGGAATCCTTCAGATGACCAGGAATGTGAACTTCCATTTTTCATTTGGAAAGTTCCATTGAAGAGAAAAACCTCAGTAAGCTTTGACAATATATTTAGTTTTTTTTTTCCTCTTGATGTGAAAACAGAATTTTCATAACACATCCAAATTATGGTTTCCACTCTCTCTGCTCCTCTTAGTTCCTCCCAAACTCCTCTCCCACCTGTATCCACCACCGTTCAGGCTCTTGAGAGAGAGTAAACAGGTTTTGGTGGGATAACAATAAAATAAACAAAACAAATAGAAGGAAAGCAGCCCAAGAGAAGCCACTAAAACCAGATACCCACTAGTCACACACTCAGGAATTCCATAAAAACTCTCAACTGAAACCTGAAAGATGTATACAAAGGACATGTGGAGTAAAAGGAGAGAATAAATAAATAAATAAATAAAATATAATAAAAAATGAAAAAAATCCTGACATGACATATGAGGCATGGAATGTCCAATGATACTATTTAATTGTATTATTTATTGTACTATTTATTGTCATTTATCGAAACACACGCAGCCAACCCTTAAAAGTAGTTTGCTTCCCTAGGGAGTCTGCGTCTGAAAAAGGTAAATTTTTATTTGCAAAAGCTTATCGATTAAAGATGTCCTCTGGGTTCAGAATGGGGACATTGTTTACTTCTCCTTTCCACTTTAGGTACCCATCTGTTGTAAATCTTTGCAGGGCCTGTGCATACTTCCTGTGATTTCACAAGCGCTTTGATCATGCTAATGTAGAGGGCCTCGTTTCCTTTGTGCCCTTCATTCTTCCTGGCTCTCACACTCCTTCCTTTTCTTCCTCCACCAGGTTCCTTGAGTCCAGAGGAAAACGATTTAATGGAGACATTGGGTTTAGTACTAAATGTCCAAAGTTCTTTCAATCCCTGCATACTATCTGGCTGTGGGTCTCATATTTGCTCATATTTACTGCAGGAGGAAGTTTCTATGGTGATGGCTGAGCAAAGCACTGGTGTATTAGTATAGCAGGATGTTCTTAGGAATCATTTTACTGCTGTTTTTTCTGGTTGGTTGGTTGGTAGGTTGGTTGGTTGGTTGGTTGGTTGGTTGGTTGGTTGGTTGTTTTTAGTTTTACTTTTTACAACAGTAGTATATGGATTTACCTTCACTGGGAATATCTAGTCTCTGGTTCTTCTGGCTCTTGGTCACCCAAACGATGTACAGTATGGTTTCCATCTTATAGAGAGGGACTTGAGTCAAATCAGATATTGTCTGATTACTCCTACAAGCTTCCTGTCATCATTGCCCAAGCATGTCTTCTAGGCAGGACACCATTGGTATCATGCGGAGTACATTCCTGTTCCAAATATGCTAACGTGTAATGGTGAAGGCTCTATCTGGCCATCAGCTTGACTTCTCCAGGTTCAGTGAGTTGCATAGGCGTTGCCTTTCTCACAGTTTTTGGCAACAGCATGGGTTGTTTAGAGATGCCTTTGGCTAACAACTTCATTAGATGTAATACATTCCCAATACTGGTTGAATCATTTCATGACAAGAAATGTGAGATAGTGGTTCTGGCTCCCCCTGGTGATTTTACTTAGATCACTCTTATATTTGTATAAAATTTAGGAAGCTTCTAACCTATTAGATTTCCATACGGTCAAACAAATGACCATTAATTATGGTAGTCCCTCCCAGTGTTCTATATCTCATTCCTCTTCCCTTGGCTTGAACCTCCTATTCCAGTTCTATGATATCCATCAATAACACCTCTACCCTATTTCCACTTCTAGGGATATTCATCTTCCCCTACCCTAGTCTTAGTCACTTAACCGAACCTCTGTTGTCTACAACTGTTGCTGGGTTACATTGACTGAACAGCCATTATCCACATGTAAGCAAATACATACCACGCTTTGTCTTTCTGCATTTAGATTGCCACTTTGTCCCATGCTTCTGCTGTGCTGCAGTCCTCAGAGCATATTGTGGTGGGGTTTCTGGGCTTTACTGGAGACATATTGTCCTGGCTGTTATTGCTTATATCTTCATGCTAGTGTTTAGGCATCTGGTTTGTGATCGTTGTAATTCTAGGTACTTATATCTTGTCTTCTCTTTGTTGGGTACAGGAATTTTTAGGGGTTTCATGTGTAAGTGTGTGTGTGTGTGTGTGTGTGTGTGTGTGTGTGTGTGTGTGTGTGTTTGCACTTTCTGTTTTTTTTTTAGGAGACTGTGGTGGCTGTGTGTATGGAATTGTTTTGGGATCTGCTAGGTGTGGTTATCAAGATTTCCAAGTAAAATATGTTTCTAGATATTAGAAGGGGACATATTGGAATGGGCTAGGAGTAGCGCTTGCTGAGGGAGTTTATAGGAAGGAGAAATGCAGGGTGTTCCACCAGCATATGCTTAGTGTCCTGTAAATGGGTACAGAGAGGAAAAGGTCACAACAGGTAATTTGTTGCAGAATTTAGGAAGAGACTTGGAAATGGATTTGGAGGAGAGCATAGAGAGATAAGAACTGAAGTTTGCCTGCCTGAGTCTCTGGCCTTCTTGCTTCTCTGGCTGGATTTCTGGCAGGTTCCCAAGAAATCCCTGTTGGGTTTGGAGGCTTAGATAACAGGTTGAGCCGAAAGCACCTTGAAGGAAATCTCATGGATTAGCTCAATAGGGGCACAGAGGATGGGGTATAGCTACTGCTACAGAACTGGTGGTGAGGCTGAGGCATTACATTGAGAAGAGAGAAGTGAGAATGGTGACATTCTACAGTTAGCCTGCCTTCATCCCAGGATGCAGTGGCCTGCTGGTGTCTGGAGGAATGATCACTAGTGTTGGGAGCTGGGATGATGTAATGAGTTGGGAGATCTGAGTTTGGAGTGGAAGATCTGTGTGCTGCACTGAAAGTGTAGGAAGAATGGAATGGGGCACAGTGAATTGTCTGCTGGAGATCTGGGCATGAAACACAGGACTAGATTTGGAAGAGATGTGAACGAGATGAAGATTTATCGTTATATACATGCCTCCCTGACCAGCATGGCTTGCAGATTCCCAGGGAACAGATACCTTGTTTTCTCTTGATAAATATGTATCTATAGTTTCCTGTTCACGGTTTAATTCCATATTTCACACTAATTATATGATTCTGGAGAACTGGAAAATGTTGCGTAGAATATTGCAATTTGTGGAAATAACATGTATTGCAAGTTCACTGTGTACAGTGTTTAAAAATCTCTACAATATGAAACCAAAGAAATGCAAAACAGTCTTGATTTTGCTAAGATTCCCAGTGGTTTTCTGTAAAACTTCATTTAGTTTTGAAAAAGAGTTTTATTCCCCATGTAAAACAAATTGTTAATACATTGCATATTTAAACACATAGCAAGAAGTCATTCTTTAAAGTGACTGCAAATAAGTTATTTTAAGGAAATAATAATACTTTAATAATTATTTGCTAGATGTAATTTTTCATTTATCAACATGATTGTTCATAGTTATAGGTAGAGATGGGAGAATAATGTGAAATAATATCCTCAGAAATACTTGTATGCTATCTTTTATTTAGGATGGCAGTAAAAGATAGTGATAGCAATTACATATTTAAAATTAAAGTAATGTTCAATATCTCAAAAATATCACATATGTAATTAGAACTCTAAAAATAGGATTTGAACTAGAAAAGTGACATTTATGCTCAAAGTTGAAGAATTTGTGAATGAGATAAAGTGTTTTCTAGGCAATCACTCTTTTCTGATGAGGAAAATTATGTCAGATGGAATTGGCATTCTTACCAAGTGAATAGATGAAGAAAATTCACGTCTTTCAAAGTACACTTATTCGTTTAAAGGATCCATTGCTTTTAACGTGACACTTTGTGTATGAATGTTTACAGATATATTAAAGTCTTTGTAAAAAAAAAAGTCAGTAAGCAGAAGTAATAGGATTTGTAGTTTTTGCTAATTCAGGCTCTTGGGTTCTCTACCATAACATAGACAGTCACCATGGGAAAAAAGAAGGAGAAAATACATTAATTGTATAGATTTAAAGTTTACCCTTTTCAATCATTTGCTTACTTTAACAAGGGAACCCCTCTCTCAAAATTATTGTGAAACATCTGAAATGACATCATTATTGTGTCTTTTGAAATCAGTAGAATTTGAATTAAAAACGGAGGGTGCACTGCTTCACATGCCCAAAGCAAAACTAATATGAAAGTATGATTCAGTGAGCTTTTTATTGGTTATAAAGGAGAGAAATCTGATTAATGAATCTGTAATGTGTCTTTATATTAGATTTTGGACAAGACTTTTATTTTATGTAACTCTTGGATACACTAAAAATGCACTTGTTCTCAAGAGGTCAAAAGTTCTATGTAGATATAGGCAGGACTAATCACTAAGGATTCTGGGGATTGAGTCTAAATTTTCAACAATAATTGATATTCATTCTACCATTTAGACATGTGCTACTATTACTGGATAACTCTTATAGTTGTCATATAATTATTATTAGATACACAGGCCCTTATCAGCTCTGTGTAAGCTCATAGCATCTGAGATAGCTGTATGTCTTCTAAGAAATCTTGGTATGGATAGTGATTAGAATCTGAAATATTTTCTATTTTAAATACATTAAATTGAAGTCAGAAGACTTCTAAGAATGTTTGAAATGAGTTAACCAAATAAAGGGGGGCAAAAATAATTTAAGTGCACTCCAGTTTATTGATCTTAGAGAAAGCCAAGTAATGAAAGGGATAAATTCACAGATAAAATTAGTTACTTGTTACCTTGCCTTCTACCTTCTTTCTACTGTAAGAAGAAGACTACTCGTCTAAAGAATAATACTTATAGTAGCTACAGTCTCTTTGACCTTGTCATAGGTTTCTTTAGCTTTACTGGGTCTGGAAAAGTCTTCAGAGGGTTGTGATTGAAACAATGAGACTATTAGTAACGTAGGAATATTAGTAACAATCAAGAAGGATAAAAACAAATTGTGGAATGTTACAAGGTGTTATCAGCATGGTTGCAGAAGATGACAGAGTGATCAGAGTAAAGGGAGGATGCTACTCTATTTACCTGCCTTAGGGAAACAAGCAGATGCTTATGGTAAAGACATAGGGAGAGTCACAAGAGAACAAGCAGAAAGAAAATAATGAACTTGCCTTTAGAATATATGTGTATTGTTTTCTGAGAATGTATAGCACAAGGATAAAGAAAAATGTATGCATTTCTACGTTGTACTGCATATTATTGTCAATTGCTATTTGTATGTGTATGTATATTTGTATGTATGTATGTATTTATGTATGTATGAATTTATGTATGTATTTATACATGTATGCATGTGGTGTTCAATCATCCAATCTTTTCTAATCCTGCCTGTTTCATTCCTACAAAAAAAAAGAAAAGAAAAGAAAAGAAAAAAAGAAAGAAAACCCTCAGGCATCATATACTTAGACTCAATCTCAAAATATTTGTCAAATTTCTCTTTGCCAACTTCCACGTGCCAGCTCATCTTGGCCTTCTATAACTTCTAATTTTAATAGAATGACAACACATACTTTGAACCAGTTTACTTATTTTATTTCACAGAAAATGTTGAGAAATACATGAAGTATGCATTTTCTGGTTTCAGCATACCTTAGAGTTGGCCTGGACCATGAAGCTCAGACAGGGAGAGAACATGACTGCTGAGCTTACGTTTCATTTTTCCACAAGTGACCTTTGCCTCAGCTCCATCTCAGAGCCAGTGTGAACATGACTGCCATGACTTTTTCTGCTCATGACATAAAATCAATATTCAGGGCATTAGCCATGCTTCTGACACCTATGCAAAGGTGAAAGTTCCTGAGGTCACCAGGATGCAAGAAAGCCCTACAGCTTACCAGACTTGCACTTCTGTATTTAATCTATCTTGTTAAAATATTTAATGAAAATGCAATTTCTCACTGGTACATTGGTCTTAAAGTGTCAAAATAAGTTTTCTAAGAAATGTTATTCTAGAAAGAACTGCTGGGGGAAATTCTTCTTTTCTCTTTTATAGTCAAAGATGTTTCATCCATTTTGAATCAGAGATGGATGAATAGGTTGCAAAAAATCATCTTATCACTTTGCAAGGTTGAGCTAATGAAAATAAAGAGCTTCAATCCACAAATTCTATAATTTGACTGGCTTTAAATTATAAATGTCAATTCGTATCCAACACATGCACACTCACAGAGGGAATATCAATGGAAAACAATTACTACGTGGATTTTGTGCTCTGGATCCACAAAATAAAATACATTTAGTGTTTTCAAATCAATGCTGGAGGAAATGTCAAGGCTGGGGTATGCATTTACTCATTTTGCACAGACGTCCAAAGCTATTAACTTTCTGCACTTTAATTAGGAAAGCAATGTAAAACTCTTCTCTCTCACTCAATTGTCCAGATTTCAAGACTTTTGGTATTGGGGAAAAGGCCTGAATATGTGAGATCTTATATATCCAAGAGTATTCTTAGGATAGAGGTAATTACTAAAAGTGTTTCTATTTTTATGGCCAGAAACTTGATTTTAAAATATGAACCTTAAGCATTCGAAGATAATGGGCATTGAAAGACGAAGATAATTATAGGAAAATTAACATGGTTAAGAAGGGTCAAAATAGTATAAATTGTAATAGAATGTATTAAATGGCTCAATTGTAAGCTCGGTTTTAGGGTTGAATTTTCCATGGCCAGTAAGATATTATTGAAGACTGTTATTTACAAAACATTAGTCATGTTTCTGTTTTACTTAAAGTATTATTCCTTCATTCTATGTATAATTACTTAAAAGTACATTGTGTTCTAACTGTAAACTATAAAAGAATTGATATGCCTAAAACCAAATATATTTACAGCTATCGATATGAGATGAGAGATATGTTCTACCTGGAATCATTTGTGCTTCATGGTAATCTCAATTTCTGTATTAAAACTGCATTTCATGTTTACCATAAAGATATATTAGTAGTGTTGGTGTATGAAAAGCTTAAAAAAAAGATAGGAAAAGGGAAGAATAAAGAGGTAAAAATGGGGATTGTGGGGCCCCAGGAACACACAGGTTAGACCCTACCTGATACAGCTTTTGACTGCCAGGTCAGTTTGGTGCTTTGCTGCCTCCTGCCACCGCTGAGGGAGATTGGGCCAGGCTGAACCAGCAGGAGACTGACTAGCTGGTGAGGGATGCAGGGGAACTTCTGGCGGCAATTTCAGGAGAGCAGATCTCTTCCCCAGGAAGCAGTGTTACAGCTCTTCTGACAGAAGCTTTCAGTCAATGGGATAATTGACACACCTTTAATCCTTCGGAGTAAGATTTTTTTCTTTTTTTATTGAATTTTTTAATTACATTTCAAATGTTATCCGATTTCCCCCACCCAACCACCCACCTCTTCCTACCTCCCTGCTCTGACATTCCCCTACTTTGGGGGATCCAGCCTTGGCAGGACCAAGAGCTACTCCTCCAAATAAATAGGATTCGTAAGTACAGTTTTGGGATGGGTCAGGGTCTGGCAGCAGGTGCTGCCTATTGGTTTGTCCTGAGAGATTGGGAAGACCTCATCTACATATTTGGGGACCTCATCCTGCTTCTACTTGACTTGTCTTGATATGTCTTGAGCCTACATAACTTGTGGTCGTATTATCACCTATGGAGGAGAGGCTTGGGGCATTGCTCTGTGTGAATGATCTGTGTTGAGGCTGTTTACTGGGGGTTTGTGAGAGGCTGTAGCTTTGTGGGAGGGCATCCTGATCTCCTAGGAGACTGGGAATGCTCCTGTGGCCCCTTTTAGAGTGCCCTGGAATTTGACCCATTTCGACCAGGAATCAGGGTACTTTTACAGCCTGCCACCCTACAGGGGATTCTCTGACTCTGATGCCTGCCTTTGGATCTGTTTCCCCTAGATAGCTGTTTTGTTCAGCCTCACTGGGAGAGGACTAGGTCTGCTGACACTTGATGTTCCTGGGTAGGTAGATACAGATTGGGGGCCTCTCCATCTCTGAGCAGTAGGGAACAGGGAAATGGAAAAAGGAGGTGGAAGGGTAGCGCTGGGAAGAGAAGAGAAAGGGGACTATATTTAAGCTGTAAATTGCATTCATTAAATATATAAATATATAAATAAATAAATAAATAAATAAATAAATAACTGAAGTGATACTATAATGTGCATTTGGAAGTTACTCAGAAAAATCACAGCAAGCGTCCATGGACTCAAGTTTTAAAAACTGCCTTTGCCTTGTTAGCCATTCACAAATCATGTTAGTATCTTGGAAATAAAGAGTTAGTATGTGTATGTTTTAGAATTTCACGATTCTCAAGTGTCTAGGCTTCTGTTTTAGATGGATCTCTTGTTGAACAGTCATAAAGGATCTCTCAAACAAGACAATCTTTACTACTATATTACAGTTATGCAAAGGCTGATGATATCTACTTTTTCTTGTTATGCTATTGTATTAAAATTATATTTTATATGAACAGCTGGATGCATATTATAATTACTTGTTACATTTTAAATTTGCAAGCTCCTGATTGCAGTATTTCTCTTTTCAGGAAAAGTCTGATCATTGACTTAAAGCATAAGATGGCATCGGGAGTTTTCTCAAAATATTTCAATGGGTGGGGGGTTGTCTTGAAGACAAATGAAAGTAGTCTTTTGAATTTATTTGCAGTCAGTAAATACCAAATTCTAATTGTAGTGAGGATCCTTGCATGCCTAAGTGCACATAATAAACCCACAGAGGCAAATATATATATATATATATATATATATATATATATATATATATATATCCATAATAAATTAAAGAGAGGAAAGAAGGAAGAATTTAAAAAAGAGTTTGTGGTACATGCACTTGTTTGAATGAAGGTTTCTTCTCTAAAATTCATGCTGAAAATAATCTGAGAAAATTTACTTCCGTTCGGTTTTCTCATTAAATGATGGGTTAGTCATAGTTACAGAGTGGTAATAAGTTAATATATGTAAATCAGTGGCCTGTAAAACCACTTGCTAAATGTTGGCAATTGCTTTACAAAAATGGAATTTTTTTCAAGTTTAGTATAGAGAAGTTAAAAATAACCTTCTTACTCCTCTTTGATACATTCAAAATTATATCTAATACTTAAACAGTATGTTTTTAAGGATTAAGAATCTTTACATGGTTTTGAAATTAAGCCTATTATACTAGTTTTTCTCACAAGTATAGTTTTAGTAGAAGGCTGCTTTTATTCTGTTGGACTAAATCAGACAGCAGTCCCACTTACTGTCTCACATAATTGATTATATTCTGAGCAAACAATATGATAACAGGAAATCAATGAAAACAGTAGACAATGTGAATACAAACAGTCACCTTTTAGATTAAAATATCATTCAATTCTTCAAACAAGATATGGGTCTCTATGGCATTTGAAGTTAAAAAGAGTGTCTTGTGTCCTCACCTTAAAATCACTCCTGGCATCATATAAATGTATGGATACATGAATATTAGATATTTGTGTCTGTAGTGAAACCAGAACAAACCAAAAACTTACAGTTACTTAAATTTGGTGGAAATAATTGCTTTTAGGTAATTTCATTCTCCTTTCTTCTTCTTCTTCTTCTTCTTCTTCTTCTTCTTCTTCTTCTTCTTCTTCTTCTTCTTCTTCTTCTTCTTCTTTTTAAAGATTTATTTATTCATTTATTATATATAAGTACACTGTAGCTGTCTTCAGACACACCAGAAGAGGGCATCAGATCCCATTACAGATGATTGTGAGCCACCATGTGGTTGCTGGGAATTGAACTCAGGACCTCTGGAAGAGCAGTCGGGTGCTCTTAACCACTGAGCCATCTCTCCAGCCCCCTCTTCTTCTTCTTCTTCTTCTTCTTCTTCTTCTTCTTCTTCTTCTTCTTCTTCTTCTTCTTCTTCTTCTTCTTCTTCTTCTTCTTCTTCTTCCTTCTCCTCCTCCTTCTTCTATTTATTCTTCTCCATATATTACATCCTGACCACAGTTTCCTCTCCCTTCTTTGCTGCCAATATCATCCCTGCCTCCCCTCTCACTCCAGAACTACTCTTCCCCCTCATTTCTCCATTTCCCATAGAAAAGGTCAAACCTCCCTGACATATTAACTAAACATAGCATATAAAGTAACAAGAAGACTAGGCACCTATCTTTATATTTTATGCTGGATGACATAATCCAATAGGAAGAAAATAATCCACAAAGTAGCTAAAGGGCAGAGACACCCCCACTTCCACTGTTAAGAGTTCTACAAGCAAGAATATCAAGCTATACAACCATTACAGTATATGCAGAGGGCTTAGGGCAGACTTATCCAGGCTTCCTGACTGTCAGTTCATTCGGCTCTAAGCACCCCCCTCCCTCCCATCCCCCCATCCCACAACCCCCCAGTGAGCTCCTGGTTGGTTGATTCTGTGGGACATTTTCTCACTCTCTTCTTGACCCCTGTGACTCTTTCAATCCTCCCCTCCCCCTCCCCCACTCCCAACCCCCCACCCCCTAACCTTACAGAATTCCGTAAGCTCTGACTCATGTTTGACTGTAAGTTTCTGCATCTGCTCCCATCCTCTCCTGGATAAAAGTGTCTCTGATGAGGATTTAGCTAGGCTCAATCTATGAGCAGAGCAAAGTATCATTAGGAATACTTCCTTCGTTATTATTGTTGTGTGTGTTTGATTCTACCCTCAGGTTTCCTGGGCTATCCAGATTCTGGTTCCTTGCCCTCCTGGAAGTTTTAGAGGTGGCTTTCCTCTTGTGGGTAAGGAGTCAAGTTGGACATGTCATTGGTTAGGCACTTCCACAAGTTCTGCACCACCTTTATCCTGGCATATCTTTCTTTTCTGATTGGATATTTTATTTATTTACATTTCTTTTTCTATTGAATTTTTTAATTTACATTTCAAATGTTATTCCCTTTCCCAGTTTCCCAAACATAAGCTCCCTATCGCCTACCCCCACCCCCTACTTCTGTGAGGGAGGCCTTGCCTGACCTCATTATATGGTCTCTACAGGTTTTCTCTCCCTTTTGTTTGGCATTTCAGCTAATCTCATTGCCACTGTGGCTTGGGAGCCTACTGCTGGTAGGGAGTTGTTGGTGGCTACCCCCAGTTCCCCATCCCCCATTGCTACACACTCTGTTCAAATTCCTTAACCTCTGTACATCACCTGGTCTCCTCCCAACCCTGATCCAGACCCCCTTTCCTCTCCCTCTCCTCTATTCCTCCCAAGTTCCTCACACCCTCTACCTCCCTTCAGTACTTTGTTCCCTCTTCCAAAAAGGACTGAAGCATCCACACTTTGGTGCTTATTCTTCTTGACCTTCATATAGTCTGTGAATTTTACCTTGGGTATTCCGAGTTTATGGACTATTATCCACTTAACAGTGAGTGCATACCATGTGTGTTCTTTTGTGATTAGATTACTCACTCAGGATATTTTCTAGGTCCATTCATTTGTCTGTGAATTTCATTAAGTCACTATTTTTAATTCCAAAGTAGTTCTCCATTGTGTAAATGGACCACATTTTTTATATCATTCCTCTGTTGTAGACATCTGAATTCTTTGCTACTTCTGGATATTGGTTTTTTTTTTTTCCCCCGGAGCTGGGGACGGAACCCAGGGCCTTGCGCTTGCTAGGCAAGCGCTCTACCACTGAGCTAAATCCCCAACCCTACTTCTGGCTATTGTAAATAAGGCTACTATGAACATAGTGGAGCTTGTGTCCTTATTTGAGCATCTTTTAGGTATGTGCCCAGGTGAGGTATAGCTGGGTCCTTGGGTATTACTATGTCGTGTTTTCTGAGGAAACGCCAGACTGATTTCAAGAGTGGTTGTACCAGCTTGCAATCCCACCAACAATGGAGGAGTGTTCCTCTTTCTTCACATCCTCACAAGCATCTGCTGTCACCTGAGTTCTTGATCTTATCTATTCAGACTGGTGTGAGGTGGATGTCAGGGTGATTTTGACTTGCATTTCCCAGATGATTAAGGATGTTGAACATTTCTTTAGGTGCTTCTTGGCCATTTGATATTCCTCTGTTGAGAATTCTTTGTTTAGCTCTGTACCCAATTTTTAATAGGGTTATTTGGTTCTCTGGAGTCTAATTTCTTCAGTTCTTTGCATATATTGGATATTAGCCCTCTATTTGATATAGTATGGGTAAAGATCTTTTCCAAATCTGTTGGTTTCTATTTTGTTCTATCCATAGTGTCTTTTGCCTTAGAGAAACTTTGCAATTTTATGAAGTCCCATTTTGTCAATTGTTGATCTTAGATCATAAGCCATTTGTGTTCTGTTATGGAAATTTTACCCTGTGCCTATGTGTTTGGGGGAATCTTCCCCCACTTTCTTTTCTATTAGTTTCAATGTATCAGGTTTCATGTGGAGGTCCTTGATTGACTTGTACTTGAGCTTTGTACAAGGTGACAAAATGGATCCATTTGCCTTCTTCTACATGCTGACCGCCTGTTGAGCCAGCACCATTTGTTGAAAAATGCTGTCTTTTCCCTACTGGATGGTTTTTGTCAAAGATCAAAAGTGACCATAGATGTGAAGGTTCATTTCTGGGTCTGCAATTCTATTCCATTGATCTACGTGTCTGTCTCTGTACTAATACCATGAATTTTTTTTTTATCACTATTGTTCTGTAATATAGCTTGAGGTCAGGGATGCTGATTCCTAAGTAGGACAAATTGTAGATGAAATGATTTGCTTCATTGGTGCCCAAATCACTCCACTGGAAGTCTTGTCTAGTTACCAAAGATAGTCCGTTCAGGCTCCAATTCCCCCATTACTAGGAGTCTTCCCTAAGGCTATCCTCATAGATACCTGAGAGTTAATATTGCACCAGGCTTCTACTTCACCTCTAAAATGCCCCACAGTGCAGGTCAGCTCTTTCAGTACTCTCTCCCTCCACTTCCCCACCTGATCTGACCTGTTCATATAATTTTACAGTTCATTAAGGCACTTGCCTCAAAAGCTGACATTCAAAGTTCAATACTTGGAATATATGAAAAGAAGAAAATCTGTCCTCTGACCTCTACATATGTGCTAAGGCTGTGTGCACATCTCACATACATATTCACACAATAATAAAGATGTTAAAAAATTAACACACTTCTAGGTGGTAAATAAGGGGGTGGTAAGTACCTAGCTTGGCAGTTAAGAGTGTTTGTTGCTCTTCAAGATGACTTGGATTTTATTTCAATATCTATGTGAAGGGGCACCTGTCTTTAACTCCACGTCTAAGGGAGTTAAAGGACAGAAGGGATTCAACACCTTCTGTCCACTTCATGCACCTGGACACATGCAACATAAACTCAGGCATGTGTCCTGTTCACATGTGTCCAGCCATGTACACACATAAATACATACAAATCTTCAAAACTTAAATTTTTAACTTTAAATTAAAACATAAAGAACACCAATAGTTTTAAACTGTATGTATGTTATATACTGAAGGATCAATCATCCCAATCATCTGGGTCACATTCTAGACATACTATTTCCATGCTTTGTGAACTCCCATAAAAGTACTTAATAACCATATGATCAGGTATTATTTTAAACTTATAAGAGTTATCGTATTAACTGATGGAAATATACCTAGGTTTAAATTTCTAAAACCTAATTAGCACTCACAGTGTTTTACTTCACATGTTTTTTTCCCTTTAAGACAATATTCATGTTTTTTTCAATAGATGGTACCTGATTTATAATGCTGACGAGTTTAAGTCTTAGTTTATTGTTTCTTAAATTAGTAAACTCCAGGAAATGGTCAATATATCTTGATGTGATTTAAGACATCTCCAATCTATATGTAATTGAAGTAAATAATTGTGCACTCTGGAACCATTCTGAAATCATTTTGCCTAACAATTGGTTTAGTTGCTAAAGTTTAAATCTTATATTTTCTAACAATATTTTTCCCTTTGCAGTTTTTTTCTCCTTTAATTTTTCAGCAAATACTCTGAAGGGAAGAATTTGTTGGTCTGGAAAGTATTTTATGGCATGGAAAAATAGAAGTAACCTATTAAAACTTAAGAAATAAGCAGTGTTTCAAAGATCGTGAGGTAATCTATACTTCACTAAAGTCACTGAGGTAAATTCCAGGAACCTGCAGTTTTGTGCTAGCTTAACCTCTTTCCTGGCAAGTAATTTATCGGAGGCCAAGATTCTTTTTACTAAACATCTCTGCGATGATTAGTGAGTTCGCCATCAGTCATTCCTGTACACCGAGTCTGGAGTTCAGGCATGTGCTTATTGTGACATTCTGGCTGCTTCCTGATCCATTTTTCCCATACTAAACAGAGTAATACATCATCCTTTAGCATTTCACCATGTCACATGAAGCTTCCCTGTGATGTTTCATTGGGCTTTGTCTGAAATACAGATTTCCTTGTTATTGTGCAAGGACTACTGTGGCCTTGCCACTCTTAGCCAGCCTCATTTAATTTGTGTGAGTTGATGTTGATTCTACTTAGAGAAATTATATATATATATATATATATATATATATATATATAATTTTTATATATATGCAAGTAAATGGCTTTATTTGAATAAGAACAAAGAACTAGATCAAAGTCTAGTTTACATGAAACTTTGATCTAGTTTCATGTAATAGAGTGTTCTGTAGATTATTTTAAAATAAATTAATCTATCAATTATAATCTTATTTGGATACCAAGAAGAAGGTGATGACTCACTGCTGTATATCAAACCTAGGACTCTCTCATGGTCTTCATCTGTCTTTATCTGAATATGTTCTGAGCTCATTATCTATAGTAATCTCATAAGTAACATTTTAAATTTAACTCATAATCAGTGTACTTTTTCCTTTTTCACTCTAAGTTATTTTTAGGTACAGGCACCACCTAATAAAACAGTCAACTAAGAAGAAGAAAGAGGAGAAAGGGAGAATAATAGAAGGAAGAGGAAAAGGAGGAGGAACACAGTTACGATTCCTTTTTATGTACTTTCTTGACCATTTATAGTCAAATAAATCAAGTGAAATATGATCACAAAAAATCTTTCTTGTAATCTTCCTTTTTTGCTTCATGCAATATGATCCTTTAAATGGGTTTATTTTTTTAAGAGCTAAGAGAGAAAAGCAAATTGCATAAACCAGAGTCAGCTGTATGTCTTTGCACCATAGTTAATGGTCAAGGGCCAAGATATTATTAATAGAAACTTTAATAAGAGAAAGCAAAATAATGAAATTAAAACCACAACTTTCCCATTGAAATATGAGATGTTAGTCAAGTAGTAGTAAACAAACTCTAGGGAAAACAGAAATGATTGATATTTGCAAAACACTTTGTGTCAAGTATTTTAAACAATATTTGTCAATACAATAAAGCACTTAACTGTATTCTCCACGAATGACTGATGAGAATTTGACCATAATAGTTTAGTACTGTGATTCTAATATACTGGTGAACACTGTGAGCTTCCAACAATGTTAAATTAATTAGTATTGATAATAAAAACATTAGACAGATTAAATAACATGCCTATCTTTTTCAGCAATTGAATATTGGAGAACCACAATTTGTTTTGTTTCAATGGCTTGCTTATCACCAGCAGTGCGTACCTCCTTCAGAATAGAATCCTTTCTCAGTCCAACAGGGTCCAGAATTTCTGATATTTTTGTAATGTACAATAAATAACAAAAAAACACAACTAAAAAGGTCAAAACTGGTAAATAATTCTCAACTGTTGAAACCGGAAGATGTAAGCCAAAATCTGCAAAATATATCTTGCAGATTGTACCATGATAACTGCGTGCCTGGGTATGAATACACGAACATGAATGAAAAGACTGTCTAAGATCGAAAACCATGTCATTGGAGCTAAAGATAAACATTTGTTTGTCACCAACAAATTTTGGTTAAAGTTAGAGGAGTGCTTGCATTTCCTTGACAGAGAAAGTAGATACAAGTGATCTAGGAGCAGTATTTTTAAAAACAGCTGCTCAGAGATGCAGGGAAGAAAACATGAAGCCAATAAAGAAGGCAAACTAATAGAAATGGCTATTTCTCAGTCAGATTGTCAGTCTTAATGGCAGGAGGCTGGTCAATGATTCCCCAAGCCATTGGTGTGGCAAGTTAAATCCATTCATCCCAGCAAAAGCTTGGGATACGTGAAAATGGGATGTTTGTAATTTTCATATTGAATACAGGCCATCAGAACCTTCAAGGATATGCTATAGTCACTGCCAAAAAGAATCCCCGAGCTATCTGTTCCTCTGACAACCTGTGAGTTTCACAGCAAAGTCTTAAGCATAGTCAGCAATTTTGATTTTTTGGGGGGTACTTTCAGCCTGGAACAACATACTTGTGAGAGTATCAGGTCCTCAGCACAATAAGTTAATACACTCCTACGAAGATAAACTGTTCAATCCTGTCTACCTGTCACATCTGCCTTACCAGTAGCTGCCAAAGAGATAGAGAAATAAACTTCAAAACATATCCATTTTCATGACCCTAGAACCGGAGATTTTAAAACATAAAAGACCACTGAAATCCCCTATGATAGTTAAAAAATAATATGCCAGGCCTTATTGTCAGAGATTCCAAGTCAACTGGTCTGCATATTGGCTCTGTATTTCTCAAAGCTCAGAGCATTTTGAAACTGGATAGTCCTTTTAACATTTAAAAAAGAAAACAATAACTACAACCACCACCGTCATCACCACAATACAATAGATAACATGTTTTAAGAAAATCTTGAACTGACTTTGAGGGGACTGTTAGCAAGAGTCAGGCTGACTACATGACATTTTGCAAACTGGCAGTTTGGGAGACTAGGTCTGAGTTTCTGACTCCCAGAACTGCAAAAGTTCAGAACAAGTCAATTCTAGGAAAAACAAAAAACAAAAAACAAAAAACAAAAAACAAAACAAAAAAACAAAAAACCACCCATTACAGTCAGCCAATCAGGGAGCTGTACCACAACGTTGTCTGATCCATCCTCACAGGCAGCCAATCAGGAGTTGTAGAAATTGCCCCATATCACTCAGTTTCAGCCAAGTATAATCAGCAAAAGTCCTCAGAATCCCCCAGATCCTTAACCAATCACAAAGGCATTCATACCCCTGGAGATAGTGCCAACTAGTCAAGGGAAAAAGACAAAAGTCACCTGCTCCTACTCTAACAGGTTACCAATTGACGCTACAAACTTCATATCTCTGTGTGGTACTCCAATGTATGATGAACTCCTGCATGCATGTTCTCTACAGAAAGAACACTCTTTGCTATTCCATACTATTTGGATCTGGGTTACCATTCTTTATGAATTATGGATTCTCACAGCTTGCGGTGCTACCAAGTAGACATAATCTTCATTGACTTATAAACAACAGTTTATCATCATAATGCCATTTTATCATGTGCTTAAAAATGATTAGTATATGAAATGGTAACTCTGCTTTATATAATTTGGTAATATTCAATGCACTATTGTTTCCTGTCCTAGACAAAAATGGCCAGAATAAATCAAATCTTAAGGGCATCATAAATCATGGCCTAAACACTCTCTCAGCTGTACTTTGATAGATTACTAAAGGGAACATGTTCAGAAGGCAAGGGCTCTCCATGGAGAATATCATGCTTTGAATTTGTATCTAAAAATAGATAAGATTCCAGCCAGCTGCAAATGATGTGTCATGGGGTGGGGGATGAATTACCTTCAGGAATAATTAGGTCCCAATAAATTCCGGATGTTATAAATAATAAAGCAAATGTTGAATTGAATCAAGGTAGGGGACTGATGTTCCCTTGAAAGCGCAGGTGTTTTGTTGTTGGGAAGCTCTGCCTCACCCTTGAGGCGAGCAGACACATTCAATAGAAACTAATGAATCTTCTGGGAAGGCCTCAAATAGATAACTTCAGGAGCATCCAGGGCAGGAAGCATCAAAGGTAGACAAACTAGTGTAATGCATTGCTGAGAAAGAAGATACAGTCTCAAATAGTATTGACTGTAGAGCAAACTAATTCACTCATGGACCAAAGGCTAATAGAGAAGCATTAAGATCCTTTACTTAGACTTCAATGAAGCAAAATAGATGAGTGCTGACCAGTTGTGGTTTTTATGTTTCTTACAAGTTGGTTCTGCTTCATATTTTTATTTTAAGAACAGATGGAGTTTTAAGGTAAAATCTAATTTATTTTAAAAAGCCTTTTAGCAAAATTGCTTACACGAGACAAGATACTTGGAAAATATTAGCCACCTATCTTTATATCCGTGTTATGGATAAAAAGGGAAGTCCTGAAGTACAAAGAAGTGAAGTAACATGCCCCAGGTTTCCAAGCAAACAGTGGGAACAGATGCTCAAATGACTCAACCACAGTAGCCTTCACTCACAATCATTTTACTATCCTGCGTCTTGCTATATTTCATAGCCAAAATAGGGAAACTAGAGCCTAGAAGGGGATCTAGTAGACTAGATTGTTGTAGAATATCTACAACAGGAGAAATTTAGAGATGTCCCTAACTTTAATTAGATTTTAAAGACAGGGCTAAGGGGCCACAGATTGTGAGGCAACTGAGGAGACTGCATTGTTTCCCACCTTTGACATCTTTGTCTCAATATAATTGTGTGCTTTTGAGTTTGAGTTTGATGAAGTTAAATCTGGAGTGAATATTGATAGTGGCTTTCCTATGTTTTTAGTGGAAAAATGTTACTTTATGAAAAATAAAAATGATACCAGACACAGAAAACAAAATATCCAACAGACCCTGCTGTAATATAGTGAGGTGCAGATGCATATTAATTTAAAATGAAATACCTTTACACTTAACTGCTTTGTTTAGATAATCCTAAGGGTTCTTTGCTGCATCAGACCCTGTACTTTGCAATAAATATAAATCCATACTGAACTTGCCTGATTCATTTCTGGGTCCTTAAAGTTCTCTGCATTTAGCTATTTTCATTCAAGTAGAAGTCCTCATCTCAATTAAACAAGGGTAAGAGTGCTTTTCTCAGAGCTCAGTGAGGGTAACTGAAAGATTGAAAACCACACAAGAATCAGGCCATGGATCTTTGATATCAATGATTAAAGATATTGTAAAATAAGTACTGCAAGATTTTTACACTGATGTTATCAACACATGCTTAAGAAAACCAAATAATGCTCAAAAAATGGAGCCAAATGGCCTTGGGCATGAACTCTATCCATTATGAGGTCACCATTGCAGGTCTCTGGGTATTCTAGAGAGCTTCTAATGGAAGTTACAAATTTAGAGAAATTTCAAGGCAGAGGAACTTATTTTCAGTAGAATTTCAAATATAAGGCAGGGTTGTCGAATTGAAGAGAAAGTGTATATTAACTAGTACCAATAACCAACCAAACTTTGCAAACCTCATGACATGTATTTTATTTCATGACATGAATATTCTAATTTTAACAATCACAAACACCTTTATGCATTCAGTTCTTAATTTAAAAAGTGAAAGCACAGTTGAGTTTTAGTTTCATGAGTACATGGACAAGGCTCTTTGTTATTAACAGAACTGCAATGGGGATGCTCAAGTCTCAACGGGGCCCATCCTGTTTTTAAAAAGCTCTTTTTTTTTTTTTTTTGCAGAAAACATACTAAATAACTGCTCGTTATTTCATGTTTCTTAGCATTGTAGTACTTGAAGCATATGAAGAGCAGCCTCCAGGCATCAATTTTCAGTGAGCCTATCCTCCAATCTTATTAGCTAAAGCTTGTGGTTTTTATTTTAATAATTATTGTGTTGTTAGTATAGTAGAAGTATTGTGCTTTTTGAGGTCAGTTTTTGAAATGTTGGATTTTTTTTCAAACCATAATCTTATACAAGTCAAAAATTAAATTCTGCTAAGTGAAAGATCATGCAAAGTAAAGGAAAAGCTACATCTGATTATTCATGTGCCTGACTCCTCTGTGGCCAAAATAATGCTATTTCTCAGACAAATCCTCTTATGGGCAAAGGCACCAAGGATTAACTGAAAACTGCTGCAAACTTCTGTGCTTTCCAAGAAAGGCAAGGTAGAATTCCCCCATAATGAGTTTGGTGCATAATGTGGTGTCTTCTGAATCTCTAAGAATCTCAGAAGCTAATAGGCATATGGTGGGAACGTCCATGTAAAAACTTGTATTTTATTTACTACCTATACCCTTGACTCTATTTTTCTTTTAGCACTTAATACTCTATTCAACTCACATATAATAAACATTTTCCCACAAAGTGAGATGATGTCACAAGTCTGTGCTAGTAGCATTGAGACCAGTTTAAGACCAGCTTCTGCTATCTATTGACCTTAAGGTAAGCCTGGACTACTGAGAGCCTATCTCAAAAAAGATAGCAAAACAACAAAACTACTACCCCAAACTGGCTTATTCTTCTCTAAAGTATAACATTACTTATGTGATACAGCACACATTAATTTTATCATTTACTGATAATTTTATAAAAAGTATATGCATGTGCTAGTATTTTAATAAATTGTCCCTTTTATAGTATTTGATTCAAGTTATATTTCATGATGAATTGTTCACAACCAAGCCATACCATTGGCTCCATTTCTACTATTTCATTGGAGAAATTGAATTCTTTCCTCTTATTACTCACTAACTAGTGCAGAAAATTAATGAAGATAATGGTTTTTTTATTTCTTTTTAAGATTTTATTTATTTTATGTGAGTACACTGTCACTGTCTTCATGCACACCAGAAGAGGGCATCAGATCCCATTACAGATGGTTGTGAGCCACCATGTGGTTGCTGGGATTTGAACTCAGGACCTCTAGGAAGAGCAGTCAGTGCTCTTAACCACTGAGCCATCTCTCCAACCTGATAATGTTTTTTTAAAAGGTGTTAATTTCCATTATCATGATGAACCATTAAATCAGAACCCATAATTTGTTGTAGGTAACCTTATATTGTAGGTATTTTTAAAATCCTTAAATTCTAACAAAAATCATGATAAATGTGCTTTATTGAACACGAAAAATGACACTTAGGACTAAATCTCAATCCTTGGTAGGAAGAAGCTTGGTAGACAGTAAAATACTTTGTAAATAAGTACAAAAATTGAGCTACTTTTAAAGCTTGACATACAAGCAAGAACAAAGCACAGGATAAAGGATTTAAAGTTAAGGGTAAATAATATCACCAGTAGAGATGGATCAAGAGGTAAAGAATGGTAGATGTCTAAAGCCCATATGGAGAAAAGATAGAGATGATTTGTCAAATTATCCTTTAATCTATACATACCTACAAATGAGTGTATACACTCACACACACACACACACATACAAACACACACACACACACACACACACACACACACACACTCACACACACACCACAGTAAACAGGATAGAAGGAGGCCTGTCATTGGATGATAAGGAAGGATGGGTGGGAGAAAAGTTTGAAGGAAGAGGAGGAGACTAGATCGGAAAGAGGAGAGACAGGAAGACAGAGAGGGTAGCCACGGAGGAGAGAAAATGGAAACTGACATTAAGATCCCACTCTGTGTATTTACAGGTTGTTATTAATGTTCTTAAGGGAAGGATGTGTACTGGCTTTGTATGTTTAGGTGGGCAATTATATCTTATCAATTAGGTCAAAGGTTATTGTGTTGCGTGGTTTTTCATGTGGAGAAATGAGTTTGGGAGAGCGAGTGGGGGCAGAGGGGCCGCCACGGAATTGGGATGTATATTTCTGGAATGGAAATCTGCCTTGGGAACTGGATGGGTAGAGAGATCGTTGTCAGGCTCAGAGAGAGGCTGTCAGCAGTGTAATATGGGATGGAGCAAAGTGGGTAAGAGGCTTTTCTGAATAAGAATTAAGATATCCAGCAGATATCTTGGGGCACTGCGGTGTACACCTAGTGGGAATACAAGACAGCATTTTTATTTTTTACACTTTTACAACAGTAGTAATGGTTATTACTTACTATGCATTATTCAAAAATGACATATTTACAAACAAATTTCTCAGTAGAATATTTAATATAATATCAAATATGAGTAAGGTATAGAAACATTCTTTACTGAGTAGGAACTGTGAGTGCCTTAAGCTCAGTGTCCTGGCAGTAGACCCTGCCTCTTAAGTATTGTTATGTCCCCAAGTCACCTGGCTGCATTCTCTCCCTTCACTATGTGGAAAGTATTGACTAAGTGTTAGGATCCACGTGGCAGCACCTCTTTCATAAACACGTAATTCATCTGGGTGTGATGGCACTCTCCTCTAGTTCTAGTACTCCAAAGGGAAACTTTGTGGATCTGAGTTGAATGCAGGAAAACATAAACAAGTAGAAGCCTATAGAGAGGAATCACAAAAATCCTTGAAAGAATTCCAGGAAAACGCAATCAAACAGGTGAAGGAATTAAAAATGGAAATAGAAGCAATAAAGAAAGCACAAAGGGAGATAACCCTGGATATAGAAAACCAAAGGAAGAGACAAGGAGCCGCAGATACAAGCATCACCAACAGAATACAAGAGATAGAAGAGAGAATCTCAGGAGCAGAAGATTCCATAGAAATCATCGACACAACTGTCAAAGATAATGTAAAACGGAAAAAGCTACTGGTCCAAAACATACAGGAAATCCAGAACTCAATGAGAAAATCAAAAAAGGATAATAGGTATAGAAGAGAGTGAAGACTCCCATCTCAAAGGACCAGTAAATGTCTGAGTTGAAGGCCAACCAAATAACCAAATTTATGTAGTGAGTTCTACAACTACCAACACTACACAAAAAGAACCTGTCACAAAAAAAAAAAAGCCTGAAAAGAAGAAAATGGCCTAGTCTTACATTCTTATCATAGAATTTTAATCATTGGTAGTTGTCATATAAAATAAATATGAAGTTTAGGAAGTACTGTATGTACTATGTCATGTCTGACAGTGACAGTGAGATATTTGGACACACACACACACACACACACACACACACACATATTCACGTAGTAAATGGACTAGCATAAAACTATTTGAATTTTACAATTATTTAAAAGAATAAACCAAAGAGGGAAAAACCTCTTTCATTCAGTTAGCTAAAAATAGCTTCTTGTTTGTTTGTTTGTTTTGCTTTGTTTCAGTTTTCTACATACCTCTTTGAGATGAACATATGCTAAACAGACACCAGGATTGGAGGGAAAAGAGAAACACTGTGAGGTAAAAAATGGGAAACAAACCGTTGATAAAATTCACTGTGAGTACTTGCCTAGTAAATAGAAACCCTTGATTCAGTTGCCAATATCACACAATGAAACAACGAAAACTGACATAGGTGTATTCATGGTAAAATATAACTATCTCTAGGATCTGATACTATCAAAATATGAAAGCATCTTTGAAAGAAAATAATGCCTAAACATGTTTAAATTCAAGTACTACAGTAACTGAAAAATATTAGCATATGAATAGAAAGAAAGCAATGTCTTGGTAAATTTAAGATTATACATTTTAGCTGAGTTGACCATTTGCCTTTTTTTAATGCTAAACTTTTGTTAAAATATGCTACATATTTTATACGCAAGTAATAATATAGCTTTTGTTTTGTTCATTTATCCATCCTACCTATCCCTTGTACTCTCTCAATACATTTCTTTCTAGCCACTCAAGACCTTAAACCTATGGGCCATGAATGTCACATGTCTATCATGATAATGGCAAACACAGTCACACTACAATACTTGGTAACTATATTATCCATGCTACATATAAAGCAATCCTTTTTGGACAATGTTACTTTTAAGGGATTATCCTTAAAAGATAAGTGATTCTTTTGTTCATTTTCAGCTTTATCATTTTGTTTGGTCATCTTGCAATGGGTAAATAATTTAAAATATCATGAATTGGAAAGCCATATGTATTAAAATATTTAATTTAGAATAATGAAAATATGAGTAACCCTAGATATTCAAGAATGGGGTTATGATTAATTGAACTAGGGCACAATCTCAAACTTCCTGTCTTGAACTATTATTACATAGATTGGATAAAAACATAGAAGTTAATTCTAGCAAGATATAATGGTACATTCTGGTATAGATAAATAAAAATATCAATGAACTATAAAATGCAAACTGATTTAGAAAGATGTACAAAAGTAATAGCCAAGTGTAAGTGGCAACCATGTTTAAAAATTTAACTTTACTTTTATACTTTCAATGTCTTTATGATGCATAGATACTGTTAAGTTGAAAATGATTGTAAGCATTTTTGTAGTTACCGTGCTTCATATTTAATGATAGTAATCAGACAATATTTTGCATCAGAAAACTATTATGAAGTGAATAATAAAATTAGTTATTTTGTACCATCAAGAATTTTTGACAGGGATATTATTAATATCTGAATTTATTGTTTCTATCAGTGCTGTTATGTAGGTTGACATTATTTTTATGATGTAAAGTCATGTAACAAGTCACATTTGTGCATACTAGGATTAATTAAGGACTAAATAGTAGATGAAGTAGGTGATAAATAAGTTTTCAAAACAAAGAAATGAGCACGTAATGCCAAGGGAACAATACTTTGATTTAGGAGCATTAAGGGATGAATTGCCTAGCCAGACTTTTCCAGTTGCCCAGATATATCACATCTACACTCTTTAAGTGTACACTTATCTATAGCACTCCCTCTTTCTAATATAATTCCAAGGTTTATTGGTAAACTATATGATCATCTTATTTTTCCATATAGTTGCATGAACAGCTTGTTTTGCTCACGAGTATATTTTATTTTTTCTATGAATTGGAACAAAAAAATAGGATTTTGAAGTAACTCATAGTTTGGGGACTCAGTAGATTGTCACATGGTCTTGGGTCTATTTCAGATCTAGGTCCTGTTTACTGGATTTATACATACTACTAATGGTGTATGTGAGATCCCACTTTTCAGTAATAAGCTCTACGTTTGTCTTTGAAGTTGCTACATTTTGCTTTGATCTTGAAATAATTTTTCACAGTGTTTTGATGATGAGTGATGGTTAAAGTCACAAGGCCAGAACTTGGCTTTTCTTGTGTTTTTCCTGTAGGCTTAATGGGATTGTCAGAGCTGAACTTGTAAGTTCTTCTTTGATAAAACACACAAAGTTCTTCTCAAACCCATTTTCTCACCTTCCTACAAATAAAACAAATGGGGATGCACGATCTTGTACGTAAGATAAAAGAATACCTTCTCCTGCCTTAGTAGTTTTTCTTTTATAAAAAAAATGAATATGTTTTGAAAACCATAGTATGAAATGTTTGCTTTAAATGAAAAGAGACTAAGTTAGTTACCATTATTTTAGGTATTAGTTCTGAAATCAGAGTACACATTTTTTTTTTCTGGGAATCAAAGATTCTAGTAGACTCTGCAAACTAACATTTCCTGTGATAAAGGTTTCAAGATATTCTCGCAACTTAGTTCATTTATCGTTCTCTGATTTATTAAAACAGTATTGAGGGTGTTTTTTTAACACAAAATAAGCATGTTGGTGAGTGTTAATAATCCCATCATGCAAAGAGACTGAGGGGAGAGAATCCACAGGACTTTGAGGCCAATGTGAGCTATATATCTTGAGCAAGCTGAGCTAGTGAGAACCTGTCTTAAAAGTAGTACTCATCAGTGTATAACTGATATTTTGCTAAATGGATGTGTGGTTAGGCTGTGTTCTAAATATATATGGTTTTGCTTATAGGCAAGGGCATCTTTCAGCTGTTCCAGAAAGCTTCTTATGATTTTAGCCGTGGACAAAGAAGAGACTCTCATCTTGTCAAAGCACCAAAAGTAAGTGAGAAATAAGTATTCAACACCAAATAGGACATCTATCTTACATACTCTGAGGCCCCAGGAATTACACAGAGGAGGGATTGGAGAAGCCTGGAAATGTATTACAATACTCTGCCTTCTGCATACAACATTGCCACTGTAATTATAAGAGAAAATGAGAGAGAGAGAGAGAGAGAGAGAGAGAGAGAGAGAGAGAGAGAGAGAGAGAGAAGACAAGCACTGACATAAGGTGGACAGATTAGAAGGAAGAAGGCATCAACAGGAGTATGCAGAGATGAGAGGGGAAGAGAGCAATGGGTGATTGGATATGATCACAGTACTCTGAAGCTAAGTGTTTACCGAAAAAATTTAAATATAAAGTAAATGCTATCACCAAAATATTTTTACCACATAAAGGCAAATGGATATCTCTGGTTTCAAATTGAACATAAATTCATTTATAACTCATCATGACACTATACTGTGATCTAAGAGAATCAGTGGACATCATCACTACTGCTTCTATTCTTTCTATTATGATGATAATGGGAAGCAGCAAGGACCAGTTCTGATAGAATAGAGGGGGAAGCTATCCAGTAGAAGACTGGATGACATAACTGGGTAAGCTTCATTTATGAAAATGAAAAGCACTAAAAGGAAAAGTTGCCTAGACATAGATATTGTTTTAATTCCAAATTGTCAATTAATAAAGAAATGTGTAGGAGAGATGAAATTTAAAGGAAAAGGCGTTTCAAGCACAGGAAATGTGGGTATATTGGTTAAACATCATATTTGTAGCGAGGACAATTTGTGAAAACTCATCATTCGATGCAAACTTTTATAACTCACAGTTCCAAATAGAAGAAGCTGAGGACAGTGCAGCACAAAAGAGCTCACATCAGATATGTTGTGTTTAATAAATGCCAGGGGTATGTTTCATATGTTTGATAGATCATGGTGAGGTAGGAGAAGTACCAGTCACAGTATGGGCGTAATGTAAAATAGTTTATTTAGGGCATGTGAAGGGGTATTGAGAAGGGAGTAGAGACAGAAAAAGGCAGAGAGAGAGAAAGAGAGAGAGAGACAGAGAGAGAGAGAGAGAGAGAGAGAGAGAGAGAGAGAGGAAGAAGAATAGGAGAAGGAGAAGGAAGAAAATGAAGGGGAAGAGGAAGAGGAGGAGGAGAGAGGGAGGGAAGAGAGACAGAGAGAGACAGAGAGACAGAGAGAAACACAGAGAGAGACAGAGAGAGACAGAGACAGAGACAGAGAGAGAGATACAGAGAGAGAGACAGAGAGAAAGAATGAGGAGGGACCAAACAGTTCTTATAGCAAGTCAGGCCTACCTGGCTGTTGCCAAGTAACTGTTGAGCAGAGACTAGAAGGTATGCCAACATTCCTCCATTTTGGTTTAATTAAAAATGGAAAAACTAGAAAGGTGATGGTCAAGCAGGAATAGGGTCATCATGATCTTTAGCTACTTCCTGCTGATTTTGGGGGCATGCATCTCTGGAAAACCTAAGAAAATGCGAATGGGGATATCGGTCCAGTCTTACGTTAGTGGGCTGTTCTCTTGCTGTGGGTAGCAAGGAACATCTGTGTCTGTGAACATTGGCTGGAGCATCTGTAGATTGCTTCTGTGGAGCTGTCCTGGGTGTAGATTTGAATAAACACCTGGACTTGGCAAAATGCTGAGACACTCACATATATTAGAGGTACAGAATAAAGTTAAGTACATTTTCATAGGTGTACATTTGGGATCCTTAAGTCTTGGTGGTTGGGGTGAGGGGACTCCCAATCCAAGGGAACAGAAGAGGAATACCCACCCTCTGGAATAGATAACAGGTACAAATGTAGGCTATTGATTGCTAGGTCTTATCCAGATAAAGTCCATTTGTTCTATGAGAGGTAGATCTGAGTGTCTTTCTTGGAGCTTATAAGTTTACAAAAGAGATTCATTTGTTAACGTTTTGAACAGTCTTTAAGGTCAACATAGAAAAGACAAAAATATTTCATGGAGCAGAAGGAGCATGAGGGTTTGTAGAACTAGAGTTTCATAAAGGTTACTCATTGTCAGAGCCCGAATGTGCAGAACTAGAGTTTCATAAACGTTGCTCATTGTCAGAGTCCGGATGTGCAGGGCCGGACGTGCCTGAGGGAGAGCCAGAGATAGGACTTGCCAAACCAGCTATCAGCCCCAAGGACATTGATCATCTGTAGCCACCCCCTCCCCTTCCTTCACCCCCCTGAGTGAGATGAGCCACCCTGCCTGCGGAGCTGCTAGAAACACGTACTCTGCTGATGTAATTTAAAGTAACTGTGCACCATTTGAAATGACCAATCATGTAACCGCAGCGAATGCCCCTAACCTCCCTATATAAATTTAGTTTGGAAGCTCTGGCCCATTCCTCTGTCTCCTGTGGGATACATATTGACCGGGATCCCGCTTAATAAAGCTTTTCACCTCTTGCTGTTACATCAAGCGGCTACTACGTGGATTCCTGGGGGCACCCACCCCGAGATAGTGGGCGAGATGGGTTCCCCCGTTTAGGGGTTCGCTCTTTCAGGTTTTGTCTTCTGTCTCAGAAGCTGAACATATATATATATATATATATATATATATATATATATATATATATAATGAGGATCATTTTTAAGTTTACTTTTAGAAGACAATTAAAGGAATCTCAAACATTTTGGTGGCCTTATGAATATGACAGTTGATCATTTAGTTTGGCATGAGAAGCACCTTAAGTCTATTGTTAAAATATAATCAAATGAAATAGCTTTTGAAGTAAGATAGCTGATAGGGTAGATTTAGCATGAAAAACACTCTAAGTATATAGTTAGAAGATAGCCAAAGGAAACTTCAAATTTGAACTTGTGATTAAAAAAGTTGGTTCATATAGTAGAATGCTTTATTAGGATAAGGCTAACTTATAAGAACTTTGTTGATAAATGTTAGGATTTTAAGCTCTTTAAGTCTCAATATAATAATGGCAATAACAAGGGGAGGAAATATGTATTTAGTCACTGGAGGCTGTGTTTAGATAAGGAAGTAGCAGAAGGTTACACCTGTGAAAGGTTACATCTGGACTTGTGTATCTTTTATCATGAAGCCTGTGAGAAAGGCAAACCTGTCTGTCCTTTTGATAAAGATATGGCAGTCTAAGCTGACCAACTGACTAATGAGCTAATATGGTGGTGGATTAACTTGGTAAGGAGTTAGAGGTCTGTTTTCTTGCTGTCAAGCTGCAGTTAGCTTATCTGTCAAAGTAATCAGAAATTTGGGAAGAATAAAATATAATCTAGATGTAACATATTAATTAAAATGACAGAGGTTGGTCTACAACCTACTACCAGTTTCCCCATGTTCCTGTAGTCTCCTTTGCAACTGGGGCAGAGGTATCAAACTCAAAAGACGAGAAGCTTTTTCCTGTTGAGTAGGGACATTGGAGAAATGATTAACCTTGTCATAGGCAATATGAGACATTTAATTCTCTGGTTGTCCTCTGTGCACAGTTTAGGCCAAGTCCTGGCAGTGAGCAAGGCAATGGAGCAGTGTTTCTCAGTATCATACCACAATCCAGGCAGTCTTGGAGCTGTGCCTATATCTTCTCGGAGACCTTGGTGGAGCGGGGGTTCACTATCAGGATTTAGAAGTCTCTATCTGTCATAATAAGCTTAAACCTTTAATGTTGTATTTAGTAGATTTCTGACAAGATTGTGAGCTAGTATCTATTAAGCATACCTGAGTTAGACAATCTTTGATTATTTTTCTAGAATATATCTAGTAAATAAAAAGAGTAAATTGTAAAGTAATGACAGTAGCAAAAACGAGGGTTAACATACCTTTAAGGCAGTGATCTTTAACAATTTTACTTTTGTAAATTCTTAAAATAATATTAAAGTCATTATTTATCAAGGGAAGATAGAAATCACAGGAAAATCTTATTCAGTAGTGGTTTTGGAGACCCTAACTCTGGCTGTTCTCCTAAACTCATTGGCAAAGTGGGGACTTTGCATAACAAAGATGGTGGGTAGTCAAGAGAGTGCCTTTAAACCAGATGCCACTGAAGCTACAGCCAGCCACATGACCGCTCTTAGCTAAGATGGTGCTGAATAGATAGCTCCGCCTATGGAGGGAAGTCGCATGTTATACCTTAGCATAGAATCAATCAGCAGAGAAAAACAGACAGGTTTTGTCTGACAGACTTGACGTCTCCGCCTGTCACCTCAGGCAGCCTCTGTCATTGTTTGTAGAAGGGCTGGTCTGAGCAAGCATGGAATGGCTCAGAAGTTCCATGCTGCACAAATGGGACGCCTGATGGAGCAAACAGCTGGCCGAGGTCACTCTCTAGAGAATTCTCAAGGATTGCCTTTGTTGGAGAATGCTGCTAATAGAGGTTGAGGTCTACTGTGACCAGATAACTCATCTGAGCTTAAAGAAAAATGGAAAATTCCTTTTAACAAGAAGGCTTCCCCTTCTCTGACTTTGTCTGGGGAGCCTGATTTCCTATATCCTCTACCTCAGGAAGGTAGAATAGTCCTTGGCAGACCTACAAATTCAACATTTTCCAATAAGAACCCACCTAGCAGGTACCTGGAATTCATGGAATGCCTTTCCATACAAAGGAGGCATTCACAGAACTTTGAACGCTAGTTTACTCTGAAAATTTCTTCCCATTCTTCAACATTCGTGTATACTCCTGGTTCACCCTGAATAAATGGTATGGATATAAGCCTGCTCTAAATAAAAGTAGGATGTCCAAGAGAGCTGTTTCTTTGAATAGCGTAGAAGAAGGCCTTCATCTTCAGGAGCTATAACAGTAAGTTCCCCAGGGGAGGCCTTATTTCATTCCCAATTCCCAGATACTCACTCCCCTCATTCCCAGTCAAACTGAGATCTTCTAGAACCCCACCCATTCCGGACTTCTCTTCATCTCCCCAGACCAGTATGCAGCAGTATCTGGACACCCTGAGAAGGAGGAAGGAGGAGGCATGGAACCACAGCTGAATACCTAAACTTACACCACACACCTTGTCTACAATCTCTTTTAAATGACCTGGTATCCCACAGTCAAAACAATTGACATTTTGATATCAAGGATTAGGTCATTGCTTGTCCAATTACGTAGGCATTACAACCAATATCAGCAGCAGTTATTAAATTATCGGGTACTGATAGAGCTTTTAGAACTCTAAGAACTATTTTTATACTCTGCATTTGAATTTTTGAAAGCTAAAGTTTTAGTACCTGTTCCACATCTGGATCTAATATTTGAAGGCTTCCAATTTGACAAGCAGACTCCATCCTGTAACCAGGTCTCCATTTATTTAACCTGTCCTCAGGTTAGACTCGAATTACTGGAAAATCCACAATCTGCTCTAGGAAGGAACCACCCCAGAAACAGGCCACCAGCAGAAAACTACCGAAAGTTCCAGAGGCTACAGATAAATTGCTTAAGCCAACTGAAATAATTGTTAGCCAGTCGTGCAACTGCCAAGTTGAAAAGCCTCCCATCCTGCTGCAAACATAATGAAAAAGCTGAACCTTAGGAACTTGGACCTTCTGCCCTACCCCACTGTGTTGGAGGAGCCTGAGGGTCTGAGCTCAAGCTTCAGTAAAGACTCTTTACTCTCTCACAGATTTCAACTCCTGATGTTCGTTGGGGATCCTCAGATCTCGGCACAATAATATTGCCCGGTTTAGAGTGGACATGAATCTATGTAAAAATTCAGTACACTGGGGCTTTGCATACTCTTTGTGAATGATAGACACCTTTTATCATGTTTCTCCACCTTATTCCAGGCTCCTTTATTTCAGGAATATGTTTTGTTTTATTTTTATTGGTTATTTTATTTATTTCCATTTCAAATGTTATTGCCTTCTCCATTCTCCCATCCACAAGCTGCCTATCCCCTCCTCCATTCCAGCTTCTATGAGGATGCTCCCCCACCTGCCCAACCCCCTCCCGCCTCAGCGCCCTAACATTCCCTACCCTGGTTCATCAAGCCTGCACATGACCAAGGGGCCCCTCCCAGTGATGCCAGATAAGGCAATCCTCTGCTACATATCCAGCTGGAGCCATGGATATACCCTGCCCCCCCCCAAACTTTTTGGTTGGTGATCTAATCTGGGAGCTCTCGGGGTTCTGGTTGGCCAACATTGTTCTTCCAATGAGGTTGCAAACTTCTTATTCCAGGCACTTAAAGCTACAAAAGTACATTGTATAATAATAGAGTCATCAAAATTACTGTCTTTAATCAGCAAATTAACTTTTACCTAACAATACTGTCTTTTACAATATTAACACTTCTAGACCTATTGTGAAAACATAACTGTACCTTTTTGTCACCAGAGCAGCCATTGTAATTGAGAATCAGTTTCAGTACACCTGCTACTAAATCTTTTCAGCCTTGGAGGCTAATCCCGTTTTGGGTAGCCCTAGGGTTGGGGCCTAGGTGAAATATTAAGGCATAGACAGAATGCTAAGACCTAGGTAAAATATTAAGTTTTAGGTAACTGTTACCTAGCTAGCCTGCCATTATGAGGAAACTTTCTCATACGTTTCTGCTGTTACTAGAAAACTTTCTAATGCCAACATCAATTATACGTTGTGTTTAGTGAAACGAATCATAATAGAAGTTAGTAGAACTGTTTTGTAAAGTTACCCACAATAAACTTGGAGCAAAACCAACCACCCAACAGCATTTCCTTCACCTGTGTATAAGCTGCCCCTGGGATGAACCCCGACATAAGAGAGACATCTGCACCAATATAAGAAACTATTTTGAATAAGACTTCCATTTTGAGTAGTGGTTGAGTAAAGTTTAAGTTGCCAAGACCTTCTTTGGAATTGGCATCCTACTTGGCAGAAAGATACATGTATGTTAGTGACTGACATTCGAGTTGGCAAGTTTAGACATGAATATTAGACAAGTCCCATCCTAATAAACAAGACGTACTTATTACACAAGGCAAATCCCCTGATACAGTTGAGTACCTCAGCCAATAGGAGCAGAATAAATGTAAAACAAAGATATACTCCTAAGGAAATCCCCCAAACCTAAATCCTGATTGGCAGAATGACTTGACATAGGCATTTGTGGATGTTAGGCTTAAAAATCCTGTAGAATCTTAACTCAAATGAAGAATCAAAAGACATATCAAGAAGTCTTCTTAAATATAATGGAAACAGAAGAAATAGCAAAATAATAGAATGGTTCAAAGTATGTAAACACATGGTTAGAGAATGTGTGTGTGTGTGTGTGTGTGTGTGTGTGTGTGTGTGTTGGTGTACAGAAAATATCTACTTGATTTTGAAATTAATCGGATATTAACTTACCTATTTCATATTATACAAAAGTAAATATGAATCCAAGTTTAGGTAAAATGTCTTAAATACAACAGAAAATCCGCTAAGAAGTAATCTCTCAATGAATTATTAATTATAAACAAATTTTCCTGATTTCTGAATCTCATTGAAATTGGCAATGACTACTCATATTCACGAACACTAGATATTTAATCCTGCTTAACATATACAGTTCTCATTGCTACCTTCCAAGTCCTATTATCTGAATTTATTTGCTTTTATATTTGAGCCTAATTCTATTTTCCCATTTCATCTAAGTGCTAAATCAAGTAATATTTTCCAATAAATAAAGAACGTTTATCCCTTGGAAAATCATAGTTATATAATTGAGCTTCTCTGATAAATGTAGGGAAAAGTTATTAATGGTTAGTAATATCCTTGAACTCCATCTTCCTGGCACCTTGTCTTAATGGTTTTTAATTTAAAAACAAAGTGAATTCAATTTCTCACCCTACAAATGGTCATCAAATCATGAGCTACAAGTGGAAAATATGTTCAGTGCTTAATAATGGAAAGTAATTTAAAAGCTAAATAAGTCAACTGCCTACGCACAAAGTGTTTAAGACACTCTTAATAGAAAGCCACAAATTCATCTGACTGGGGTATGGGATATGGTATGCTGTGTTAGAAATTGATACATTGGTATAAATTAGGTACATTTTGTCATGAAAACTCTAGTAGCCTACTCAGCTTCTTTACAGTAACAAAAGACTCTCCCAGTATTCCACAAGGCTACTGGGTCTCTGATTATTTAAAGTCATTGTTTTCTTTTCTTTCAAGTAAAATATAATTATATTACTTCCTCTTTCTTCCCCTCCAACCCCATCCCACAATACTGACACTCAGACCTAACCACCACTTTAGGTATTGCTGCCACATATGAGTGAAAACAAATATAACTGACCTGAAGTGTTCATCCATAGCTGTTTCGACACCCCTGTTTCTATTTTAAAAGTTAGACTTCTGACTTTCATAAATCCTGGCTTCTACTTCTTTCTATCCATTTATCGTGTGACTGCCACCATTTTGCAGTTTGTACTTTTTCTCCCTAAAATGACATTCCAAAACCAAATTTCAGTATCTTGTCACGTAATAGTAGTTTTCAGACATATTAGTTGAATGATTTTCTTCATAGATAGTACTGTTCTAGTTTGGGGAGATAACAATAATAATGAACAAAGGGAATCCCGGTCCTCAAAGAATCTGAGCAATGCTTATTATCACTGGCATGATAATTTTTCTTAGTAGTCACATTACAGGTAGATTCCCTTTGCCAATTTCATTTTGTAACTGCCATCTACAGGGAGAAGAATCGTGATAGGGCATTTTAGTTGTCTCTCACATTCAAGATATTGTTTGTTTGTCTGTGTGTGTTTATTTATTAATATACTTATTAGGTATCCTTTCTGTAGTCATAGGTCAAAATTGCTTTCTAGTAAAGGCCTAACTTTGGAATAATATAGAGCATTTTCCAATAGTTCTCCCTTGGACTTGAAAATTGTACAATATTTTAAAAAGTCAAACTGTGTAGATAATTTGAAGCATACAAAGAAAATAAACATTAATAAAGTAATAAAGTGTCTTTTCATTAGAAGTTTGTTAATGCTCTAGGTACAAGTTTCATCAGGCAGAAGGGACATAAGTATTTTAAAAGTTATCTAGCTTTGAATTTATTTTGAAATTTATTTTGAAACAGGGTCCAATTCTGTAGCCCAGGTTAGCTTGGAATTCCATTTGTAGCTCAGGCTAGCCTCACACTTATGGAGGCCTCCTATTTCAGCATGTGTAGCAGTGGAATGATAGACATGAGCAATACCATCACTCTGTACTGCCAACTTTAAAAGAAAAGAGGAGGAAAAAACCCATAGATGTCTGCTTTCAGGAATACAAAAGTGGTCTCTAAGAGGAAAGCCGTTGAGATGGCCACCTCAAATTTTGAATGTGTGTGATTTGTGTCCATCTAGTATAGGTAAGGGGCTGAGATCCAATCTAGAAATGTTTCTGCTTAATTTTAAATGAATAATTACTTTGCTTTCAGAGTATCACTTTCTAGAAGATAATGCACTCTGAAAAATTAGATTTCATCCTTGTCTTTTTTCTTTGTCAAGGAAATGTGACTCTGTGGAATCTTACTCATCTTGGTGGCATGTTCCTTCCACAGATAGCAATTCCCTCTATAATAAATGCCATCTTTCTTGTTTAAAAAATAAGATGCAGATTTCCATAGTAGCCCACTAAATGGAAGAGAAGGATGTTTTCTTTTGATTCTGTTGAGTATCAGTCTTCACTCTGAACTAAGAGGACACTATCACCTGCGTGATATACACTAAAGATGCAATATAAGACCCACAAAATAACCAGATAAATACATAAAACTAAGGCATTGTACTATTAAATAGGTGAGAACAACTAAGGAAATTCACAGAAATATGACTGTCTTCCTTAAATTCTATTAACATTTGCTCAATATTGCCTGTTATTAGCATGAGCAAAATGACCCATTTTTCGGATAAATTTACACTGGTCCTTGTTACCTTGTTCCTTAATTATTACATCTACATTCAGTGATCAGTGTGCCATTGTCCTAGGACATGAGAAATAATCCCTGTAATACTTTCAATAATTTTGAAATTCTTACTTGATTTTTTTTTATTTGATAGTCTATGCTCTTTATAACTATGTGTTTGCTTAGTATACTTTTTTCCCTTTTGAGGTATATTTATCTGCTCAAGCATGATGTTGCCCATCTTTGATGAATTAATTGGGTTGGTCTTTAATTATTTGTCTCCTATGTTCATTTATTATGGCCCAAGTATAATCGTATGGATTGTTTTTCTTAAAATCAAAATGTAAAAAGTATGTTACTCTATTTAGCATATACTAAATATCAAAAACTCCAGAAGAGATGAAGCATGAATTCATAATTATCTTTTTAAAAATGCTAATTTAGATTTTTAGCCATAGTTTCTTTTAAACACTCTATTTAGAGCTATAGAAACAATACCAAGCACAGTAGCAAATTTCTTTGTTAAGAGTTATAGCCACATTTTCACTGATGCTCATTATATAAACCCTGAAGTGCATACATTTCAACTTCGTACAGCAAATACAGACTGCTTTAATTTGTACCGCTCTCCTCATCTCATTGAGTACATTTATCTCTTTTCGCCAGGTGATCCTTCTGCTTCTACTGCTGATTTTCAAACCAATTCTCGGAACTCAGACTATCCTATCAAACTTAGATTTGAAAAAAGAATCACAGTGAAAATGTACCCAATACTTTATTGGTCTTCATTTTCTAAGTATCTATTCTCATAGGACCTCATGTCAATGTTAAAAATGCTGTCAACACATTATTTTTAATTATATAGTGATATTTTCATTTTTTGATTTGATATCATTGAAGGCAAAGGATTATGAAACTTTTATATTCAGAGGTTTAGACTCTATTAAAGTGCCTGACAGCGAATCTGAGATATAAGTGACTAGAAGGTAATAACATATTTCATGTAGAATATATATACATTTTCCTCACTGATTCCAAGTAAACGTCTCTACAGAGAAATTCTAAAAAGCAATTTACAAGCAAACTCTGTAGTTATAGCAGCTTTGATAGTGAGCATTACATTTTAGAGTAATGGTAATTTGATATCGATATTATTATTCTCATTTTCTAAGTGAAGAGACCTGAAGAGGTAAAGAGATTTGACAACAGTCACAGAGGTCCTTTAGCTCTCCCATTCTATTATCTTTTCACTTGAATGGAATCACTTAGATTTAAGAAAACAATTTAATCACAACATAGCATGAACAAAAATCCCACAAGTATTCAACTTCAGAGTTCATACTCGGTGAAAGGTTAAAAGTGTATCTGAATATTTTAAGGTGCAATCTCTCTCTGGCACGGGCTTATTAAGTTGATGTGTTTTCACATGTGCAGGTTCATTGCAATTCTGATTTTACTAGCCTTACCTATCATATAAATATGAATATTTATGTGTATTCTCTCTATATAGAGAGATGATAGCTAGATTGATGATAAATAGACAGCTAAGATGATAGGTATATAGATAAGTGTAAAGATATAAAATGGAAGAGTTTAAGTAACTGTAAAAATTACAAGTTATTTTCATCTTTAAAAATAATGGAAATGAGTGGAGATGTACTTACATTTAAATATATATATATTTTTTAACAGAGCAACAAAACTTCACTTTGATAGAAATTTATCAATGATCTTACTGCAATGACATCTTCACTTGATTTGAAGAATTCTCTTTGCTTCCTGGTACTCTATGTTTCCATTTTCATTGTTTTTCCTTCTCAACCTGATAGGATTTTCAAATGCACAAAGCATTGATATATTTTCTTCTTTGTATTATCTTTTCATATTGTATATGTGTGATAATGTGTGTATATGTGTGTCCGTGCGTGTGTGTGTGTGTGTGTGTGTGTGTGTGTGTTCATGTAAATGTATGCATGTAGATGTGCAGGCACATGGGTATGTACTACTGATGTGGCTAGGTCAACATGGGACAACTTTTCTCTATCACTCCCCATCATTATTATGTGGAGACATAGTTTAGTTTCTCACTAAATCTGATGCTTACCAAAATGGCCAGGCTGGATAGCAATAAACTTAAGGAATAGACCCATCTCCTTGTCCAGCACTGGAGTTACAGATCTGTGCTAATATACCTAGATATGACGGTGATAGTTATGTATCTCACTAAGGCTCTCATGATGAAGCAAGCAGTATTTGAACACCTGTGTCATATCTCTGGCTCATCTTTGTGGTAAAAGAAAGACTACCTCTTGGTGTCATTTACCCTCAATGTCCAGAACAGACATGATTTAATCAGGAGTTTTAGTATTTCCTGTTTTAATCCAATAGCTGTCTAAACTCATAGAGAATCATCTAATCTGAGATTAGTTTAGCCTAAGACAGTCTAAGATGAAGTGTAGTAATCCTGAATAAAGGCTATCTTCTTAATCACTTTTTATAGAAATCTCATAAAGGAGAAAATTATTTTTCTGGACCAATCAATTCTAAACAGCACACAAAACCACAATTAGATATTATCATTTTGCTTCCAACACACATACAAACACAAACACACACACACACACACACACACACACACACACACATATAGTCTAATGACTCACTGTTTTCATCATATAGTCTTAGCCCTGGTCATATATATTCTTCGGAGTAAGTGGCATGCAAATGTTACACAGGGAAAACTAGGAAACACTGTAATCACGATATCTATAACTTAGACGATTATTATGGTCTTCTTAGAAGTCCAATAATGCTGGACAGTGTGAATATATAGTATGTAGGTTGAATAAATATACAGTCATAAATGATATTAAAGTACATAATTTACTTGGATACAACTTTGGTGACCTTTTAAAGAACAATTTATTTACCCCTCACCTATCTATTGCATCCTGACATCAGTTTCTCCTTCTTCCTCTTTTCCCCATTCCCCTGTCTCCCAAATCCTCTACTCATTCCTCTATTTTTTCCCCTTCAGAAAAGACAAGCTTAAAATAACTGTTCAAAGAAAACCACACCCACAAGTAGCCTACACAGATTGTAAAGTACTAATAATATTTTTTCTAAATAAAACAAATGTTTTCCATAAAAGTTATGCATACCAATCAAAGCACTAAATTCACTGACCACTGGACAGTAAAGAACTTTTGTCATTTAGGAAAGAGTCCAGGACCATTAAGAATGCTCTATGGAGAGCGTGTAGTTAGAATTTCAAATATTGAGACAATTATGAAGGATACCCAAGACAACATGCAACTTACTACCCAATCATTTCAGAAAAAAAGCCCTCATTTTTAATAATTATATCTCTCGATCAGACCTGTCAATCTACACAGCAAATTTCTGGAAATTTTATATGACATGCTTTGAAACCACATGAAACTATTTAAAGCTTATCTAAGTGTAGTGTATATAGGTCATGAGAAGTACATTTACATACTATGAGAACCTGAAAGATGAAGTTGGATTTTAGGCCTATAAGTATCATCTTTATTGATTCTTGGAATCTTAGTCACTAAGTGACTATTGCAAAGTTCTATCAGAATATTTTCATAAAATTTTAATGCTTTTCTTGAAATTCTATTACAGGCTTATGCTTCTACAAAATCAGAAGTGAATAAATTAAATTTTATTCAAAATTTATCTAATAAATAAACTATGATTCTCTCTTAACATGTAAATATTCAATAAAGTGTTTTCCTAATGTCTTATCTAATAAAATACCATCTAGTCTTACTGAAGAGATAAAGTAAGGTAAACTAAAGGCTAAAAAACTGTTGATAGTCTTCCCCTCCCCCACTAAACTCGAAGTTAAAAGCCCATGATAACTTATATCCTGCCTTGCTTAAAACTCAACATAAACTAGATCATACCAAACATTTCTCTAAATAAATGACTGTGATTGTAGGTGCCTGTTTCAGTTTTCTAGTTTTGATGAGATAGATAGAAATAGGTTTATAGATGATTCCAAATATAGAAATAGACTTTGACTTGTTCATAAGAACAAAGCTGAACTGAAAATTCAGGTTTGGAGATGAGATTGTTAGGAGGAATAATTTGATTTTCCTAGTATAAGCTGGTTTTCATCCTGAATAAAAATACAGGTGCTGAATACCCATGTTCTTGGCATTTGGAGTGGTAAATCAAAAATAGCTAGAGAATAAATAAGGGGAATGTTTGCAGATTCCATACGGTAATAGATGACATGTGCCCATTGTATTTTTCACTTTATACTTTATATTTTTCACTAGTATACTTCTTGTCACCTTACATTTAGCTATATTGAAAAGCCAGTGAAGAGATACCAACAAATCAAAGTTTGAGTCATGATTACATTCTATACACATGTCCCTAAGAGATGATTTCAGGTGTCCTTAAATGAGGTTCTTCATCAAGAAAGTGAGTAATTACATTGTGATAATATCATAGTGATGATCGTGTAAGATTTTTGTAAGAGGTTGGGTCTGTTGCTATGTACTGTAATGCTAAATGCTTGTCCCCAAGATTTGGTTGTCTCAGGGACAAGGAAATTTTCAAGTAAACAAAGTGATGCTATGTAACCTCTCTCCTTAACTTAAAACTATTGGTTGAATAAAGATGCCTAGAGTTTATAGCTGGGCAGAAGGGATGTAGGTGGGTCTTCAAATCCCAGGGCTTGTGGTTCGAGGCAGAAACCACAAAGGAGAGAAGGGAGAGGAAGGGAGAAGAGGAAATGCCATGGGATAAGGGATCTTGAGAACTGGCCACAAGGGCTGGCCAATCAGAGCAAGTGGGGGGCAGGCATAAGTCATATCTCAGGGTTTTTGACAAGAAAGTCGACAAAATAGCTTAGCTGGTTGATCTCTTCCCAGCTCTACTGCCATTAGACTTACTATAAATGTAAAGGTTTCATATCTTTAATTGGAACTGAATACGAACATTATTGGAAACGGAATGATCGAATGTGGTGTAGAAAACCCCAATTAATGTTAAAAATTACTACAACATAAGCCTTTCTACTAATACATTCCATAGGAAAAATTGAAAGCCACAATCTACACAGAATCTGAAACTTTATTCAAGTTCCAATTTTCATATTTAGTGTTTTGTAAACTTGTGCGCACTGATTATTTCCACTAAGCTGTCATTTTACTAATCCAATCATGAATGCTCCACCTTCTGACCCACCTAATGTTATTATTTAGAAAATAAATAATGAATGTGAAATAGTTTCCACCACATGAACTTCAGTGAGTATGACTTATTAAGTGAGTTTGATTAACATTCTAAAAGTTCCTCTCCAATTATCATCATACTAATTACTAATTTAAAATAAAAGAAATTGTTACTATACCCAAATCTCTGAACATTGTAGTCTTCAATTCTTTATCCAGTGAGAATTTTAGGACGATGATCACTCTGGCATTTTTGTAGTAATACTTCTGGCTCACTAAGCTGTATTCGTCAATAAATAATTAATAACCCATGTATGTTTAGTATTGAGGAAGGTTTCATTCTCAGCTAACTTTTTATTCCAAGGTTAAGATCTCAGCGTGTATGAATTCATGATGATGGCTTTGTGAAGAATCACAAACATACCAATTCATACAAATGTACTGATGTGTATTTTGTTTTCACTGTGATGGAGTTCTGTGAAAATAAGAAAATTTTCATAAAACACACAACTTCTCTTTTGAACTTTAGATTACTTCACTTGCTTTGTGTTATGATTTTCAGCATGACCAAAAACAACTTGGGAAGAAAACTGTTTATTCCATTTTACAGGGTACAGTCCACTATTGAGAGATGGCAAGGCAGAATCTCGAAGCATACTACACAGAGATTTCTGGTTTGTATCCTTTATCACGTTCAGCTGCTTTTCTTATATTGCTTAGGCACACTTGTACATAAGTAAATCAGCAGAGTGGGATATTAATGTACAGAAATGTGTGTGTATATGTGCGCATGATGTCTGTGCACATGTGTATGTATATGTCTGTGCATAAGTGTATGTGTTCAAGGTGAAAATTCAATGACAGAAAGATGTACAGTTCCAAACCCAGATGTGAGATATTTTACCCAGCAGCAAAATAGTATGTACTCGTTGGCAAAGGTAAAGACATTTCTTAAAAAAGCTTCAGTCTGCTTATACTCATACAAATGTGTGGTATTATGTTCTCATTTCTTAGAGGTGATCTGCTAATCAAACAGGCTGATCCTCTCTTCATCATGTGTTGGATGAAGGATTTTGTTCAACATCAGGGCAATAGGGATCTACTCACGGCAATAGTCCACTCTCATCAAATAAGGTTGAATATCTCAGGCATTGAAAACCCAATGACAAATATGTCCACTAAATGTTTAGAATTTTTGCTTCAGGTTTTATTATGTAGTATGGCTGACTCTTTGTGGCTGAATACAACACAGTCATGTGATCGTTGAAAATGACAGCTAAATTTCTTTTTGTCTTCCTTTCTCTACATGTACTCCTTCAGGATGCAACTCTAACATATTAGACTGTATAATCAAATGTATTCATTACTTACATGTGAATTTAAGCATAGAACTAGAGAAAATATGTTAAGCACTTATTAGTGTTGTGAGATGAAGGATTTAAATGTTTGGTTTATGTGTGGAAATATGTCTGTGTGATATTGGGAAGGAAGCACTGTATTCTTTAAACATTTTGTACCATCTCCAGGTAGTGGGCATAAACTTCTTCAAACCCAACACTCAGGACACAGAGGCAGGTGGATCTCTTTAAATTCAGGCCAGCCAGTCAAGGCTATACAAGGAAACCTTGTCTCACAAAAACAAAACAAAAGCAAAAACAAAACAAAAACTCATTTGCATTATTTTTCATTTATATTGAAATAAATTTATAAATTTTGATCACGTATTTCCTCCTAGATACTCTGCAGCTCCCTACCTGCTCAACTCTGCTGTTTTCCCTCACTCTCTTTAAAACAAAAATAAAGAAAAGAAATCCTAAGAAACTCTCTCTCTCTCTCTCTCTCTCTCCAATTAAAGAAACCAAAATATACTAGCCAAGATAAAGAAAAAAATGCTTAAACAAAGCAATATAAAACAAAATTTGATCACTGTTTTTGTTTTTGTGTAGGCCAAAACCCAAAAGGTTTTGTGTAGCTTTTGTGTTATCCCAGATATGGGTCTTATCCTGACTTGTGATTAGTAATTAGATTTCACTAAAGAAAACTAATTTTACATTTCTAGAGGTATGAATTGTAGGCAGTTTCTTTATTAGGGATGAGAGCACATGTTGACTCACTGTGTCTGTGCTAGGACACCTTCTGGTCTGAACTCGTAAGGATCTTGGGCAACGCTGCCACCCTCTGTGAGTTCCTGTGTGCATCAGTCATCAGTCCTGCTGTGTCTAGAAGACACTGCTTCTTTGGAGTCATATATCACCTGTGGCTTTTAAAATCTGCCTGCCTTTTCTTCTGCACAAGTCCCAGTGCCTTGAAGAGAGGGCTTTGATAAAGACAACTCACTTAGGACTGTGTTCTCATTCTCTTATCGCTGCACATTTTCCAGTTGTGGGTCTCTGTGTTAGTCCACCGCTACTGTAAAAGCAAGCTTCTCTGATGATGGTTAAGGGAGGTATTGATTTCAGCAACGAAGAAAAGAAATACCAGTCTAGACATTTCAGTGTTATGAGATGGAGTTAAAATTTGGATTCGTGTGTGGAAATATGCCATGTGATATTTGGGGAAAGTAAACACGGTTTATATTTTTCAAATGTTCACATCATTTTTCTCTGTTTTAAAGTTTGTTTTAATTCTCAGATACTAATATAATTATAACCTTTTTCCTCCCTTTGAACTGTCTCATATATCTCTCTTTGATTTATTTCAATTTACAGCCTCATGTTTTAAAAAAAGTAAAATAAGTTAGTTATGGCCTTAACTGTATTTTTGCCTAAACATCTCCTTATTTACAAATTATTTTCTAATATTGTTCTGTATTTTTAGATTTAACTGAATTTCCAAGCTATCTCTGGAGAAATATGTGTTGTTAGCACTATTTGTTAAGTAATAATATGTATGTATAGGTATATACATATATTATATATTAAGCATTTTAAAAATATTTACCAAAAAGAAAAAAAGAAGAAAAAACGCAAATCTCATTTTTGTGAGATTAGCCTTGAAAAATCATAAAGGAGAGGACATCGCATTCTGAAGGTGATTATTCTTTCTTCTCATAATTACTGGAGATTGAGGAATTCAAAGCAGTGATGAGTATCTGCTTAATAAAGAGCCTGTCCACACTCCAGTAAAACAAATGATCACACTTGGAGCTTCTCATATGGCAAAGTTTTCAAACATGCCACATATTAATTTCTTGCCAGTATTTATTTTTGTGAATCTATCTTTGCACTGCATATAATAAACTCTTATCTGCAGTAACTTCAAGAAGGCTATGGACACACATAAATATTCCTAAATATATACAGAAAATGCAGCATTTTTTCTTGTAATTAAAGAATGAGATAAGATAGCAATGAAAGTAGAAAGACCTCAAAATAGAGATGGTTTTGTTATGTAGTCTAGACACTACATTGGGCTTTAAGGTTCACATTTTATCTGTGCCTTTGTTTCTTTATATCTGAACGGACTTACCAGAAGTTATATAAGTTCCTGTCAGACCCAGACAACGGCATTGGGTCCTGGAGAACTGTGCTGGGAGGATTGTGGAGAATTAATAAGAACATGTGCCTTAGACAGTGTCATCCAGCTAGTAATTAGCTACAGATTTTTGAAGAAAGAAATAAGCATCATAAATATTTATCTCAGCTTTTCGACTTTGTGAAAAATAGCGGCAAATTTATAAAGTGCCCTAATTTTTAAACACTTAAAACTCGTTTTGGTTGAACATTGTACCCACAATATCTCAAAGCCAGCTTGCATGCTGACGATTGTTAACCTATATGATAATTCCCAGCCATGGGTCTATGAGATCCTAGTTGGAAGTGTAGTAGACATAATTTAACATCTCATTCACGATTCAGAAACATCCAGAGGGTTGAGGGTGATGTCTCAGTGGGTAAAAGTGCTTCTTCGGCAGGCAAGAGAATCTAACTAAGCTTTACTCTCCAGCATGCACACAAAATGCAGACATCTAGCTGCATGCTTGCAACGGCAGCAATGCAGGGGACAGAGACAGGCAGATTCCAAGAACACACTGACCAGCCAGGATGGGTGGAAGTGACAAGTTTCCAATTCCATGAATGTTCTTGCCTCAAGCCAGTAAGACAAAAGAATTGAGGAATACATCTGACAGTCTGTACTGGCCTCTGTCCAAATGATGCATGTGCAGGCACAGTCATTTGCATATCACACATAAATAAATGAATAAATAAATAGATAAATAAATAAATAATAAATGGTTTGCATCTCTGTCTTCTCTCTCTTCATTTGTCTCTCTCTCTCTCTTATGTGAAAAACGTCGGAGTTTTAAGAATAGCATTGTTTTAGAGAACTAATAGAAACACTTAATGTCCAAAAAGATAGGAAGATATCATTTAGCTCTCTGTGAGTAAATAATGTCGCTTTTGTTTCCCTTATTTTCTCTGAACCTTCTCCATGTCATTTGCGATTATTGGAATGGAAGTACTTTGGCAATTTGATGTTTACTAGGTATGAGTTAAACAAACCAGAGAGTTTCGTGCTCCATAATTTACTGTCATAGAAAATGTTCCTGGAAACATGCATTACTACCAAACCGATGTCTAGTATTATAACCCAGTGACAAGGACAAAACCCAGTGCACGTGCTATTAATGGCAGCTTCTGAGAGAGGCTTGGCCTTCAATCTGTTTGTTAGGAAAAAGCAGCTTTCTAAAAGTCTAATTATCATCATTTCAACTGATTATGATGATTCTCAAAAAATTACACTAAAACATAGTGCAGCTTATGTGACAGGATCGGATAACAATGGCACATACGATATTCAGTCTCAATGACAGACTAGACCTTCCAAATTATCCATCAGCAGACATCACACTGGAAAAATGTTATCTGTGTCGCAAATAGAAATTAGCACTGAGTTTATAGGGGAAATTAACATTTTCCAATTTTTAATTTGCTTCAGAAACCAGCCCTGCTTCAGCGCTTGCTTGGGGTTTCTGTTTATCTGCTTCTAAAGAACAGTATTCACCTTGAAAAGTAAAGCTCTCTCAAAAGCTAGTCATGGTACTCACACCAGAGGAGCTGGTGCATTTGTTAAGAGTCAGTGGGAGTGAAACCACCCCACTAGCCTTTTCTTCAGAAGCAAATGGCAGGCCAGGAGCCAGTAAAGTCTTTGCCGAAATGCAAATTCACTTACAAGGCACCCTTCCCCCTCGCTCAGCAGTTAATTGAAACTTCAATTAGAAAATGGTGCAATTTGGTTTGGCTTATATTAGTGAATTACTTTTCTTTTTCATTTTCTTCCTCTTTGTTCAATACATTTATCTTGGATGGGCTTTGTACACTCTAGCTTAGACTACCCATAGATTTATTTGCACTCTAATTTTCACATTTTTGGTCTGGAATAATTTTTCCTGACTTTTTACTTTTCTGACAGTTTCTTTGCTCTAATTTATTTACCACTTTAATACAAATATGTGCATGGAAATATAATGAGAGAGGACAAGAAGAGAGGAAAGAGAAAGACCTCTTCAATTTTTCATGTTTGGCATTTATACTTTGAGTAGCTTATATTTTGGTTTAATTTTGAAAATATTTTCCGAGAACATAGATGTTTATAGGAAAATACATTTTTATTGTCTTTATGAGATGCTAATTTAGAAATTAAAAAAATATTTTGCATGTAAATTTACCTTGTAGGTTTTAGTTTTATTCTGAAAGATGATTGATCTTTATAACTATTGCTAAAATTGGGAAGCAGAAGAGTTTCTTCCCTACCACATCATCATGACAACAGGGACTTGAACTTGGACGTGATGATGGTTGTGAGGGAATGAAGAAAAGACAAATGCAGATATAAATACAGACAAAAATCTGGGACCAGGTTGGCTGGACTCTCTGTAAGATGAGCCTCAGTACTCTGGATGATCAGTGGTTTGTTGCGCAGGGTTGAATAGAAAGCGAGGTTATTGTATATAGTAGGATACATTGGCGGGTTTATTACTACAGACAAACAAGGAGGTAAAATTTATGGACTACAGCTTGATCAAGGCAACAAGTTTAGCTAATCTTGGTAAGCAATCCATGTAGGGAAGCAATCTTCCTGCTGTACCTATCTAGGATAATAACGATTGTGGATATTGCCTACATATACTGTTAACTTCAACATGTGCACCAGAAGTGGGAAAACTAGCGTTTCCTTCTCAGCCTCTGCCCCAGGGAGAAGACTTTGGTATTTCTTCATGGGTCTGAGGCTCTAACATCTATGACATTTCTATGTCCATGTAGACAACACAGGTTGACTCAAGACATCACTTCTTCAGGGTGTTCTCTACACCCTAAACATTTCCTATTAAGAATGCCCCTCTGCTGCTTTTCCTGGTCAGTCCCATACCACTAATCCTTACCAGCTATGTCTATGTGGATATTCTACCACTTGTCTTTTTTGGAATCTATTCTGAATGAAATCATGCACCTCACAGTTGTCTGAGTCTGGCCTCTGCAATTAACAAAATAGATCATCTATCTAAATGAATGTGTCAACAGCTCTGCTAATTATAATTTTTATTAAAGTTTATTCTTTTACCCAAAACGAGTTTAGACTTCTGAAATTGGTTTTGTTTCAAATCATTTATTGTTTGATGATACTTTAGAGTGTGATTTAATTGCTGTTTATTTTTATAAATTATGAGCCTGGTGGTTCATAAAAGTCATCAGTGCAGATTTGTGCTTCAAGCAGGTCTTCAGTCATGATCACCTTCCTTGGAAAAAGATTGAGAGTTCTATGGGGAGTGAGTAATATTGACTGTCAAGGTTATGTGGTTAGAATATAGATTGAGGCATATCGGATGTCCTGAGGTAAATAGTCAACATAGCTATTCAAATAACTAGGTAAGAACATTTTGACATCATTAACATTTATATTAAACTCCATACTTCTTTCCTGTTTCTGTCTGTCAGTCTCTCTTTCTCTCTCTCTCTCTCTCTCTCTCTCTCTCTCTCTCTCTCTCTCTCTCTCTCCATCTGAAAGAAGTGTTAAGGGAAGAAGCATAAATGGCCTGGTTGTATTTTGTCAATATGACAGAAACCTAGACACATCTGGGAAGAAGAGCTCTTAATTGAGAAAATGTCCTTCTCACATTGGCCTGAATATATGATATGCATAATATATAGGATATATGATAAACCAACCTGCCTTCATGTTAGGCTTTAAAGCCATCTGATAGTATATACAAATTGGGTTCATTCCTATTTATGACTTAATCTTTGTTTTTCAACAATTGGGCTATACATTAAGTACTAATGGTTCTGTATTGTCTATTCCAGGGACTGGCAACAATCCTTTGTTTCAAATAGTTGTGAAAATCACCTCATTATGACTGGATAACTTGGTATGACCATCTTGAAACAATTGTATTTGTTTCAGTGTGTTGTTATGACCCACTTGTTAGGTTTATGTTCTGCTTCTAAAGCCCTACCTATTTTCCTTCCAAATTCTACCATTTGAAAACTACCTACTTCTGAAGTATAAAATCCCTTATCTTACCCACAACTAATGCTGCTCTCTTGAATCCTACCTTTAGGAAACACAGTCATGTACAACAACAACAACAACAACAACAACAATAATAATAATAATAATAACAACAACAATAATAATAAAAGCTTGTCTTATTTATTTTGGCCATGATAATATTTGGATCAGTTGTCTTTATCCTCAAATTTACAAAGCTAACATATTGTCTTAACTAATGATTAATATGGGAAAGTCCAGCTCAAGGCTGCCAATATCACCACTGGGGATGTAGTCCCGGGCTGTGTAGGATAGAAAATCGTGCTATCCACGAAGGATCAAGCCGGAAATCTTTGTTTTGTTCCACCATCCCCTCTGCTTTACTTCCTGCATCCAGGACTCTGCCTTGAGCTCATACTCTGACTTCCCTCAGTGATAGAGTGTTGCCTGAAAGCTATACACCCTTCCCTCTCCAAGTCACATTTGGTCATCATAGTTTTTCGCAGCAACAAAACCTTAATTAAGACAGAAATTGAAAGCAGGTTTATGGGGAAACTTCTGTAACAGACTTGATCAAATTTTTAAGAGGACTGTGAGAAGAGTTTTGAATTTTGGACTGGATAAGCCATTAAATGATCAGAGCTTAATATGCTGTTATGGAAACTGAAAATACAGTGCTAAGAGCGGGGTAGGTTACCAGGGCCAGGCTTGTGAAGTTTCAGGGGAAGGAAGGATGCTATCAAGGCCAGGTGTATGCTTTTTCATATTAAGACATGTTCTGGCCATCTAGAGCCAAAGGATTTGTTGTGATTAACAGGAGACCAGACCATTAAAGAGAAACCTTTGTTTGACTAAAGTAATCAATACTGTACAGCTGGAGCTGACAGATCAGCTGTAATTAAAAAGAGAACATCACCATTGAGGCAAAATCACCTGGGAAGCATTTCCTTACTCTCAGCAAATTGAAACTGTGGTCCAGAGTTGGCTAAGTTTTTACCTCGTGTCAGAAGCCAAACTTGATAATATGTAAGAGTCTACTAAGTAGTACTGATATTGAAGGCATGAAGGGGTCATGGAAAGCAGTGGAGTCTTGCCACCTAGAAAAACCATTTGTGAAGGGCCAGGTTTGGTTGTAATAGAGACCCCAAAAATTTGTGTCAGAAAACCACCAAATAGAGCGACAGGTGTGGAGTTGAGCTAGTCTGAGCCTAGTAGACACTGTGTGTTGCGTTTGACAAAACCAGACAAGTAAAGCTATCCAGGACCTCAGGAGCTCAGATTATAACAAGTACACACACACACACACACACACACACACACACACACACACACACCATATACATATATATATATATATATATATATATATATGAAATAAATGTAAATTGCATGGGAAACGTTCATAATATTTGCAATAAAAATTATAAGTGGAAAATCCTTACTGACATGGACTTAGATCTCAGTTGCTTTTCTGACACACATTTTGAGAATGAGTTAATGTGCTTGACATATTTGCATGGAATATTCAAGTTCTAACCATTGTGATACTGAAGCTAGGGGCAAATCAATGGCAGCAATCTGTACTCATCTGGTAATAGCTTCCTACACACTTTCGGAAGCATAGATGAGTGGCTACATAGATGAGTGTGGATAAGACTAAAACAACTCATCATCACAGATTTCCATTGCATGATGGATGAGCAAGTTATGAAAGCTGCATCACAGAGTCCTGTTTTAATTTACCTTTCCGTTCCCCATTTACCTGAACTTCTTCCAAGTTAACTTGTAGCTGCAGATGGAAAAGAGAGCAATCGATGTCTAAAATCACATGGATTATGATATGTGGATGAATCATTGATTTCTAGAGCAATAACTAAATATTTATCTTATATAGTCAGTTCTGCTTATTTTATTGTCATGGCTACCAGGATAATAAGACGTCCTTTACTCCAAGACAGTAGTCAGATAACCATACACGGAGGAAAAAGACATGACAGTCCCATATGAAAGCAAAGCTCTTCCTTTATGTTTGTTCTCCCTACGTTTCAGAATTCTTTGTGGAGATTTTTAAAGATCTGAACAATTTCTTGAAAAGGATGCTGAAGAACATATAGAAAAACAAGAGGAATGAGGTAAGGACACCAATAAAAATGGTCTTCTTAGAATTTGAAGTTAAAAACAGGTGGACTTTGAGATTGCACGGTGGCAGATGCTAATGTATGTTCTTCTATGTAGTAGATAGATTTATTCATTTATTTCTCTGTTCTATGGGTGAAAATAATACTGATATCAAAATGCATGAGTCTAAGACTGTATCGTTTTATCACATTATTAAACAAAAATGCTATTAAGAAGTTTGAATTCCCTGCTTCTCACTCTCTTGTGTTTCTTTGAGAATCTTATTTAGCTTACATTGCATCTAGAATGGGCCACTTTAGTAAAGCAATACTTCTTACAGACCTTTATTACTGAAGTGTACCTTTCCATAGGCACTTTTGCAAGTAGAAAGGAAAATGGGATATGTTTTGGTCCACTAAGTCAGTTGGCTTTCCTATGCAAAGCTGTCAGGAAAACCATCAGAAGAACTAAGTAAATAGTTTAATTGGTAGTATGCTGGCCTAGCAGTCAGGAAACCCTGGGTTCAACCCTTAGTACTGTATATAATCAGAATACAATACATGCCTACATGCCTATAATCTCAAAACTCCTGGGGCACACAAATCCAAAGTTGAAAAGTCAGTATTGCTGACATATTGTGTCTGAGGCATGGCTGGGCTAAAAAGAGCCCTGACAATAGGTACAAAAATAATGGAAATTGGAAAGGAAGTTGTTGGTAAACAGTGATTATTGGGAAGGGCAAGAGGATAAGAATGTAATGGAGGACATACATGTGCATGGAAACACACACATATATTGCAGAAGAATAAATTAACACATCTCTGAATTTTACCTGAAAAAATGACAATTTATCATATTTCATTAATTTAATCTTTCGTGTTTTGAATACTTTTATTTCGAGTGACATGGTAACATAGTAGTTGTTTGTGGTAGTTGTTTGTAGTGCATGTCTTTTTTTTTTTTTTCTTGCCAACTAGAGTACTGGGACAGGGATAGGTCATATATCCTTAAAATCCTTACTCTTCCATAGTCTTAATATCTCCTTGTCACAACTTCCTATTCTTTGCAGTGGTTATGACCTATGAAAACTTCATGCCTCAACTACTATTCCTAGGGGAATCCTGGGTTTCGGTTCTTGTGATCCATTGGTCACAATTTCTCAGTTGTCAATAAATCAATTTTTTATGTGCTTCTGCTTCAGGATGCTTCAGAGGCATCAGCATTGTGCTCAAGATGACTAAAACTCATGGATGAGCAAAGCTCATGTAGCATCTCTGTTGCCTCTTAGTACCATACCTCCAAGCCCTATGCTGCACATCTATTTTTTTTTTAGTCAAATCAATTAAAAGCACAAAACATATTAAGTTTGGTCCCAAACTAATGGCAAAACAAGTTTGATTATGATAGAAAATGATTTCTTCTAGTGCCAGTTTAGCCGATGATGCAAATTCTAGTGGTTTTTACTTCTCTGTAAATACTGCTGGATGCTTTAAAATGCTGTGATTTATTTAATCTAACTAAATGTAGATTATCTGATGAATTATGAAATCCATAAATGATGAAAATTAACTATTCATGAATTATAGAATTATTGAAACAGCTATTAGAAGTATCATTATTATTTGTGCTTGTGTGCATGTCTGTTGCATACAGCTCAATTTTCAGGACCGCAGGCACATGCATGTGGAGACTGAAAAGTCAGTCTGTTGCTAACCTCCTTACTGTCTTGAGACAATGTCACACTGAACCAAAAGCTACTCCTTTTAATAGTCTGGCTAGACAGTAATCTCTCAAAGTCTACTACTCTCCACCTTGTATTGATGTGAATTCAAGCACACCCAACTTGCTTGTTTTTGCATGTAGAAACTAGAAATTTGATCTCAAGTTCTCAGGTTCTTATTTCTGCCAAGTGATCTCTCCTACTAGTCCATCTCAATGATGCCAGTTTTTGTATATTAAATTAAATTAACATTTTAATCTTAAAATTGGGAATGTGCTAGAATCCAATTTTTCAGAATATCCAGGATAATTCAGGATCACCCATGCTTTGAAAACTTTGTGTTTTGATTCCCCAGAAATCCTTCAAACAATCTGCATTATGTTATGGACTCTACTTGTCTCAACAAAGATAAAGAAAAATCACCTCCACAATCAGGGGGCTGAAAACAGTATCAAATTAGAAACTCCTACTCTGAAATGTACAAGGGGAGAATGAACACAAATAAGTAACAATATAAGCAGTGAGTGCAAATCAAAGATACACATTGACTTTTCAGTGACTCTGGTTTAGTTACCATGTGGATTTCTCCAACAGTTCTTTGCACCCTGGGAAAAAGAAGTATCCAATGGTTAAATCGATCCAATGTAAAAGTTTACAATGAGTAGAGAAGACAAAAAGCAATTGTTAAGTAGTAGCATGGTGTGTCTAGAAGTAAATCAGATTGAAGCCACTCAAGCCTTCAATAACATCAGAGAGATTTCCCTAGCATAAGAATAGGAAGAAATTAAGATAAATGAAGTTGTGATCAAAGATTATGTGTTAAGAGTTTAAATCAACAGAAGCCCAATAGTTTGAGATGCTGACAAAGTCCAAGACTTCCCTAAGAAGTGAAAGGCTTAGATTGATTGGTTCCTGGTAAAGACTTTTTCAATGTGCAGTATTGGATTTTTTTTCACATTTATTCTGATTGAAGTTCCTGAAACAGAGAGAATTGTGAGTTATACAGCAATGCCCATTCCCCATAAGTGATGATAGCCATAGAAGTTGAAAGTAAATGTAGAAGATGCATGGAGTCTGATATCATAAACCTTAGGAGGGAAATACTTATATGAGCATAAAGAGAAGGACTATTAGGAATTGGAGATAAGTAATCAGGAGGATGCCGATGTCATGTCAGATCTCTAAGTTCTCTGTTGTGCAGAAAGCTCAGAATATCATGTTCCTGTTAGAAAGACTCTTGGGGAGCTTAATGTGCTGAATCTGAAAGGGAACATAAAATAATGTCAAGCATGTTCAGAGAAAATTGTGTATGTGGTCTTAGAGCTTAAGGAATGGTTTTATAACAAAAATGAATTCCAGAAAAATACACATTACAAAATGTCTGTAGAAAGAGTGTGGCAGCAAGTGGAAAACAGAGAATGCTGGTCAAGAAGGAAAAAAGGGTAACTTTTTTTTTTTTTTGCACATTTCGTGGTGTTAAGGATAGTTGGAATTAAATGTGTTAATGAATTAAATAGGAATTGCACCTTTAGCAAAAGCATGTGGAAATCCCAATCAGTAATAGAAACTCAACTCAGTCTACTAGGCTTCCTAGTCTTAACCCATACACATGGCACCAGATTAATTAACATATGCGCCAGTGTTTTCAATCATCTGGGAATAAATGACTGACCCATTCTGAGACTCTTTCTAAGATAATTTTCAGGCTGCCGATTAAGACTGCCTGTGCATTTTGGGCATAGAATAGGAGCTACAACAGCTGTAATGTAACATAAATATCAAGAAGATTCTGGATTCAAAGAGTGCTTACCTAACTCCTATTTGACTCCCTCAACTCTTTTCTCATATTTTCCCTCTACTTTTCTCTGGATAATCTCTCCAATCAATATATCTACTTCTGTTTTCACACACACACATACACACAGACAGGTAGGGGGAATTATCATACGGAAGAAAATGAATATCCTGCATTTGTATTCCATTACTGCCTCTGGTTATATCTTCTTTCCTCCCTTTATACCTCTTTCTCTCCCACCATAGTCCCTTTCTATGTTGAAACATGCATAAAGGTGTGTACTCAGAAATGCTTAGTAGTTAAGGGTGTGCATTGTCTTATATATAAGCTGTGATCAGCTTGCTAAACACATTTTAGGTAGCTTACAACCTCTGCAACTCCAGCTTCAGGTAGATCTGAAACCACTAAACTACAGCCTCCAGCATAAGGGAAATGCAAATCAAAACAACCCTGAGATTTCACCTCACACCAGTGAGAATGGCTAAGATCAAAAACTCAGGTGACAGCAGATGCTGGTGAGGATGTGGAGAAAGAACACTCCTCCATTGTGGTGGGATTGCAGACTGGTACAACCATTCTGGAAATCATCTGGAGGTTCCTCAGAAAATTGAACATTGAACTACCTGAGGACCCAGTTATCCCTCTCTTGGGCATATACCCCAAAGATGCCCCAACATATAACAAAGACACGTGCTCCACTATGTTCCTAGCAGCCTTATTTATAATAGCCAGAGGCTGGAAAGAACCCAGATGCCCTTCAACAGAGGAATGGATTCAGAAAATGTGGTACATCTACACAATGGAATATTACTCAGCTATCAAAAACAATGACTTCATGAAATTCTTAGGCAAATGGATGGAACTGGAAAATATCATCCTGAGTGAGGTAACCCAATCACAGAAAAACACACCTGGTATGCACTCATTGATAAGTGGATATTAGCCCAAATGCTTGAATTCCCCTAGATGCAGAGAATCCTTGGTAAACTCAAGGATTACCAAAATGCAAATGCTTCACTCCTTCTTTAAAAGGGAAACAAGAATACCCTTGGCAGGGAATAGGGAGACAAAGATTAGAACAGAGGCAGAAGGAACACCCATTCAGAGCCTGCTCCACATGTGGCCCTTACATATATAGCCACCAAACTAGATAAGATGGATGAAGCAAAGAAGTGCAGGCTGACAGGAACCGGATGTAGATCTCTCCTGAGAGACACAGCCAGAATACAGCAAATACATAGGCGAATGCCAGCAGCAAACCACTGAACTGAGAACGGGACCCCCGTTGAAGGAATCTTAGAAAGGACTGAAAGAGCTTGAAGGGGCTTGAGACCTCATATGAACAACAATTCCAACCAACCAGAGCTTCCAGGGACTAAGCCACTACCCAAAAACTATACGTGGACTGACCCTGGGCTCCAACCTCATAGGTAGCAATGAATAGCCTAGTAAGGGCACCAGTGGAAGGGGAAGCCCTTGGTTCTGCTAAGACTGAACCCCAGTGAACGTGATTGTTGGGGAGGGTGGTAATGGGGGAGAGGATGGGGAGGAACACGAATAGAGAAGGGGAGGGGGTTATGGGGATGTTGGCCTGGAAACCGGAAAGGGAATAATAAAATGTAAATAAGAAATACCCAATTTAATAAAGATGGAAAAAAAGAAATATAAATACATAAAATATCCAAGAAAAATAAAATGTTCCCTGTCATGATGATAACGAACTAAACCTCTGGAACTGTAAACCACACCCAGTTAAATGTTTTCATATATAAGAATGGCTGTGATCATGGTGTTTCTTGACAGCAATAGAACGGTGACTAAAACAAACCTGTGATATAATCCTAACATGTACATAAATGATGAATATGGACGAGCATTTACATAGCCTCTGAATTCATAGACATAGAATAGTAAATCACAAGAACTCACTGACCAGCCAATTATGTAAAAAATAAAATATTGAGCCTCTGATTCAATGAGATACCCTGTTTTAAGAAAATGCCCTGCACTGGCTTCCATATGAAGCTATACAGTACATAACCCACAAACTTGCATAGAGGTAATGCATACATATACCTGCAACATATCACAAACATGCAAATAAACACATGCTTCATCCATAATAAATTGTAGAAGAGATATCCAACAATGAACCTAAACCTAACCATGGACACAAAATGCTCCTACAATGAAAACGTTAATTTCTTAAAGAAAGTGGAGAAGACATTAGAAGAAGGAAAATTGCAAAATCTCCTATGCTAATGAACTGGAAAAATTAGTATTGGGAAAATAGAGTTGCTGAAAGTGAAAAAATAATTTAAGAAAGTCCCAATCAAAATCTAAATAACAATCTTCTCTTTTAGGAATTCTAAAGATAATCATAAAATTATATAGAAGGAAAATCAAAATGAAGCCATGTAAACAAAGAAAATTGGGTTTTCTTTGATAATAGAAATATCACGATACCAGGTATCACTGAGCATACTACTGAAACAAAAACAGACATGCAGAAAATAGGATAGAAAAAAGGACTAAATATTGACCCACAAAGTGACAGTCAACCTAGCTTTTGACATAGAACGCACCGAATATTTGTCCAATGACAAAGAGTCTGCCCCGAGACCATACATACAAATAGCATATGAATTCAGCAGCTTATATTTAGGAATATATATGCATTTAACATAGATGCAAGTAATAAGTGTTAATGAAGAAGTAGGACACAATTTTTAAAGGGGTATATGAGAAGGTGTTTAAGGAGAAAAGAGAAAGAAGGGAGAAACACTGTAATCAAATTACCATCTCAGAAATAAGAGAAAGAAGAAAAACTTGATAGTTATTTTATTTATTTATTTTAGACACAAGTTATTTACCTATTATGACTTCAAAATATAATAGAAATGAATATTTACTAATAGAATGCCCAATAATTTATAATGAAATAACATTGTAAATCTAGGTATAATCTCATTTTTATAAAATGTTATTAAAAGAAGAAATCTAGATCTCTCTCTGTACATCTATGTCTCACTTAGCAGAGCATGGGTCAAAGAACATAGGAATTTTGTAGCTTATAAAATGCTTCAAGATTTACATAAGCATCTTCTAAGGAGGTGTAGGAAATATACTCAGTAATGGCTCAATAGAATTGCAAGACATTTGTGTGGTTTACGTATAAGCATACCTGTGGCTTCATAGAAGAAATTGGGTAGGGTTCTCTCTGTCTCTATTTTGTCGAATAGTTTGAAGAGTATTGGTAGTAGGTCTTCTTTGAAGATCTGATAGAATTCTGTACTAAACCCATCTGGTCCTGGGCTATTTTTTTTTTTTTGATTGGTTGGTTGGCAGACTTTTAATGACTGCTTCTATTTCTTTAGGGGATATGGGACTTTTTAGATGGTTTATCTGGTACTGATTTAACTTTGTTACCTGTTATCTGTCTAGAAAATTGTCCATTTCCTCCAGATTTTCTAGTTTTCTTGAATATAGGTTTTTGTAGTAGGATTTAATACTTTTTTTTATTTCCTCAGTTTCTGTTGTATAACCCTATTAAAAATGGGGCTGAGAGCTAAACATAGAATTCTAAACTGAGAAATATCGAATGGCCATGAGGCACCTAAAGAATTGTTCAACATCCTTAGCCATGAGGAAAATGCAAATTAAAATAACTGAGATGAGTCAGAATGACTAAGATCAAAAACTCAGGTGACAGCAGGTGCTGGGGAGGATATGGAGAAAGAGGAACACTTCTCCATTGTTGATGGGATTGCAAGCTGGTATAACCATTTTGGAAATCACTCTGGAGGGTCCTCAGAAAATTGGACATAGTATTACCTGAGAACCCAGCTATACTACTCCTGGGCATACACCCGTAAATGCTCCAGCATATAACAAGGACACATGCTCCACTATGTTTATAGCAGCCTTATTTATAATGATCAGAAACTAGAAAGAACCCAGATGTCCCTCAACAGAGGAATGGATACAGAAAATGTGGTACATGTACACAATGAAGTACTACTAACCTATTAAAATCAATGACTTTATGAATTTCTTAGTTAAATGGATGAATTAGAAAATATCATCCTGAGTCAGGTAACAAAATCACAAAAAAAAAAAAAACCCACACATGATATGCACTCACTGATAAGCGGATAATAGCACAAAAGCTCAGAATACCCAGGGTGCAATTTACAGTCCACATGAAGCTCAAGAAGAAAGTGAAGAAGAAAGTCCAAAGTGTGGACCCATCAGTCCTTCTTAGCATGGGAAACAAAATACTCACAGGAAGAAGTGCTGAGACAAAGTCTGGAGCTGAGACTGAAGGAAAGGCCATCCAGAGACTGACCCACTTGGGGAGCCATCCCACATGCAGTCACCAAACCCAGTCACTATTGGAAATACCAAGAGGTGCATGCTGACAGGAGCCTGCTATCACTGTCTCCTAGAGCCTTCACCAGAGTTTGACAAATACAGAAGTGAATGCCTGACAAATATAGAGGTGAATGCTAGCAGTCAAACATTGGACTGAGAATGAGGTCCTCAATGGAGGAGTTAGAGAAAGGACTAAGGTAGTTCAGGGTGTTTGCATCCCCATAGGAAAAACAATATGAAACAACCACATACTCCAGAGATTACAGGGACTAAACCACCAACCAAAGAGTTCACATAGAGTGACCTACGACTCCAGCTGCACGTGTAGCAAAAGATGGCCTTGTTGGGCATCAAGGGGAGGAGAGGCCCTTGATCCTATGAAGGCTTCACGCCCCAGTGCAGGGGAATGCCAGGTCAGGGAGGCAGGAGGGAGTGGGTGATTTTGTGGGTGAGTTCCCTCATGATGACAGGGGTGGAGAAATGGGATAGTGGGTTTCAGGAGGGTCAACTGGGAAGGGGAACAATATTTGAAGTGTACATAAAGGAAATATCACATAAAGAAATGGAAAAAAATTACAATGTAAGCCTTCCTGCACAGGAATGATAACCAGCCTGGAGTTAGATAGTTGGTGTCTTAGAGTTCAGCAGAGTAGGCAAATGGTGAGGACAAAATGTAGTGAAACCTGTTTGAAAAAACCACAATGAAACAGTATTTTGTAGGATAATAAAAGAACTCACAGAGGCCGGGGGAGATCCACAGTAATGTAAACATTTTTCTAAAAGATGTAGATAAATGTAAGAAAGAATGTATATTAGCCCAAATGCTCGAATTATCCTAGATGCACAGAACACATGAAACTCAAGAAGGATGACCAAAATGCGGATGCTTCACTCCTTCTTTAAAAGGGGAACAACAATACCCTTGGGAGGGAATAGGGAGGCAAAGTTTAGAACAGAGGCTGAAGGAACGCCCATTCAGAGCCTGACCCCCCATGTGGCCCATACATGTAGAGCCAGCAAACTAGATAAGATGGATGAAGCAAAGAACTGCAGACTGACAGGAACTGGATGTAGATCTCTCTGGAGAGACACAGCCAGAATATGGCAAATACACAGGCAATGCCAGGAGCAAACCACTGAATTGAGAACGGGACCCCAGTTGAAGGAATCAGAGAAAGGACTGAAAGAGCTTGAAGGGGCTCGAGACCCCATATGAACAATGCCAACCAACCACAGCTTCCAGAGACTAAGCCACTACCCAAAGACTACATGTACTGACCCTGGGCTCCAACCTCATAGGTGGCAATGAATAGCCTAGTAAGAGCACCAGTGGAAGGGGAAGCCTTGGTCCTGCAAAGGCGGACCCCCAGTGAACGGCATTCTTGGGGGGAGGGCGGTAATCAGGGGAGGTTGGGGAGGTTGGTAACCGGGAAAGAAAATAACATTTAAAATGTAAATAAGAAATACCCAATTTAATAAAGATGGAAGAAAAAAAAAAAAAAGAAGAAGGATGTATTGGTCTTTTGTCAGCTTGTCATAGGCTAGAGTCATCCAGGAAGAGCGAACCTGGTTTGAAGCAAATGTCTCCATCAGATTGGCCTGTAGGCAAGCCATGGGACATTTTCTTGATAAATGGTTAAGGTGTGGAACCTTGTCCACTGTGGGTGGTGCCACCTGTCAGCAATTGTCTGAACTCTATAAACAAACAAACAAACAAACAAACAACAACAAAAACCAACAAGCCGAGCAGCTGAAAAGCAGCATTCCTCCTTGGCCCCTGATTAAGTTCCTGCCTCCAGATTCTAGATGTACATCCCTGTCTTCATTCTCTTCAGAATGGAAAATAAACCTTTTTTCTTCCCTGTGTTACTCATGGTCATGGTGTTTATCACAGGAATAAAACAAGCTAGGACAGATACACACACACACACACACACACACACACACACACACAGAGACAGAGAGAGAGAGAGAGAGAGAGAGAGAGAGAGAGAGAGAGAGAGAGAGAGAGAGATTGGGATAGATAAATAGATGATGGCTAGATGATACATACATACATACATACATACATACATACATACATACTTATATTTAAAAAAATCATATAAAACCAAACTTCTACTAAACATATACCAGAAGTGAGAATAAAAAAAATCAATAGACATAAATTAGACAAACAATAAATAATGAAAGATAAAAGCATAATAGTTCTATAAATATTTTAAAGTAAAAATACAGTAAAAAGGGAAAAGGAAAACAAATAAAAGACAGTCTAAAAAGATGACATATTCAGAAGGTATATTGTTATTTAAAAATCAGTAACTCTACATTGTCCGTGGGGTTCAGGGCTGAGCCTGTAGAATGTTGTTTCCTGTGACTCATGCCAGTGCTGTCTCTGTATGGGAAAAGTGTCAGGTGTCCACCAGAGCTGTCTCTCCTCTTTGGTAGCTTCCGTTCGTCACATACCACAGCCATGTGGGGACTCCACCTAACTTTGTAATCTGCCCTACACAGGTTCTCTCACCCTTCTGTGACTTATCAATTTGTGATGGTTAAGGCATCTGAGTCAAGAGAATTCCTACAAACTGATGGGAGTGTGTTGAGTACATCTGGATCATGATCTGCACAGGTGAGCCTATGAATCTTTAAAATGCATCAGCTTTCATTCATCAGACTGGACGGAATCAGCTGCAGATGGCAAGGTCAAGAACTCTTCTGGAACTTCAGAGCTCTGGAATTCCATGGAAGTAATTTTTTTTTTTTTAGATTTTTTGGATATTTTATTTACTTACATTTCAAATGTTATCCCCTTTCCTGGTTTCCCCTCCGCAACTCCCCTATTCCCTCCCTCCTCCTCCTGCTTCTATAAGGGTGCTTATTGACCCATGCCCTGACCTCTGCTCAATGCTATTGAACTCCCAAATGCTTATCTGAAAAAGCCTTCTGAGCCACTTAAGTCAGGCATACAACCCCTTGCCCTCTTTGCAGCCTGAAGGCAGCCTCCTACTGTACTTTGTGGTTTAGTATTGGCCTCCTGATAGTCACTTCCCATGGCTGGGTAGTTGTCTCTCACCTATGTGGCATAGAATGCAGAATTCCTGCTCGATTCTCAAGCTCCAGAAGTGCTGAGTTTAAAACAATAGGTTAACTTTCAGAGTTATACCTGGCCTTACCTCCTGAGGAAAGTGATAAAACACACACACACACACACACACACACACACACACACACACACACACACACCCCACTCCTTCCTTTTGTCCCACTGGAAGAATCATTGGCACAGTAGGATCTGCCATATGATTTGACATACCTGAGAACTGTTGGTCCTTTTGTACACAGTCCATGTGACTCCCTTCCTTTAATGAGGGAACCATGATGCCAGAAGTGAGTTCATCTTGTCATACTTCTCCATGCAATGTCACCTTTTCATTTCTCCACACATTTTAGATAGCCATGATCCTCCTTTGTGTTTTTCCTCCATCTTTCCAGCAAATTACGTGTAGATTAATTTTTAAAGAAGAATCAAAGTATTGTCTATAGGTGCAGGAGAATCCTCTAAGGTAGATAATATGATAAGAGTTTGTATTCTTCCAGCTTTTTATTTTATTTTATTTTTTTATTAACTTGAGTATTTCTTATTTACATTTTAATGTTATTCCTTTCCTGGTTTCTGGGCAAACATCCCCTAACCCCTCCCCTCCCCTTCTTTTATGGGTGTTCCTCCCCACTCTTTTCCCCATTGCCGCCCCCTCCTCCCCAACAATCACGTTCACTGGGGGTTCAGTCTTAGCAGGACCAAGGGCTTCCCTTTCACTGGTGCTCTTACTAGGATATTCATTGCTACCTATGAGGTCAGAGTCCAGGGTCAGTCCATGTATAGTCTTTAGGTAGTGGCTTAGTCCCTGGAAGCTCTGGTTGCTTGGCATTGTTATACATATGGGGTCTCGAGCCCCTTCAAGCTCTTCCAGTTCTTTCTCTGATTCCTTCAACGGGGGTCCTATTCTCAGTTCAGAGGTTTGCTGCTGGCATTCGCCTCTGTATTTGCTGTATTCTGGGTCTGTCTCTCAGGAAAGATCTACATCTGGCTCCTGTCAGCCTGCACTTCTTTGCTTCATCCATCTTATCTAGTTTGGTGGCTGTATATGTAAGGGCCACATGTGGGGCAGGCTCTGAATGGGTGTTCCTTCTGCCTCTGTTCTAATCTTTGTCTCCCTATTCCCTGCCAAGGGTATTCTTGTTCCCCTTTTAAAGAAGGAGTGAAGCATTCGCATTTTGGTAATCCTTGAGTTTCATGTGTTCTCTGCATGAATTCTAGGGGAATTCAAGCATTTGGGCTAATATCCACTTATCAATGAGTGCATACCATGTGTGTTTTTCTGTGATTGGGTTATCTCACTCAGGATGATATTTTCCAGTCCCAACCATTTGTCTATGAATTTCATAAAGGCATTGTTTTTGATAGCTGAGTAATATTCCGTTGTGTAGATGTACCACATTTTCTATATCCATTCCTCTGTTGAAGGGCATCTGGGTTCTTTCCAGCTTCTGGCTATTATAAATAAGGCTGCGATGAACATAGTGGAGCACGTGTCTTTTTTATATGTTGGGGCATCTTTGGGGTATATGCCCAAGAGAGGTATAGCTGGGTCCTCAGGTAGTTCAATGTTCAATTTTCTGAGGAACCTCCAGATGATTTCCAGCAAATTACGTGTAGATTAATTTTTAAAGAAGAATCAAAGTACTATCTATAGGTGCAGGAGATTCCTCTAAGGTAGATAATGTGATAAGAGTTTGTATTCTTCCAGCTTTTATTCTTTTTTTATTGGATAGTTTAGGTGTTTACATTTCAAATGTTATTTCCTTCCCCAGTTCCCACCTCTCGCCTGCCCACAGATCCTGCTTCTATGAGGATGTTCCCCTTCCACTCACCCACTCCTACCTCAACGCCTTGGCATTCCTCTACACTGGGGAAAAGAGCCTTCACAGGACCAAGGGCTTCCTCTTCTATTGATGCCAGAAAAGGCCATCCTTTGCTATATAGGCAGCTGGAGCCATGGTTCCCTCCATGTGTACTCTTTGGTTGCTGGTTTAGTCCCTGTGAGCTCTGGTGTGTGTGTGTGTGTGTGTGTGTGTGTGTGTGTGTCTGTGTGTGTGTGTGTGTGTGTGTGTGTGTGTGTGTGTGTTTGATTTGTTGATATTACTGCTCTTTCTATGGGGTGGCAAACCCCTTCAGCTCCTTCATTCCTTTCTCTAACTCCTCCATTGGGGTCTCCATGCTCAGTCTGATGACGGCAAGCATCCTCATCTGTATTTGTCATGCTCTCGCAGAGTCTCTCAGGAGACAGCTATATCAAGTTCTTGTTAGCAAGCACTTCTTGACATCAGCAATATTGTCTGGGTTTGGTGGCTTTATATGGGATGGATCCCCAGGAGAGGCTATCTCTGGGTGGCCTTCAGTCTCTGCTCCACATTTTTATCTGTATTTCCTCCTGTGAGTATTTTGTTCCCCCTTCTGAGAAGGATTGATGCATCCACATTTGGTCTTCCTTCTTCTTGAGCTTCATATAGTCCAGGAATTGCATTAGCTAGAAGCTGGAAAGAACCCAGACATCTTTCAACAGAGGAATGGATACAGAAAATGTGGTACACCTACACAATGGAGTACTAGTGTGCTATTAAAAACAATGGTTTCATGAAATTCTTAGGCAAATGGATGGAACTAGAAAATTTCATCCTGACGTAACCCAGTCACAAAAAATACACATGGTATGCACTCACTGATAAGTGGACATTAGCCCAAAAGCTTGGAATGCCCAGCCTATTTTATATGCTACATGTAAATTGTGGCTAACAAAAGCCTTGCTACAAGAGGAAATAAAGAACTACTCTGATTTGTATAAGATACGTTGTATTTATGTTATACACAGTAATTCTTCATATTTGTAGTGTGTACATATGTAAGAGGTCATACAGGTGAAGGCAGATACAAGATAAATTGAGGCCTGTCATTAGACAAGAAGGAAGGATGGACAGGAGAAAAGTTTTAGAGAGAGGAGAAGTCTGGAGGAGGCAGGAGAAGCAGCAGAGAGATCATGGGGGCTGATGTTGAGATTCCTCTCTGCACATTTACAGGTTGTTATGAATATTCTTAAGGGATGGATATGTACAGGGCTGTGTATGTTTAAGTAGGCAATTATATCTTATCAATTGGATCAGAGGTTATTGTGTTGTGTGTTCTTTCTTACGTCGATTTAAGTTTAAAAGAGTTTGTGGTGGCCAGAGACACGAAGCCACCATGGAATTGGGATGGATATTTCTGGCATGGTGGCAACCTGCCTTGGGAACTAGATGGTAGAGAGATTGCTGCCAGGCTCAGAGAGAAGCTATCAGCACTGTGATATGGAATGGAACAGATAGGCTGAGATGTTTTGCTGACTGAGATGATGATACCTACCAGATATCTTGGGGCACTACAGAGCTGGATCTAGTGCTGGTAAAAGACAGCATTTTTTTTTTTAATTTTACAGCAACATACTATACCTCATAGACAAAGTCCCAGATCATTTCCTATAAACTCTGATTTTATAGTGTTGCATATCAAACTTGGGATGCTAGGCAGTATTATATGGCTGCATTATATTTGCATTATACTTTTCTTATTTAATAGTCTTATACTATGTTCATCATCTTTTAAAGGAAATGCTTCCCTTCTCACACTTTTATATAAAGAAGAAACAATAACATCATTACTAGATGTATAAATTTATAAATTGACTTTCTTAGACTTTTCAATCGTATCATACACAACACAACACACACACACACACACACACACACACACACACACACTACTGTTTTCTTTTTGATTTCTACTATGACATTTATGTTAGCGTCCTGCAGTCTACAATCTCGGACTCTGTACAGTTTTCATTTTAATGCCTATGCCTCGACTTTGTGAATCTAGACTCAGACTGCTCTTTAATACTGTGGTTAAAGATTCTGACAGATAAGAAACTTGAGTAAAGTTATATTCTGTTTTTAACTGCACTATACTTGATCCTGGACAACTACCTCTTTGGGGCCAAGAGTGAAACAGGCTATTGTGGAAATATTGTGTCACTTCCTGATACTAGATTATATAAACTTCCAATTTGCCAATTCAGAATCACCTAGAGGTGGGCCTCTGAGCATGAGTGTGAGGGTCATTTTGAATACCTTAGTCGACGTGGGTGGATTGATTCTATGGGCGGAGTATCCTAGACCAAATAACATGGAGAAAGTGGGCTAATCACTAGCATTCCATCATCCCTTCTATTTCTCAATTCTGAATGAAATGGGAGCACCTGTTTCAAGCTTCCGTTCTGTTCATGTCTCTTCTAAGGTGGACTAGACATTGAAGTGTTTGTTCAAATAAACTGTTCCTCTATTAACTTACTTTGGCTTTGTCAGATTATCTTGTCATAGCAACAGGAAAATAAACCAAGGCACCATAAACTATTGAGATACTGATGACATAGGCAATAGGTAGGTGTTCCTAAAAATCCTTTCCCGTGTATTTATCTGTCTCACCTAAGTGTAGCAGAAGGGAACTGCACATGATTTCAAGGATTTCATGATTTATTTTCCATCACATTTTTGCTTTTGGAGGGGCGGGTGCCTGGAGTGGAGAAATTAGAGAGAAACTTGAAGACAGATGTATGAATCATTTTCATACAATAGACTTATAATGATGCTAATAACATAATATGAGCTTGAAACAGAGACTTTCCATAAGAAAATACACACACAAACAAAGCAAAAAGCAAAAAAAAAGGAGCATATTTTTTTTTTTTTTTTGAGTTCTAATAGAAAGTTTTTTATTTTCTATTGGATATTTTGTGTATTTATTTACATGTCAAATGTTATGACCTTTCCTCCCTCTCCCATCCCCACTTGCTCTCTCCCTGCTTCTGTGAAGTTTCTCCCACTCCTACCCACCAACTCCCACCTCAATGCCCTGGCATTCCTCAACTTTCGAGAAACAACCTTTCAAAGGACCAAGGGCTTCTCCTCCTATTGATGCCAGGTAATGCCATTCTCTGCTACATATGCAGCTGGAGCCATGAATCCCTCCATGTATACTCATTTGTTGGTGGTTTAGTCCCTGGAGGGGTTTGGTTGGTTGATATTGTTGTTCTTCCTATGGGGTTGCAAACCCCTCTAGCTCTTTCAGTCCTTTCTCAAATCCTCCTTTGGGCATCCCTTGTTCAGTCCAATGGTTAGCTGCAACCATCCTCATCTGTATCAGTGGGGCTCTGGAAGAGCCCACAAGAGGCATCCGTATTAGGCTCCTGTCAGCAAACACTTCTTGGCATCAGCAACAGTGACTGGGTTTGGTGGCCTCATGTGGGATGGATCCCTAGGTGGGGCAGTATCTGAATGACCTTTTCTTCAGTCCCTGTTCCACTCTTTGTCACTGTATTTCTTCCTGTGAGCTTTTGTTCTCCCTTCTAAGAAGGACAAAAGCATCTAGACTTTGGTCTTGCTTCTTCTTGAGCTTCATATGATCTGTGAATTGTTTCTTGGATATTTCAAGCTTTGGGACTAATATCCATTTAACAGTGAGTATTTATCATTTGTGTTCTATTTTGACTAGGTTACCTCACTCAGGATGATATTTCCTAATTCTATTCATTTGCCTAAGAATTCCATGCTTTTAATATCTGAGTAGTACTCCATTGTGTAAATGTAAAATTTCTGTGTCCATTCCTCTGTTGAAGGGCATCTGGGTTCTTTCCAGCTTTTTGCTATTATAAATAAGGCTGCTATGAACATCGTGGAGCATGTATCCTTGTTATATGTTGGAGCATCTTTTTTCTTTATGGTTTTACGGGTCAAGGAGATCCTGCACCTTAAGAAAATCCCCTGTGGGGAATTAGAGGAAGGATTGAGAGAGCCAAAGGGGCTTAAAACCCATTAAGAACAACAATGCCAACAACAGAGCTTCCAGGGACTAAACCATTACCCAAAGACTATACATGGACTGACCTAGGGCTCCAACAGCATAGGTAGCAATGAATAGCCTAGTAAGAGCACCAGTGGAAGGGAAAGCCCTTGGTCCTGTCAAGGTTGGACCCATAGTACAGGGGAATGTTGGGGGAGGGGAGCAGTAAGGAGGGTGGATTGGGGGAACACCTGTATGGGGGAGGGGGAGGGGGAGGGGATGGAGGTCTTATGGACAGGAAACCAGAAAGGGAATAACATTTGAAATGTAAATAAAGAAACATATCTAATTTAAAAAAGAAAGAAAACATGCTTAGTTAATTTGTGGCTCAGTATCCTATGTGACTCAAATAAGGAAGAGGGACTCTAGTTACATATCAGGGTCACAGAGGCTATGTATAGGGGCCTCAGTTAAGTGACTTCCAACTTCAGGTAATAAAGCGGGTAGGACTGAGTGGTTCACCTACTGTGCTCACAACAGCACCCAGAAACTGTGTTCCAACACTGCTTGTTCTGAGTGCAACCTGGATCTGGGATCCATTCTGAGGAAAAGTTTTCATTTCTTTGTTTATATACCATCTAGAATGAATAGCTGTACTCTGATGACAAAGCGTTGGTTGAGCTCCACTCTCTCTTATGTTTTCATTTTTTGTAAGAATCTGGTGACCTTGTGTCTTTGGCCTGCTTTACCTCTGGTACTGTTTCTTAGCACACTCAATAATCATTGGCAGAGTGGATAACATTGAGACCCACACAACAACCCCATTTATGTATGTTTGCTCCAAAATAAAAGCCTTTTACAATATAAGGAACAAGAGAATGTTTTTATTAAGGTTCTTACTAAATTTCATACACTTAAATGGGCATGTATGCGAGGCTATGCAGTGGGTAATGCATAGGAACCAGTGGTTTCATCACTGAAGAGAATGAATTCTCCTACAATCCAGGTTAATCGCCATTCCCTCCTAAGGTCTCATGAACCTCTTCTCTCTATACTTCAAACATTTATAATGAATACATTTTGATGACTTCCTATATAAACCCACTTAAGTAAGAAAAAATATCAATGTATTGTTTTCAGTTACTATATATAAATGGTTAATATGTAAATAAATACCTTTAAAACAATCAAAAAAGTAAATAAGGGTTGGGGATTTAGCTCAGTGGTAGAGCGCTTGCCTAGCAAGCACAAGGGCCTGGGTTCGGTCCTCAGCTCTGGAAAAAAAAAAGTAAATAAATGAAAGTGTAAAGAAAAAAATTACAACCATAGAACAAATTCATTTACTAATTAGACTTCCCTTCATAACTGTGACCTTTCAGGGAAAAAATGAATTTATCAATCTAAATATTCAAGTTAAATATGCAAAACTTATGTTTATATATCTAAACTCAGTTCCTGTTGTTATACCAACCAACACTGAACCAAATATATCAAAGGTCCAGAGTCTCTGTTGGCTAGACAGAGTCATCGCACTCAGTGTTTCACTCCTGAGGTAGAGAAGACGAGAGTGGGGAAGACAAGCATGTGGACAGGGAAGGGGAGAGAGCATCTAAAGCATTCATTCCACCATCTCTTGGAGTTGTTATGGCTTATACATCTAAAGAACTTCTCATAGAACATAACTTTCTAAATTTATTTATCATTTTCTGCTTCCATATCAAATACCAGCTCATTAAATTTTATCACAGGATCGGATTGATCAGGCTCCATTAGCAAGAAGGACCAATATTCCTAGGCTGAGTGGAGAATCTCCTAGCTCCTTAGGACATGGGATCAGTCATGTAGTTGCTGACTGAAGAAGCAAGATTAAGTTCTTTGTGGAGGTAACGTGATTTGTTTCCGTTGTTCCATCTGGTCCGGGGACATTCCGATGGTCATTGGCACTGAAACTAAATAAACTAGCCCGCAAGCCCCAACCATTTCAGAGATTCAGTCGTCTTTAATATTGTCGGTCTCCTCCTTCCCTTTTTTTTTCTTTGACTTCAAAATTTTGGACCTTGGTTTAAGGCTTTGATACTGGATTAGTTCAAACTATCAGCTCAGTGCCACCGTGGTCTTCATTTCTCTCCCAGGTAGATCTTTCATTTTAACCCAGTGGATGGGCAAGTCCCCAATTCCTTTGTTTCCAGAAATAAAAAAAAAAAAATCTTCCATTGCCTTGGTTCAGCTGGTGTGGTATCTGCTAGCTTCTAGATCTGACTGTTTCTATGACTATTTTATGTGTATTAGGACTCTACTAATATTGCTCCTGCTACTGTGGCCTATTGTGAGTTTCAGTGTCTGAGTCTACAGCTGACTACCAACAACACTTACGAAGCCTTTTAATTGAGTTATATCTTGAGAAGCAACAAACGCAAACATTTACCCCTGAGCTTTCCAAAATGTTTTATGTGATCATTATTTTATGCAATAGCATATTAGCTCAACTTTCCTCTCAAATGATTTTCAGAGAACTGAAGTCACATTCCATATCCTTCTCTCTCCCAGATGAACAAATATGCAGATAGATATGAATGAGAGGCTTCTCAGATATGACAGCAGTGCTAATACACCCAGGGACTCTTCAAATGGAGCAGAAGCAATTATCAAAGCTGCTTACCCAGTGATGTGACATCCTCACAACCCTGTCCATTCTCCTTTGGTCACAAAGGCAGTTGCTGTAGTTGGTGAGTTGGCAGGATTCAAAACTAGCAATATTTTGAATCCTGTATAGCCTATATTTCCTTCTCCTCTGATGGAAACAGCTTGATAGTACTTAGGTAACCAACTGGAAGAAAACTCACTCCTCATACCTCAGCTAGGGTGTAAAGTCCTCAGAAAGGCTTTTCTCTAGTCCTCAGGATAATGAAGGTGTTGTTATTTCTTCAAATGTCACAACAACAGACTTAAGTTACTGGTCTAGCAATTGTCATAAGGACACTTACATTATGCAGTCTCATCCATAGACCTTCACTTGGAGCTGGAAAAGGGATGTGACAAAATTCTCCTTTATCTAATTCATTTATACCATTACTACACGCACCATTAGAGTAAGAAACATTTGTGTGTGGATAGGAGCAGCGTTCTGAATTTTACCTATGAAGACCTATTATTATCTTTTACACATAATTATTCCTTTAATTGTCTTTACCTTTATACATATTTCAGAGGGGGCCTGTGTTTTCAAACCACTAGAACTACAGAATATAAAATTGCAGTTATACTGACACAGACTCTAATTTTTTTCTGGTATGTGAATATCTTTTCTACCCATGAAGAACAAAGGTATAAATCTGACTACAGACAACCATATAGTTTGGTATTATAATCTTGCATTTACACTTCTAACAATCTAAGTTCTGGGGGATGAGGAGCTTGTTTTGATTTGTTATATTTTATTATTTGATATTTCTTTAAGTGTCTTTTGGTGGCACAATATAAATTTACTAGAACACATTTGATGAAAAGCTGAACCCAAACTGGTATGTGAATAATTATAGATACCCTTTATTCGAGGAACGTGAGAGGGCTAGTGTGTAAATAACTAATGCATTGTAGAATTCTATCTCTGACTTTACTGGGATTCTGCACATAATGAACCATTTTACCATGCTACTTTGTAAGGTCTAGATGTTTCTAAATATGGTTCTTATTCTAACTGTTTTATTTAAGGTGTTGGGAAATCTAGAGAAGTTCAGTTTGTCTTGCCAAACTGATTACTTTTGTGCATAGTCACTTAAAATGTTTTCATGTGCTGATAGAACCTAGAGAGCTTGGCAGGATCCGAGTGAATGGCTTCCACTGGGCTGGCCTCCCACACCTCCTTTTTTCCCCATCCATTTCCTGATTTGACTAAGTGTTTTGATACCGTATGAGATGGAAGTGAGGTCTTCCTGTGGCTTATATTGGCATTTAAAATTGAATATACTATCTTAATGTTCAAATTGACTAGTTGTAATTGAATCTATCCTGACATACAAAATAGAAATAGTGCAATTTTCATAAGCATTTCATAGATTTTTCATAGTGGCACTGGTAATTTGGCCTACTATTGACAGTTTTGTGAAAATTATCACAACATGCCACAAAGTTATGAAAACACAATTGTCTAACAATACACAGCACTTAATTTCGCTTTTACCTGCTTCCATCAAGCAGGATCTCTTCTGAAAGCAGTTATCTAAATTATGCACAGATAGTTCAATTACTTAATGCTTCCACATTTTTATGAAAACAATTCATTTCAGTCTTTTAAACGAGCTTTCAAGATTCTAAGTAACAAAGGTAAATAGACAAAACAATTATTTCCATAAACTATGCAAAATTGCCTTTCCTCCAAAAAGAGACACTCTAAAGAGAATTTATAATAAACAAACATGTATCCTTGCTATTATGTGTTAGATAATGAAAACGTTTAAATAATAGAGATTTTAAAATATTAAATTACTGCAAGTTGGTACTGAAAGAAACCCAAATCCAAATAAGCTTATTTGATAATTAGCCAAATTTCTCTTAATAATTTTGGTGTTGTTGGTAAATTTTCAGGGGTTTCCTTTATTTTGGACTATTGTGTTACTTAAATGGTATGCATGAACTTTTTCTTTTTAAAAAATATTTTTAAATGATAAAAAGGAATGTGAAGCATAAAACTTTAAAGCACAAATCCATGAGTTACTTTAAAGTGATGAATTTATTTGGTCTCTTGATCATCTTTGGTACACTAAACAGTAGACTCCCAGAACATTACAGTTTATTGCTATTGCCCTAGGTTGCCCCTAGAGATGGAAGTAAAGTCCCTATGGCTGAATATACCTTGCACTTCAGACACAGGACCCCAGAGGACTCTGTTAGACTCCACTGAACTCACCAGCCTCTTTCTTGAGGATTAACTTTCAGGATACAAGAAGGTATCATGCAAGGATTCGCAGTAGAGAAGCCACCAACAGTCAAACTCAGTTATGTCACCCATGCAGCAAAAACCAGTATGGCAATGGCACAATAATCTTAAGAGCTAATGAAGTCTTGGAGAACTTCCAACTGCCCCTTTACTAAACCAACATAATCTCTTACGACATTCAAGATATTTGTCCTTATACTTACAAATAAGTATAGTCCTCTTTCCTCATTAGGAAACTTCTCTTTGGAACAGGAGACAAATTATAGAAAATCCCAACCAGTAAAAATACAGCATCATTGAGTCGGGACCCAAAGGATATATGTATAAAACAGCTCTCAGACCTGAGAATTAGTGATTGTTGAAGAAGAGTGAGCATATAATTGTAAAGATCAGGGAGTTTGCTGTGAGATCATATCTCATAGGAATGTCAGTCTTACAAATATACATGAGCAGATACATGAGCAGAACGTGGGCAAACTATAGACATGTTAACCTGAATAGGGAGTGGCGGGAGGGGGAGAACAGGAGGCTGCAAACCTGCACAAAGGACTAAAGTCAGGTAAGGAAAGCTAGAGAAATTGTCTTTCCCAAGGAGGAGCACCACAATTAGTCATCTAATACCGGATGATCAGCCGTGTGTGTGTGTGTGTGTATGTGTGTGTGTGTGTGTGTGTGTGTGTGTGTGTGTGTGTGTGTGTGTGTGACAAGTTAATTAAACAAAGAGGCCATAAATTTTAAAAAGAGCAGGGAAGGTTTGTGGGAGGGCTTAGAGGGAAACAAGGGATGGTAAAATAATGTAACTTTATCATTCCCTTAAAGTTAAAAAATATTTTTTTTCAAAAAGTTTCCATTGCTTTATTTATATTCCATTGCTTTATTTATATAAAGAGCTAATATAAGCAAAGTGTCTATTTAGGAATACAGGATATAGAATGAATAATGCTCAAGGTCTGACTTTACAAAATCAAGCTTAAATATGGTAAGTGAAACAAATTGTTAAATGAGTATTTTAGACATGGCATGGTATACCAGTAGGAAAAAGTTGGTTGGACTCTCACAAGAGAGTATATAAGATGAAAATATTTGTGTATAGCAGGTTACAGACATGGGAAAAAGAGATGGGTCTATTTAGGGATATAAGTTAGGACTGACAATTAGATAATGCAGACACATGGGTAATTAATACATTAGCAAATATGAGTGCTTGCACTAGAAACCATAAAATACTGAATTGCATTGCTTTATAAGAGAACACAACATCTAGGAATACTGTAGCATTTTATAAGGTTGGAGACATCACTAACTTGATGCTAGACAACAGACATATTTACGGACTTCATATAATATGTAAGTTTTTCTATGTGGGAGTGTGAAGTAACTGAAAGGACTTCAATCCAAGACAATAGTAACCAGATGTACATTATAAAACCCGCGGTTCAAAAACACACCTCATAATAGTGTTAAATACTGTGATAATAGAAGGCTATAAAAATCTAGATGAGCTAGAAAGACTGATGAAAACTCAATAGGAGGGAGCATGCAATTCAAAAGGCAGTAGAAGGATGGAAATAAATGGCTTCTAGTTTCTGTCTGATCCATGTTCGGACTCTAGCTTCGGTACTTACAGTTTGGCATATAAAAATGGTTTAGCATATATATATATATATATATATATATATATATATATATATATATATATATATATATATATATATATATTCCTGGATGCCAGTCACAGGATGTTTGAATTCTCACAGCACTTATTTGTAAATATGCTGTGATAACTAAAAAATGATACTTGTCATTTATCAACACAAGCTTAGCATCTCAGTAATGTGCATGATTTTTGTCCTTAGGGACACACCCAAGTGAACAAAAGAGTCAAGAAAGACAAGAATAGCAAGTAAGTGTTTGTAAGTCCGACACTATGATATTCGAAGAAATGGAAAGGATATCAATATCAAGAGGTAATTTTCCCCTGCTGAATTCCTCAATGATGAAAGAACAATTTCAGCTACGCTGAGCCGGGAGCTGAGGCCAAGGGCTGCTGGGCACTGCCTACCTCAGAGACGTCATTCTGGAGAGTGCACTTCTCCAACTGATTAAACAAGGATCTTTTGACTCAGTAGTTCCACATCTGGAACCATATATATATATATATATATATATATATATATATATATATATATGCTTTATAACTCAACAAGCACATATGAACATATATAAATTCTGATGTCACTCTGGGCATTTCTTAGAGTGACACAAGACTGAATACCATCATAATTGTCAACAATTTTGAAATGTTAAAATTATTTATGGTCTAACTTATAGACGGAGATGGCGTTCAGCCTTTTAACTAGATGAATATGCATGGCTCTGTAAATATCTACATGGCATTTATAATTTTAAAGAGCAGATACCGCATAAGCTAATTTTTGATCAACTCATAAACATGGAATTATATATGGTAAATTAGATAGATTTGACTAAATTTATAGTCAGACTTAAAGTTGCTAAATGAGCGGTGAAGGTTATAAATAAAGAAATATGAGGGAAAAATGACTAGCACAATTCCTTCTGAAAATGAGAGAATATTTTCATAGTTTTGGAATTAAGAAAAAGACATAATTTTTCCTAAGTTAGAATAAGAGGGGCTATGTTCAAGGACATGAGCTAATAACCTCCTCACTCTAAAGAAAATCACGTTTATTTTTACTCAGCCAGAAGCTTAGCTACTTTCTTCGTTACTATTTGTTGCCTTTGGTTTTGGTCATACCAACTTTAGAGGCTACATATGCAAGATTTTAAAGGCATAGGTCAGAAGAAAAATAATGGCTTACTTGGAGGAAATCATAAATGAGAGGCTTTATAAGGACAACAGCAAATAGCTTTCTGGAGTATGGTAAGAATATGTTAGAGTTGTAAAACACACTACAATGATAAGACTTAATTAATCCTGTCATTGTGAATCTTCATTTTTACTTCTTAGTAGTATACTAATCCTTATTTTGCTAATGACTCCATGTAATTTTCAAACGTCCACTGATAATCATGAGGAATGTTATTCCCCATCCTTTACAGGTTTTGAATGGGTATTTAATCCTGAAGTTATTGTTGTCATTTTTTTCTTCTCAAGAAAAGATACTACATTAAAAAATTATTTGAAAAAGGAGAAATGGGAAGAAAAAAAGGGATGTACATTTTCTCCTAAGGTATCACTGAATCCTTGTGGTTTGAAGAAAATTTCATTCCTAGACCAGTGATTAATAAAGCGTAGACTCTACTCCCATGGATTTGTTGCAAAATCAAATTATTAGTTCCCATTTCATATCTATTGAGTAAGAAATTCTGGAATGGAGCCCAACAATTTTCATTTTAATAAGACCTGTTGGGGATCCTCATGTATACTAAATGTTGAGAATCACTGCCCAGACTTCTAAATTTCACGAGTCATTAGATAACCTTATGTCTGTACATGCAGATTAAAAAGCTCTGGCTGACAGGTTAGAAGAGATACTATGGAAAGGGCTTGGTGGCACTTACTATTAATCTTAGAGGCAGCTGGATCTTTGTGAAAAAGAGACCAGGCTGCTCATCATAGTCAATCTACAGAAACCAAATATGAATAAAGTAAAAGACTACTAGATTAAATAAATGAGTTGGTTAGTAACAGTTGATCAATATTGTGAGACAAAGGAAATTGGAACCACCTTTATTGTGGCACCAGAATCATGGTCATTGACCTCAAAGACAAAACTGTGGAAATATATGATCAGAATTTGTCAGAATGTAGAGTCATTGTCTCAGAAAAACATTACCAAACAATGGGACCATAACTGGAGGTTCCAATAAGAAATGGAGGTAATGAACAATGAAAATGCAATGTTAAACTGAGGGGACGATTTGTTGGAATGACTTCAGTATATGTGTCAAAGGGTAAATGAAGCAGGAAGTTGGTCAAACATTTACATATACAAATTCAGAACACACAGTTATAAGGGATTACAGAGTTGATGATGATACGTCTAAAGTAGATCTGTGGTTAAGGTTGGTCTGTACTTAGTGGCGTTGAGAAAACTGTTTGGATTCTTGCACAAGACACTTCAGCAAAGAACACAAGTCCGAAGTGAACACAGAAACAGGCATTTGGCAAATAACAGCAATGAGACATTGTACCAGGTTTCATCTAGGTGAAATGGCCCTCAGTCATGAAAGCAATCTTGGTTGAGTGGAAGACAAGAGTACCATTCATAGTTATGAAAACGGTGAACATGGGATGCAGGATTATAAACAACCTCAGCCAAGAAGAAATAAGTGAGAAGATACTTAGGAGAAGACAGGTTTGGACTGGAGGCTACATGTGGACATTCTGACTAAGGTCAGACCCATCCATTGCTTGGTGAGCTCAGTGTGATGTTTTGGGATGATAAAGAAGCATGAACAAACAGTCTCTACTTAGTTTCCATTTTCTCAGCTACAAAGGAAATATTCAGAAGGGAAGCTAATTGAAAAGAAAATTGATGAAAATCATTATATGCTCTGTTAGGGAGCATTAACATTTACGTTAGGTAGGCTAAGATTTCTATCAATAATCTGTAGAAAGTCTCTGTGAAAGATTCGCTCTTTCTTGTGTGTTTGTATTTGTGTGTGTGTGTGTGTGTGTGTGTGTGTGTGCGCGCGCGCACGCACGTAATGTGTATGCATGTGTGTGTAGTGGTGCATATTTGATTGCCATTCAGATACAGTAGCCTAGGCACTTTGCTTGTGGGCAATGTAGCCAGCCTTGTCCAATAGTACTTCCCTCGTGATGTACAGAGACTACCGCCTCATGAGCCTTTCTTAACATAACACTTTAAGAGATTCCCTTTTAGATTTTCATTATCTTCAAATCGTGTTTATTATGAGTTATTATCAGACGATCACTAAGCATTGAGAAACTTGCTTGAGATTGAGAATAAAACACACAGTATTCCCTGCTTAAGAAACAGAAATCTATAAATCTCAAAGGGAGAAAACTGTCTCTGGATTATGAATTAACAAACACACCATGCCCCTTCCTCAAGTAACAAAAATATTCGTTCAAATAACTTTGGTCAATGACACAATAACCTTTGCAAAATGTGTTATCTTATTTTTCTAATCGATTCAGAAATCTTCAGATTTAACATTGTAGAGAAAATGAAACAAAAGAAAAATGTGCTTTAAACAGAAAAACTATGGTTATGTAATGTTATTTCTTTGATGTTGTGTGCTGTTTCTTAATAGTAATGGGTAGTTATAGGATTATTTGTTTTTATTTTTTCTTTCCCTCCAACTGAAAAGAGAATAAGAGAAACAGCAAAGCATGCTGGGTATGGAAAATTGTATGTGAGATTGAATAATTTCTGCTCTGTATTCATGAAAGTTTGCTTATCAGTGAACTGTGTTATTTTTCTTTCCCACTTAGACAAGTGCTACATAGGTAAATCTAACTGCAGCATATTAAAAAGCACATTTATTAAGAATGTTAAATACTCCCTATACATCAACATGCTTCTGAGAGGCTCCCTGCAGAGCTTGTCTAACTCCTGCTAATGAGTTCTAATGCATGATTTTCTTGTACCTCACCTTTCTTTACACGTCAATCTGTTCGTGGCATCTGTCATGCAAACAGTAACGCAGAAACCGCTGGGGCTGTCAAGGAAATGACACCTTTCTCCTTTACCAGAATCTCAGAATGATGCCCAGATTTCTCTGAAATTCTCCAGGCAAACTATGTCTCTCTTTTAAAACCAACACCATCTGCCCAGCAGACATTTATGAGCCAATTGTCACATAAAAGAATTTTAGCTGAGTTTTGATGTTCAAGCCTGTTACATTAGGTTATCAAGCTTTCGCTTAGCTAGATGGTGTACCTTGCATATTTCAAGTTGAAGATGGATACTAAAAGGTAAATTCATATCAATTAACTTTAGCCACAGTACTGAATGATAAGACAAGCAGCCTTAGCACATAGATAAAAATAAAGGCATATGGCATTTGATGTTTCGATGTGTGTATACACATGTACATACACAAACACAGAAACAAATTGACAGATTACATGTGCATATTAGTATTTAAACACTTTTCTCTCAAAAAGAAACCTAAAAGCACGTATTTCATATAAAATTAATGAATGTAAAAAATTTAATTCCTACATTTTTAAATTAAGTAAATTTAGAGATAAATTTAACATATATAATTATGATATCCATAAAGCTCTCAAATACATCAAAACATCTCCTGTATAATCATTCCTAATTATATAACTAATCATGTTTAGCAGATAATTCATTAACAAGAGTAAGTTTTACATGATTCAGTTTAGATAATTAGATTAAATTATTTTCTTTAATCTTCAAACTTTTTCAAGTAATTATCATCTTAGAGGAAGTACATATAAACACCAAATATTTAGTCTTCATAATGTATTAGTGGCTATGTATATACATTATGTAAGTCATGTTAATTATTTTTCAATACTTTTAGTACTTGAATATATAAATTTATGCATGTAGAGCACAAGTTTTAATTTTAATTTCATTTATCTGCGTGTCATTTATGTAAACCTCCTTTGCAACTGTTAGAAATTTCAACATGTGGTGCTTGCCAAAAGTTGCTTGATGAACGTAATTATGAACATGTTTTTATAAGCTTATACAATTTTGTTCATTTTCATAACTCCCAAGGAGTTTTGATTGATCATATAAATGCTTTGAGTATTATAGGGATTTTAGTATATATTTTTGTGTGGCTCTATAAAATTTATAAAATTACAGTTCTTACAGCAGCACATGAATTTCTCATTCCATACAATTTTAACATTGGATGTTTCGATTGGTTACCTCTCATTAATTGAAAAATGTTCTTATTGGTGGAATTCATCAGTAAATATTAAAGCTTTAGGTTTTCTTAAATTTAGAAGCCATTCTGTGTATCCCTATCATACTCATGACCATAGTCATTACTACAGAAGACTGGTGATTTTCCTCAATCACTTGCTGTAACCATACTAATATATAAAGTTAGAAAATATTTATATTGTTAATGACAAAGATGAGAGAAGAAACATGACTGACCCCATCATCATTACCAAATTAATTAAAAGAAGTAATTAATTAAAACAAGCATTTTTATTTGGGTACTTGACCTGAGTGGGTACTTTCCACTAAGATGGGATTCAAACACAGAACTGGATGTGAAAAGACAAGGTTTTTATAGTCCAGTGATAAGGATGTTTCCAAATGGGGGATTTGGTGGGCAATTTAGGTAGGATTATAGATGCTGAGAATAAGCATAACAAGTTAGTCATAACAACCTCCTGAGACAAAGACCGATTGCAAGGTGGTAGTAACTAAATAGTAATAACAACTTTTTGAAATGGGGGTAGTGATGAAAAATGGTAATAAGATCTTGAAAAAAAAAATAGGTCTCCTCCTGTCTTTTTTTTTTTTTTTTGCTGTGAACAGACACCATGATGAAGACAGCTCTTAAACAAGAAAGCATTTCCTTTTTCAATTTTTTATTGGTTATTTTATTTACATTTCAAATGTTATCTCCCCTCCCAGATTCCCCTGTGAAAACTCCCTATACCACCCCTCCCCTGCTTCTATGAGGGTGATCCTTCACCCTCCCCTCCCATTGAGGCCAGATAAGGCCATCCTCTGCTACATATGCTGCTACATATGCGGCTGGAACCATTGGTCCCTCCATGTGCATTCTTTGGTTGGTGGTTTAGTCCCTCACAGCACTAGGGGTTCTGGTTGGTTGATATTGTTGTTCTTCCTATGGGTTGCAAACCCCTCTTCAGCTTCTTCAGTCCTTCCTCTCACTCCTCCATTGAGGTCCCCTTGCTCAGTTCAATGGTTGTCTGCAAACATCCGCATCTGTATCAGCAAGGCCTCTCAGGAGATACCCATTTCAGGCTCCTGTCAGAAAGCAGTTCTTATCATCCACAGTAGTGACTCATTTTGGTGACTGCATTTGGGATGTATTCCCAGGTGGGGCAGGCTCTGGATGGCCATTCCTTCAATCTCTGCCCTACTCTTTGTCCCTGTACTTCCTCTAGACAGAAGCAATACTGGGTTAAAATTCTGAGAAGTGTGGGTGGTCCCATCCCTCAACTGGGGGCTGTACCTGACCTCTGGATATGGTCTCTAAAGTTTCTTTCTCTTATTTGTTGGGTATTTCAGCTAATGTCATCCCCATTGAGTCCTGGAAGCCTCTGGGAACCTCTTGCTTTCCTGGTGTCTGGGACTTTAAGTTGACTAGCTCCGCTCCCAATCCCCCATTGTTACACACCTCTTTTCAATTTCCTGACCCTCTGTTCATCTCCTTCTCCCACACCTGATACTGCCTTTCTGTTTCCCATCCCCTCTTCTCTTCCTCCCAAGTTCCACCACGCTCTACCTCCCATGTTTATTTTGTTCCCCCTTCTAAGTAGGACTGAGGCATCCACCCTTTGGTCTTCCTCCTTCTTGAACTTCATACGGTCTGTGAGTTGTATCATGGGTATTCCGGACTTTTTTCTAATATCTACTTCTCAGTGAGTGCAAACCATGTGCGTTCTTTTGTGACTGGTTTACTTCACTCAGGATGGTACTTTCAAGTTCCAAGCACTTGCCTGTGAATTTCATGAAGTCATTGTATTTAATGGCTGGATAGTACTCCATTTACACAAAAGAAAGGAGTTCATTCAGGGCTACCTTAAATTTTCAGAGGTTTAGTCCATTACCACCATGGTTGGAAGTATGGCAGCTTCCAGACAGACATGATGCTAGAGAAGTAGCAAAGAGTTCTACATCTTGATCCACTGCAGCAAGTAGGAGACTGGGCATGTCTCACACTGGACATAGTCTAAATGTTTAAGACAGCAAACCCCACCTCCACTGTGACACACTTCCTCTAACAAAGACATATCTCCTCCAATAAGGTCATAGCTCCTAATAGTGCCGTTTCCTATACCTAAGCATTCAAATACATGAATCTATCAGGACCATATCTATTCAAACCACCTCAGTTGTCATTTCCTGGAAGAGGTTGGAGGTGGTGCATAGCCTACTTGCAGAGAAACAGAGGTTTAATTATAAACAAAAATGAACCTCATTTATCTTTACAGTAAGATGACCTTTAAGCCTATGATAGCTAGTTGTTCATCAATGTACTGTTTAAATCACGTTATATCCCAACATTTCATTTGTAGTTTGAACTTGAAATGTTCATCAAGCATAATGTCCTATAATGTTTCACAGTTCCTTGCTATCTTGCTTCATAATTACACTCTAGTGCTGGCTTGAATGCTTGGGCCAGAGGGTAGCACCATTAGGAGGTGTGGCTTTGTTGGAGAAAGTGTGTCACTGTGAAGATAGGCTTTAAGGTCCCATGAGCAAGCTCGTCCAGTACAGAAGAAAGCCTCCTCCTGGCTGCTCGAAGAAGAGAGTCTCCTTCTGTTTGCCTTCAGATCAAGATGGAAAGCCCTCAGCTCCTTCTCTAGAACTATGCCTTCCTGCATGCTGCCATGTGTCCTGCCATGATGATACTGCACTGAGCCCCTAAAACTGTAAGCCAGCTTTCATTAAATGTCTGCCTTTATTAGAGCTGCTTTTGTCATAGTGCCTCTCCTTACAGTAACAAAACCTTAACTAAGACAATCCAGTATAAGCATTATCTCTTATAGCCTTTGGCTTCAACATATATGAGAAATGTCCTGATAAAATATCACATAATAATGGATATTTCTATGAAATTTTTGAATATCTTTAACATTTGACATTTCTTTTTTTATTGGATATTTTATTTATTTACATTTCAAATGTTATCCCTTTTCCAGGTTTCTCCTCTGGAAACCCCCTATACACTCCCCCACCCCTGCTTCTATGAGGGTGCCCCCTACCTACCACCCACTCCTGCCTCCCTTCCCTGGCATTCCCCTCTGGGGCATCAAGCCTTCAGAGGACCAGGGGTCTCTCCTCCTATTGATGCCAGACAATGACATCTTCTGTTACATATGGCATTCCTTAAAAAATTACAGAATATGCTCCTGTTTTTATTTAAATAAAATATGAAAATCTTATATTTATATACACTGAAATAACTTTTAACGAGAAATTTTTTCATTCTCTTTTATAAATTCATGTTTGTGTGCCTTGACTCTGTAATTATTCTTATAGTCGTTGTTTCAAATTCACTTTAGAAGGATTGTTAGTGTCTAAAACACAAAGGACCTTGCTTTTTCACCTGAATGCTCTGGAATCTCCAGATACCTCTCAGTATTCATTATTCTTTTCTCAATAGGCAACCCAAAGCTTGTCTGTATAAGGACCGCCTATCTTTGCTACTTTCTGTGCCAATGTGATTTATGCCAAAGAAGACAGGATGTGTAGTGTTTCTCATCCCTTCTTTAAAATCCATCACTTTTCCTACTTTACTTTATTAATTAAGAACAAGTTACTTTCCTTTAAACCTGATATAGTTGTCTCCTGAGAGACGCAGCCAGAGCATGACAAATACAGACGCAAATGCTAGCAGCAAATCATTAAACTGAGAATGGGGTCCATGTTGGAGAAATTAGAGAAAGGATTGAAGAAGCTGAAGGGGTGCAACCCCATAGGAACAGCAATACCAACCAGAGCTCCCAGGGACTAAACTACCATGTAAAGAGTACACATGGACAGACCCATGGTTCCAGCAGAGGATGGCCTTATTGGGCACCACTGGGAGGAGAAGCCCTTGGTCCTGCCAAGTCTGGACCCATCCTCCACAGTGTAGGGGAATTTTAGGGCAGGGAGGCAGGAAGGGGAAAATGGTTAGGGAGGGGGAACACCCTGTAGAAGAAGGGGGAAAGGGAGGAGATAGGGGGCTTATGGACGGGAAATTGGGAAAAGGCACAACATTTGAAATTTAAATAAAAAATACCCAATTTAATAAAAAAGGATTTTTAGTGTCTAAAACACAAAGTACCTTACTTTTTCACCCGAATGCTCTAGAATCTCCAGATACCACTCAGTATTTATTATTCTTTACTCAATAGGCAACCCACAGCTTGTCTGTATAAGGATCTCCTATCTTTGCTATTTTCTGTGCCACTGTGACTTATGCCAAAGAAAGACAGGACGTGTAGTATTTCTAGTCCTTTCTTTAAAATCTATCACTTTTCCTACTTTACTTTATTAACTAAGAGACAAGAAACTTTCCTTTACCTAAGATAGTATATGGTATGGTTATTTTGTTTTTTCAGCTCTAGCTTAGACAACTAGAAATGTATTCCAGAATGGGGGGTATTCTCAAAATCATAGCTTATACAGGGTTATCTTAGCAATGCCTTAAAAATCTAAAGTGATAGAGAGTACTGCAATCCTGAAATATAGTCACACATTTTAGGACAGGGTAAAGCATTTGACTTGCATGCAGTCCAAGCTATGATTTTGGGAGCACTGGTTGATAATGTGGATTGTCGCACCCGGTTAAAGGTGTTGCTTCCTTCCTGGAACTCCTCAGCACATTTATATCAAGACTCTATTAAAGGGCACAGCGGAGTGATGATCCCAGCTCACAAGCTATCTAGAATATTTGATTCAACAAGTTCAGAGCTTAGGCTGTAGAACATGAGCAGTTGTTTTGCACACAACAGATAGGAGGTAAAACAGTTAATGCTAAATACGGTGAGAAATTATTGACAATAAACTAAATACCTAATCAAAGAAGCTAATTGTTGTTTCTTGTAAAAGTAACTTTCAAGTTTGTAAACTTACATATTTTATTATAGCCACTAGATGAGGGGACATGTCTTGGCATAACAGGCAAAAAAGAACTTTCAAAAGTTAGGTGGGAGCTATAAAAAAGTTTTTTAACAGGTGAAGTTACATCTAGATAAAGAATTTAGACTCAGCCATGCAGGCCCAAATCCAGAATTCACTGTCTTCTGCCAACTACCATTTGCTATCGGTGACGAAAAACTCAATATTTGCAAATCCTCCTTACCATAAAAGAATTTATAAAACTTTTTTGATCTGATCTTAGTAAGTTAGCTTCTAGTGGTGTTTATTACCAGCATTTCTTAAGGAGGAAACAGCAATTAGTTCATTCAAAGTGACCACATGAAAAAGTTCAAAGTTATATAAGAGACAGAAAACAGCTGTTTCATCATCCACAGTAGGACTTTTCAAGAAGGAATAACTTCTAAATATAAATGGAGCAAAAGCTACCTAGAACTTAACTTGTCAATCCTTCAAAAGTTTGAGAAATAATAGTTTAATACTGGTTTAAGCAAATAATTTTATGTTGGTTTGTTACTATGCATAAACATAATTTTCATTTAGTTACTTTACATTCTGATCACAGTCCACTTCCTCTTCTATTTCCAGTCCCACCCTACTCCCCTGATTTTCTCACTGTTTTCTCTCTTCTACTCAGGAAATGAGAGAAAAGAGAGACACCCAGCCCTGAGTAACAACCTGCTTTGGTACCTCAAGTAGCATCAGGACTAAGAGTGCCCTTTTCTACTGAGACCAAAGAAGGCAGCCCAACTAGGGTAAGGGGTCTGAAGGCAGGCAAAACAGTCCGAGTCAGAGAAGACTCCTGCTCTAATTGTTGAAAGGCATACATTAAGACCAAGCTGTACATCTATTAATTTCTGTGGGAAGCTTAATAAATAATGATGCTTGTGGACAATACATCACAAGAAGACCTACAGAGCCAAGTAACCTGGGCCAGTGGAGTTCACAAAGACTAAATCAGCAACCCAAGGACCTATTTATATTTTTATACCACCAGAATGATTAGAACCTCAAATCTAGCCTATGTTCTAGACAATGGAATAGATACAAACACCAAAGCGTGTTAACAATCCCTTCCTTGTTCTTACTGTTTTAAATAAGGCTGCTGTGAGCATAGTGGAGCATGTGCCCTTGTTAAATATTGGAGCATCTTTTGAGTACATGCCCAGGAGTGGTATAGCTGGGTCCTCAGGTACTACTATGTCCAATTTTCTGAGGAAGCACCAGACTGATATTAAAAAGATCCCAGATGTTCCTCAACAGAGGAATGGATACAGAAAATGTGGTATATTTACACAATGGAGTGCTACTTAGCTATTAAAAACAATGATTTCATGAAATTCTTAGGCAAATGAATGGAACTAGAAAATATCATCCTGAGGGAGGTAACCCAATAACAAAAGAACACATGATATGCACTCACTGATAAGTGGATTTTAGCCCAAAATCTCAGAATACCCAAGATACAATTTGTAGACCACATGAAGCTAAAGAAGAAAGACAGAAGTATGGATGCTTCGGTACTTCTTAGAATGGGCAAAAATTTTCTCACAGGAGGAAATACAGAGACAATGTCTGGATGGAACAGAGACTGTAGGAAAGGCCATGCAGAGACTGACAGACATGGGGATCTATCACACATGCAGTCACCAAACCTAGCCTCCATAGGGGAAGCAAAGAGGTGCATGCTGAAAGGAGCCTGATATAGCTGTTTCCTGAGAGGCTCTCCGAGAGCCTCACAAATACAGAGGCAGGTGCTCACAGCCAACCATAAGACTGAGAGCAGGGTCCCCAGTGGAGGAGGCAGAGAAAGGACCGAGGTAGCTGAGGAGGTTTACATCCCCATAGAAAGAACAACAATGTCAACCAACCACACACCCACAGCTCCAGTGGATTAAACCACCAATCAAAGAGTATGCATGGAGCGAGCCATGGCTCCAGTCACCTATGTAGCAGCAGATGACCTTATAGGACATCGGTGAGGAGAGGCCCTTGTTCCTGTGAAGGCTCAATGACCCAGTAAAGGGGAATGCTAGGGTGAGCAGGTAGGAGGGAGTGGGTAAGTGGGTGGGGGAGCACCTTCATGGAGGCAGGCAGTGGGGGAATGGGATAGGAGATTTCTGGAAGGGAAACCAGGAAGAGAGATAATAATTTAAATGTAGATAAAGAAACTATCCAATAAAGCATGAAAAACAATCCCTTGTACTAGTATCTCTTTTCTCTTTTTCTGGCTACTTTGGAAATATAAAAGCTATAGCAAATCTGGAAGCCATGGGGAACCCGTTTTGACATCACTGGGTATCTTATCTCTTGACTATTTCTTACTTGTTTCTTAATACAGTACAAGGAGTAGGTAAAACTTGTTCTTGCTCCAGCCATTGTCACTATACATTGCACCTTTATAGCACTTTGGCCTGTTCTGTAATAAGTGAAACATTATTGCAATAGACTAAGACATATGTTTTTCATAAGAACACATTTTGATACATATTTAATAAAAACATGTATTAACATATATTGATTCCCTTTATCTCATTCTTATCCAAATATTTTATTGAAAATAGATTTGTTTATATAATATGATTTTTTTACAGTTTCACATCCCCTAACTCCTCCCAGAAGCCCACACTCCCCTCCAAATCCATATACTTTGTTTCTCCTCTTAGAATACAGATATCAAAAAAGAAAACACAATAAGATAAAAAAAATACAAAGCACAATTGCACAAAAGAAACAGAAGAAAAAGAGCCAAATTAAAATCGCGAGAAACAGATAAAGTTGACAATTGTTCTTTCCACGTCTCTGAAGAATTGTGTTGGAATTTAGATGGGGATTGCATTGAGTCTGTAGATTGCTTTTGGTAAGATGACCATTTTTACTATGTCAGTCCTACCAATCTAGGGGCATGGGAGATCTTTCCATCTTCTGAGGTCTTCGTTCATTTCTTTCCTCAGGGACTTGAAGTTCTTGTCATATAGATCTTTCACTTGCTTGGTTAGAGTTACACCAAGATATTTTATATTATTTGTGGATTGAGAAGGGTGACGTTTCCCTAATTTCTTTCTCAGCCCATTTATCATTTTTATAAATGAAGGCTACTGATTTGATTTAATTTTATATCTAGTCACTTTGCTGAACTTGTTTATCAGTGATAAGATTTCTCTGGTAAAAATTTTGGGGTCGCTTATGTATGCTAGCCTATCATCTGCAAGCAGTGATACCTTGACTTCTTCCTTTCCTACTTGTATTCCCTTGATATCTTTTTGTTGTCTAATTTCTGAGTACTATATTGAGTTGATAGGGCAGCTTTGTCTTGTCCCTGTTTTTAGTGCATTCGCTTCAGGTTTCTCTCTGTTGGCTGTTGGTTTGTTGTATATTGCTTTTATGTTTAGGTATGTGCCATGAATTCCTGATATCTCACAGGCTTTTAACATGAAGGAGTGTTATATTTTGTCAAAGGCATGTTCAACATCTAATGTGATTATCATGCAATTTTTTTCTTTCAGTTTGTTATACAGTGGATTATATTGATGGATTTGTGTATATTGAACCACTCCTGCATCCCTGGATGAAGCCTATTTGATCATGGTGCAGGATGGTTTGATATGTTCTTGGATTCAGTCTGTGAGAATTTTATTGAGTATTTTACATTGATATTCATAAGTTTAATGGGTTCTCTTTCTTTGTGTGGTTTAGGTTTCAGAGTAACTGTGGCTTCATAGAATGAAGTAGGTAGTGTTCCTTCTGTTCTATTTTGTGGAATAGTGTGAGGAGAATTGGGATTAGCTCTTTTTTCAAGATCTAGTAGAATTCTGCACTAAAATCATGTGGCCCTGAGAGTTCTCAGAGACTAAACCGCTAAGCAACCCCTCTACTACCAACTCCACCCCCAATATATATGTAGCAGAGGCCTGCCCTATCTTCCTCAGTGGGAGAGAATGCACCTGATACTATAGAGACTTGATGTTACAAGAAGGGAGATGCTCGCAGGGTGAGGTGGGGGGCGGTCAGGGGACTAGATGCATGGGAATAAACCCTCTCAGAGACAAAGCAGAGGGGGGGATGGGGTGAAGAAGTCTGGATTGGGGAACTGGGAAGGGGAGCAACATTTGGAATGTAAATAGATAAAATAATTTAATAAAATTTAAAATAGGTGAAAAATATAATCATCATCAACCACAAAAGAAACAGATATAGATGAAGAAACATATATTTGTACAAAACGAAATCTCATTAAAATACAGATGCATCTTATACAGTCACAATGACAAAGATCAAAAACTCAAGCTATAGCTCATGCTGGCAAGGTTGTTGGGCAACTGGAATACTTTTTCATTACTGACTGGAGTGCAAACTTGTACAGCCAGTTTGGAAATCAATTTTGAAATTTCTCAGAAAATTTGGAGTAGATCTACCTCAAGACTCAGCTATACCACTCCTGTGCACATACCCAAAAGATGCCTGATGGTACACAAGGACACTTGCTCACTCATGTTCATAACAGGTTTATTCATAGTAAACGGAAACTAGAAACAATCTAGATTTCCTTCAACAAAAATTAGGTAAAGAAAATGTAGTGCATTTACACGGTTGAGTATTACTCATCCATGAAATTTGCAGGCAAATGGAAGGAACTAGAAAAGATCATACTGAGTGATATAAGGCAGATCTAAAGAGACAAATATGACTTGTACTTACTTATAAGTGGATATTAGTCATAAAGCACAGGATAACCATGCTACAAAACAAACCCAAAGAAGCTAAGTAACAAGGAGGGCCCAAGGGGTACACTTGAATCTCACTGTGAAAGAAAAATATATTCGACATCATGAATTGAAGGAAGGACAATACTGGGCAGGGGAGCAAGTGGGGTTAGGAATAGGAGGAATGAGGCTGGGGGAGGGCAGAGGACAGAACACAGAGTAAAACAACTCTATTGGGAGAAGGGTCATCTCTGGGAGCTAGAAACATAGGGCAAAGGAAACTCTCAGGAATCTATGAGGTTAACACTAGCTAAGAGTCCAAGCAATGAGGAATTTGGAGCTTGAAATGGCTCTCTCCTATATCTAGGAAAGACTTACATTTGAGTCATTGGGAGACCAACACAGCCACAAAACTATAGAACCACAATTTGTCCTGCCTACAGGATATGCAGCAGCATGGGATGGAACAGAATTTCAATGAAGGGCCAACAAATGACTGACCCAGCTTGACACCCAGGCTCTGAGAGAGAGAGAGAGAGAGAGAGAGAGAGAGAGAGAGAGAGAGAGAGAGAGAGAGAGAATATTAATTTTAATATCATGATGCTATTCTGTTATACTTAAAGACAGGAACCTACCATAAATGTAGCCAGAGTGGCTTTACCCAGCAACTGTTACAAGCTGATGCATAGACCCACAGCCAAAGATTATGTGGAGCTTGAGTGATTTTGTGGTTTAGGGGAAATAAGGATTTGAGGGAGCCACAGGGATTAAGGACACAAGAAAACCCTACACAGTCAACTAATCTGTGCTCATGGGGGTTCGTGAAGACTGAAGTGCCAACCAAAGAGCATGATTGGGATGCACCTAGGCCCTCTACACATATGTGGCATTTGTGCAGCTGGGTCTTCTTGTGGGACTCTTAGAGGAGGAGCAGTGGCTGTCTGTGACGACTGTATTACCTGCCTTTGGATCCCTTCCCCCTTACTGGGTTGCCTTGCCTAATCTCAGTGGAAGGAAGAACATGCACTTAATGTTGCTGTGGCTTGCTATGCTAAGGCTGTTTCATATGCACAGGAGGCCTTTCCTTTTCTAGAGAGAAGTGGGGCAGGGAGGTGAGAGAACAAGGAGGAACTAGAAGGAGAGGAGAGAGGGGAAGCTGCAATATTAAGTGAATAAATAACTATCAATTATGAAAAAATAAAAAGCCTACAGAGCCAAAATTCATAATATGTACAAAGGACCTATAACATTAAAACAAAACAAACAAACAAACAAACAAACAAAACCCTGACAAGCATTAGAAGAACAAGAACCTCCAAAAACACCTCCAAGGTTTTTTTTGTTGGCAGATACTGCTAGTCATGGAGCCTAGCCCCAAGAGCAGTTTATAAATCCAGTGAGAGACTGTCAGAGCAGTTACCAATTGAAGATAAACTTATTTTTATATAGCTCTTATTTGGCATATTTACCTTTTAGTACTATACCTATTTTTGTGTTTATATTTCAAATATTTCACTTCTCTGTCTCTCTGTCTCTCTGTCTCTCTGTCTCTCTGTCTCTCTCTGTCTCTCTCTGTCTGTCTCTCTCTCTCTGTTTTATCATAAGTCACTGTATTCCAAGCTTGTACTCTGACAGTAATGTGCTAACAAAACAGAAACTCATACCTTGATGTTTTACTTAGGGCTTTCAAATATGCTTACATCAGTTCACAAAATGTATCTTTCTGAACTCCCACATTCACTTGCATTTACCATTTATCAGTAGCAATCAGTTATATTTTGAACTTCATTTTTTTTCATGTCTAGCACAAACTTACAGAGATCTGGCAAACAAAATTTCCTTTTTTTTAAATTTTTGAAATGCCAAAATACTTGAACACGAAAAAATTATCAGCCTTTAGAAGGGTTTAATCATTGTGAACATGAAATATTCTGATAGATATGAGGAGAATGAAATTCTCAATGATTTTTGACAGCATAGTAGTAAATGTAAATACATAAAGAGGCCTATTTAAATATGTTGTCTCTACCTAAGTAATTTTAAATTACAGCTAATTTTTCTCAAAACAGCTTCATTGTGTATGTTGCAGGAGTGTGCATAAATGTGCAGAAGCCATAGGGTGATTTGGATGTGTTCAGGTGTTACTTATCTTCCTCCACGTATGTTGAAGGTTTTTTTTCTTTAATAGAATCATACTGGAACTACCTGGAAATTGTCATTTAGGGCATATATTCATTCTTTCATCCATGAGAAAATTACTTAACTATTCATGAACATATATGTATGCAATTGTACTTTATTTACTACTATGTGGCCAGGAGCAATATCTCCTTAGGTAGAGCATTACCTAGCACATATGAATCTCTGAGTGTCATCCCAGCTCTACATAAAACAAATAGGTGTTATATAGCTGTGACCCTTGCCTTCTCAGAGGGAAAGAAGATGGAAAGCCACCCTCAGCTATACAATGAACATAAGGCTCACCTGAAATTCCTGCCTTAAAAGAAGAAGAAAGACAACAACAAAACAATTATGTACATAATGATAACATTTCTAGAAAATTGTAGAATTGTACTTATTTTCAACTTGTCATATCCTCAGAGCTGTTTTGCACCATGCCATGTTGGTTTGCTCACACAGAGTAGTAGATAAACCCGTGACAGGTAAGCTAAAACTTACACCAAGCTCTCCAGTATCCCTAATAGATAGAAGGATCATGCTTTTTTTTGGTGCAGTTTGCAGAATGAATTACAGATCAAGCAATTCCTCAAGAGGATAGACTGCACAGTAGCCACAAAGCTGTCACAGGAGGATGTCCAGTGTTGCTTAATGTTGCCTTTGAACACATCCTGTGGATGCCCCATGTTCTTTGGATGTCTCTATGCTAGTTGAAGATGTCCATGGATGTCCATGTCTGTGTTTAAAAACCATGACAATTACACTTAAATTAGTTAGAATTTTTTTCAGCTCTTGTTAAAATTCAACATTTTCCTTGGGCTTCTGATGTAGTTCATAGTTGTATTCTCAGATAATCACAAACTGCGAGATACATTTCCTACGAACTGCAAATGCCTATACAAAAATTTACAAGAGAAGTCAATGAAAATCATACATCAATAAGGGGGTAATTTACCTATACAAAATCATATCGAGATCACTATTGCTCCTAAGTAATTTTACAATGAAATTCAGAATTTGCTTGACTTTTTAATAGTAAAACCTGGGTAGAATAGTTTTTTTTTCTGCAACCTCTTTCTAATTAACAGAACCACAATGCCAGAAAGCAAACTAAAATGTGTATGTAATTCAGAAGCATCAAAAAATTCCCTGCAGTGAGGAAGCTCTGAGGTCAATAGATTCCTTCTGAGCACATGCCAGGTAAAGGCAGCACAGTATCTTACTGGAGTATGTTGGTGCAGTTGTGGCCAAGTGACTACGAGAACAGTTCTATTGAGAATTATCTTTGAAGAAGCCCTTAGAGGTAAAGCTTAGCAAAACTGGATGGCTCATTAATCCCTTTGTAGGCTGTATTTCTTATACTCCTGGTCTATTTTAGATAGTTTCTCATTTTGAAGCCCAGAAGTTTTAATCAAGTCTCAGACAACAGTCTTGAATAAATACACCATCTGTTTTTATTTTTTAAATATATTTACCCTAAGTACCTTGACGTGAAGTTTACTTCAGTTCTTCATATTGTCTTCATGGGAATATTGTCTTTATACATAGAAAGGTAAATTCCTATTACATTCTTGTGCCCTATTAATTTTCAAAGAAGCCACGCTGTGACAGAGGAGTCTGGAATAGTTACTTTCAAGTTGTTGAATGGAACTGTTTTTCACATGCCACTCCCTTGTACCAAATAACACTCTCATTCTATTTTGTCACTGGGAATTTTTTTTTAAATGTGACTGAATTAATCATCTAAGGAGCAATGTCCTTACGTGTCTCCCTCATAATTTGTTTGCATCTCGAACAGTCTGAAACACTGAGTTTACTGAACCCTACTATGTTAGCTACCCCTGACAACTGCAGTGCTAAAATTAATGCAAAAACAATTTTCAGAAATTCTCCAGGATTTCTGAAGCTCCTTAGGTCAACCAGTAACTTTCCCCACAGAGTTTCCTCTTGACTTCAAATTGAAGGTAGGACTTAAGGAGCTACATGCCTTACCCCACTGACACACGCTGATTTTCTCGGTGTATTTAGAGTCTCTTCCTTAAGCCTGGCACTGAAAAATAGCACACAGTGCTCCTACAGAGGATGCTTTGCTGTATCAGCCCCAGAAAGCTGTCTTTAGGCACTTTCATTATTTAAAGTCCTGATAAGTTGGCTCAGCAAGGACTCACAGTATTTTCTCGTTAAGCAGCCTTCTAGCGTGCTGTCTAGCAATTTGGCAGTTACCTTCTCTCAGACTCATTAGTTTTTCCTCTAGGTCACTCATTTGCAGATTTGAGTTTCTCAGGGTGAAAAATAGCTTCCACATTATGCTTGAGAAAGGCCAATGTCTCTTTGAACTGATGCTTCAAAGGGTCTCAGCAAATGGATATTAGAGCATATGCTCAACTCATGCTCAGTGTAGAGCTCAAAAACAAAATTTAGTTTGACGGAATGACCATTGATCCAATAAGACAACTTTGCTTTGGTTAGACTATTAACAGATGTGTAAAAGCAGAACAGAGAGAGAGAGAGACTGTGATCAAACACTTTAGTTTATTTAGGACTTCGATTTCTTTTAAATGGGCTTTCAGGGCTAAAATTCAGGCCTTGGCAAACATGAGTAGGCTATCCTAATTTTTTACTTTCCTCTGAATAAGTTTTCCTTCCTATCCACTCCTATCAGTGCATTTATATGAAAAAAAATAGTAAAATTATGTAGGTAAAATAAAATATTTTCTTCCACTAATTATACTATTTAACCAATATTGCTATTCACAACCATTTCAAAATCTACTCAGACACTTGGAGAGATGGCTCAATTAATAAGAGAACTTGCTCCTCTATCAAAAAGATTTGAGTTTAAATCTCTGTACTCTTATAGCAAGCTGTGATACATCTATAACCTCTGTGTGTGGAGATGAAGACACCTTAGGGACACCTTAGGGAAAAAGTAATCCCAGGTTCAGGATTCAGGGAGAGATCTTACTCAAAAGAATAAGGCAGAAAATAATAGAGGACACCTGACACATACTCCATAAATATGTGAAACAGTGCACATATCCAACATATGTATACATGCATCAAACACATATAGACCACACACACACACACACACACACACACACACACACACACACACACACACACACAAATAATTACAAATAAAACTGTTTCTGAGAATGGAAAAGACATTGTCATTGTGAGACTTTAATGTATATTGTGGACCCATGTTTCTTCAAAGTATACTTGCGCATAATAAATAAAAATAAATTCTACAGGTGAAGCTTAGGTAATAAAAAGGAAGGCAACATCTGTGTCAAAGAAAACACTAAGAAAGTTAAGTCCGTATTGTTTGACCTGAAAACTATCACAGCTTGCTTGAATTACACGGCCACCTGTCACAACTGTGCTTGAAATTCTCCTAAAACAGTAGGAGTTTGTCACATAAATGGGATGTGCAGGATTTAAATTATTGCAGACCATGAGGCCACCACCAATGAATGTGAAAGTTTTCAAAGCAAAAATGACAGGACTTGTGTCTTCTGAAGTCAAGTAATGTTCCCTGTGGG